>NC_138770.1:15972690-16270045 GCF_965119305.1 Pelophylax lessonae
ATACCTCAGTCTGAGGTGGGGCTTTAATGAAATGGAAACCTGAATAGTGAGGTGAGGAGGATTCTGGGAATTTCATTTGATTTTACTATTTGTGTTCAGATCTAGAGTTTTCCTCCTGTGAAGTCTGGAGATCATATGACCATCACATTGCCTCCACCTCCCTCCCTGATAGAATAGAGAAATACAAAGAAGATTCTAGAAGGCACCAGAGAGATCATGGAGGAGAGGTGAGCGGTGCTGGGAATTCTGGGACATTATCCAGTAACAGACAAGGGATGTGTCTGGATGGTGACTGTATCATTGTGTGTGTCAGGTTCCTATAAGGTGTCAGGATGTCACTGTCTATTTCTCCATGGAGGAGTGGGAGTATTTAGAAGGACACAAGGATCTCTACAAGGACGTCATGATGGAGAATCAGCCGCCCCTCACATCACCGGGTAAGAGGAGACTTTATTGTAAAGGAGAGAGCAGTACGGAGGATCCACCTAGATCCCCCATCATCTGATAAACACATAGAAACAATGTATTCAGTCAGTGTGTGTGTTTCCTACAGATGGATCCAGTAATGGAAACCCACCAGAGAGATGTCTCCGTCCTCTGTATTCCCGGGATTCCACACAGGAAGATCCCACCATCCCTCACCATCATCAGGTAGATGATTGATAATTATTGGTAGTTCTGATTTATATACAGTATGTTTGTTACAATGAATGTTTTATTATTTATTCAGAGTGGAAACCTTGGGGATGATTATATTGATGTTAAAGAAGAGTATAAAGAGGAGGATGAGGAGTATGGAGTGATGGAGGAGTTTTCAGAAGGACACAAGGATATGATGGAGCCACCTAATACCAGGAACCCACCAGAGAGATGTCCCCGTCCTCTGTATTCCCGGGATTCCACACAGGAAGGTCACACCATCCCTCACTGTTACAAGGTTGGTGAGACAGAGATTATAAAACACAGACTCATGGAGACAATGTGTGTATTTTTATGTGATGTCACAATAATAAATCTTATATTTTACAGATGATATTCTTTCATTTTCTTGGTTTAGAGTGGAGATCCAATCGATATAGAATTTGAGGTGAAAGCAGAAGAAGAAGAGACGTATGTGAGGGATGATCAGCAGTCTATGGAGGAGGATGGAATAACGGGGACATTTATAGAGGAGGACACTCCTACAGAGATCAGCACAGGTGGGTCATTAACACTAAATACATTCCTCCACCCATACTGCTCACTGATTGGTCCAGAGTAGGGCGGGGACTGCGTGATATCAGCCTGTAATCCCCTGGTCACTTTCCTGAGCTGTGTTCCCCGTCCTGAATTTCTGTATTTCTCTCGGATAATCTTCCTTCTCTGTGCTGCAGACACAATTTATGTCTCTAGACTGGATTTATGGAGATTCTGGGGTTCAGCTGGCAGCAAAATGTTCATTTTCACCATAGACGTTACTAGACTTAGACACCTGGGGTATGTGCTTCGGGTCTTCTGCCACTTCCTTGGGTCTAGTAAGATCTCTGACAGAACAATTCTCCCAGGGTTACTTGCTCTGTTATTTGCTGGCTGTGCCGGGGGGAGGGATATGTCTGTATAGTCTCTCACCCAAGTCACTGAGTGCAGTCTCAGGAGATGGGAGGCAGCGGTGTGGGACCTCTGCAATTTGTTTCATGTGAACATTAAGAGTGGGTGTAAACCCTCCATATACCCAGTGAAGTGACTGTCCTCAGGGGATACATAGAAATGAAACAAATCCTCCTACATAAGTTGTACCCCTTTATCTGCATTCCTCTCTTTACAAAGTCCAGAATTTAGACAGTTTGTCTGAGCAGTCAGAAAAAAGGGGACGGGAATGTAAAGTTACAGCTTTTCCTTAATAGAGACTGCTATGTCATGTTAGTTTTTGGCTGGGCTGTACTTAGCTCAGACTGATTGTTCAGTTTTTCGCCTGGTTTTTCCCTAAGCTTAAGCGGAGTTGTGATTTCTCACTGTGGCCAGTAGATGTCACCGCTATCACTGGACATAGTATGACATTTCACCAACCAAACTAAAATGATAATAAACCCAAAACCAAAAATGTCATACATTGCAGCTTACCAATCATTGGATGTGGTGGCTGCATTACTTTTCTTTTTAAGGCTTTTTCCCCTCTGTTTTCACCTGGTCACACCTTCTGTATTAGAGCGCCACCACTCTGGAGACAGCAGCGTTATTAGTCTCGGGGGGGGGGGGGGGGGGCGGAGAGTGTTAGATGTATTATAAGATTTAAAAACAGTAACAAATTGAAGCCAAACTCCATCTCACACTTTATAATCAGTTACAGCAAACTGTTTTTTCCTTTGGGATAAAAGTTTTACAAGAATAAATAAAAGCTGATCGTTGTAAGCACCCCTGTCAGTGGTAAATGGTCTGCCCCATCCCACTAACTGATACATTCTGCTTTAGAGTTGGGGCTTTTATAGAACAGATTTACTGGCCAGATCACCAGATGAACATATAAGAAATCTTAAAAAGGAAAACTAACATCACATCTAAGAATCGATAAGCTGCAATATAATAAATATTTTCTTTGGGTTTAATGTCTTACATTAAGAATATTTATATTTCTGTCAGCCAATCCAGTAGGAGGTTTATGTCACTGGTGCATGCTGGGGGAGGAAATAAATATTTGGGACAGGCCATGTGCTCGCTCTCTTCCCCTGGGATGAGGTGTAGGGAGGGGCTGCTGGATGGAGCTCTGCTGTTTGGTCCATTAGCCTGTTTTAGGGCCTAACATGTGCTGAAGTGGTTGTGAAGCTGTCCTGCCTGGTCTGGAGGAAGCTGTGCCAAGGAGGAGACCCAGGGGAGGCCCCTTGCTAGAAAGAGTCATGAAGAAGACCGGTCTCTAAGGAGGGCCCAATAACCTTTTATGGTCCCGGTATTTATGCCATGGATTCAGCCCTGGGGTGAACGGTTAGCCTGCCCCTGGCTTTCGGAGGAGTTATGCTGCCTTTTGAATGTCAGAGGGATTCTACATTCATATTACACATTACATACTCCTGACCCCTGCACTATATACTCTGTGTTGTACATTACATACTCCTGACCCCTGCACTATATACTCTGTGTTGTACATTACATACTCCGGACCCCGTTACTATATACTCTATGTTGTACATTACATAGCAGATTTCTGCTCTCTCCTGTCTACCCACTGCTATGGTATATATACACATAATATGGATTCTCTTTTGATACACCCATTTCCTACCAGCTGGACATTTTATATCTGATGATTTGATTGGAGGACAGACTTTTACATGTTGATAATGATGTGATAACTTCCTCAAACTGTGGACACTTAAACAGAAAGTGATAATGAGGGAGGAGTCGGTAACCCAATGATGGTGGTCTTCAGGATCAGTCCAGTCTTCATCTTGGTTGTTCTCCCCCCATCCTCACTCTCTGACCTCTGGTGGGGCTCAGCCCCGCTGTTATTCATGACTAAATCATGGACTAAATAAGGAAGTGCAGGACTTCTTGTGTTGGGAACATGGCAATAATCCCCTCATCACTGTCACTCCTATAAAGGACAGTTCTCGTTGTTTCCTCACTCTCTGACTAAGGTCCATGAATAAAGAAATGAACTGGTAGGAGATCAGAGGACCCATTTACTAGTCACAGGCAATGGTAGATAGTGAGTAGGTGTCCCACACATCAAGCCATGGCCTGGCGTAAGTCCAGACTGAGACTGCCATTTACTATCATACAACAGGTCTTGACTTGATGTGTGGCTCCTGGGACACCTAGTGACCCTCTACCATTTACTGGTTACCTTGAGGGGGGAATTGTAAGATCCTCAGAGACAAAGCTGCCTGATGTGGGCAGAGTCCTGGTTTAGGGGAACCAATCTACTGATGTCTAGTAATAATCTTTTTATTTCTATTTTAGTACATGGATGGGAGATGAGGAAAACCTCAGAGGATTGTCTGGCTTTGTCTCCAGACTGTAAAGTAGAAGATGAGGACATCACACAGTATAGTCCAGGAGAAAAGCCGGCTACCTCAAATGTCCATCCGGCACCACACAGTGTAGATGGACCATCGTATTCCTCTTATCCTGAGGAACCTCAGACTGTGAGGGACAGTGCCGGACCATCGTATTCCTCTTATCCTGAGGAACCTCAGACTGTGAGAGACGGGGCCGGACCATCGTATTCCTCTTATCCTGAGGAACCTCAGACTGTGAGAGACGGTGCCGGACCATCGTATTCCTCTTATCCTGAGGAACCTCAGACTGCGAGGGACTGTGCCGTCCTTACAACAGATAAGAGGTTCTCCTGTACTGAGTGCGGGAAGTGTTTCCGTTTAAAATACCAACTTAATGTGCATAAAAGATCTCACACTGGTGAGAAGCCATATTCCTGTCCTGAGTGCGGGAAATGTTTTGCATACAAGTCCAATTTTTCCAGACATCAGAGAACGCACACTGGTGAGAAGCCGTATTCCTGTCCTGAGTGCGGGAAATGCTTTCCATCACAGTCCCATCTTTCCATACATCAGAGATGGCACACTGGTGAAAAGCCGTATTCCTGTCCTGAGTGCGGGAAATGTTTTACACAGAAGTCCGATCTTTCCAAACATCAGAGATTGCACACTGGTGAGAAACTGTATTCCTGTCCTGAGTGCGGGAAATGTTTTACACAGAAGTCTGCTCTTTACACACATCAGAGATTGCACACTGGTGAGAAGCCGTATTCCTGTCCTGAGTGCGGGAAATGTTTTGCACAGACGTCCGCTCTTTCCAAACATCAGAGATCGCACACTGGTGAGAAACTGTATTCCTGTCCTGAGTGCGGGAAATGTTTTACACAGAAGTCTGCTCTTTCCACACATCAGAGATTGCACACTGGTGAGAAGCCGTATTCCTGTCCTGAGTGCAGGAAATGTTTTGCACAAGCGTCCGCTCTTTCCAAACATCAGAGATCGCACACTGGTGAGAAGCCGTATTCCTGTCCTGAGTGCGGGAAATGTTTTGCAGAGAAGTCTTATCTTTCCACACATCAGAGATCGCACACTGGTGAGAAGCCGTATTCCTGTCCCGAGTGTGGGAAAGATTTTTCAGAGAAGTCCACTCTTTCCACACATCAGAGATTGCACACTGGTGAGAAGCCGTATTCCTGTCCTAAGTGCGGGAAATGTTTTTCACGGAAGTCCGCTCTTTCCACACATCGGAGATCTCACACTGGTGAGAAGCCGTATTCCTGTCCTGAGTGCGGGAAATGTTTTTTAGAGAAGTCCGCTCTTTCCACACATCAGAGATTACACACTGGTGAGAAGCCATATTCCTGCCCTGAGTGCGGGAAATGTTTTCCACAGAAGTCCAATCTTTCCAGACATCAGAGATCGCACACAGGGGAGAAGCCACATTCCTGTCCTGAGTGAGGGAATTGTTCCTCACTGAAGTCCTTTTTTCCTGTACATCAGGGGTCCCACACAATCCTCGAGGTGTATTAGTGCCTTGGGTGCGGGAAATGTCTTCTATATGAATGTTGGTGGACATGTGGGGTAGAAGCACACCGTGATATACTGTATAAAAAGTGGTTGAAAAACACAGGGGGATTGTCAAACACTCGCCCAGCGCTTAAAAACTGAGAGTAAAAACCACATAACCATAAAAGACTCGATATAAATTAACATAAAAGTTGCTGATCGCAGCTACTGTAAAAAAGAAGCAATCTAAAACATAATGTAATAAATACTAGCAATGTCCAGCATGAATCACATTCAGCAGCGCTTAATATGTATTCAACATATCCTGCTCATATAGTCCTCATGTGAGTGTTATACCAACAAAACAGTCTCTATTCAAACAAAGGCATGTATTCCTCAAATATTCGGTGTTCCCGGTGCTCTGAAATACTTAATCCGGTATAAGCCTTCACCACACCATCAGTGACCCCTTAGGAGTGGGCACTCACCAGAGATAACATGGAAATACGCCTGTAAGCATTGGTTGCTTGAACCCTTGATACTCCGGACCACCTCTGCTCACACCAGAAGGACTCCGCTTACCAGTCTCAGTCGGGGATCAGCTCATAACCATATAAAATTGGAAAAATAGGAGGCACAATAGTGTGATACCGTTTCACAAAGCTTTATTTAGTACCCACTCTTTCACATACTCGTTCCTCTTACCCCCAAAATACCCCTAGGAATGTGCCTATAATGAACAGATTTGCTCCTTTGTCCAATGAGATTAGGGAGCCTGATCGCTACATGACAACTCATCCTCAGAATGGGGTAGTGCCCCCGAATCGGCAGGGAGGATGGTCAGGAGACCCAGATGCACATTCATCACAGCAACAAGACCAATATTCTAGGGGAGGGGATAGACAACATCAGAATGTACCTTATACTTCTAACCAGCGTTTTTTTCCCGGGGTTACCCCCAAGGTAAAAAGACGAAAAAACACAAAAAAGGGGGGCAAGAGGGGGGAGGAGACTCCGCCAGAAAAAGGAGGCCTCTTTAAAGGATGGAGGTCTCTTTAATCTCAGCTCTGCCCCGATTTCCAATGACGAAAAATGTGTTTTAAATAGGGGGCTGAAATATGCACCCCCAAAACAGCTGGATAAATTTGGTACATTTATTGACCTCCAAAAATATGTCAGGAAGGTCAATATAAAGAGGTATCTAGCCACCAATCCTATAAAGTCTAAATCAGAGTACGTTATGGGTATCAAAAACACCAATTTTTCCAATGCCTCTACGTTCAATCCCCCTGGTGCAGTAGCACCTGCTGTGGCGGTGTTCAGGGACTTGGTCGCCAAGGATATAGACCAACTCCAACTGAACAAATGTGGGATGAGTCTTGCCTTTAACAGAGACTTAAAGTCTCTTAAAGAACGTAAGGACATAGTCGTGAGGCCTGCTGACAAGGGCGGCGGGATAGTCATAATGGACACCGCCGCCTATGATACGGAAATGCTCAGACTTTTGTCGGATAGGGAGACGTATCTGCCTTTAAGAGGGGATCCTACACTCAGGTACAAAAAGGAGCTGGTTAGCTTGGTGAATGAGGGTTTTGTTAGGAAACTCCTCACTAAGAAAGAAAAGGCATTTTTGGTGCCTTCCGCTCCAAGAGTGCCCGTTATGTATTTTTTGCCCAAAATACATAAGGATCCAGTTTGCCCACCCGGGAGGCCTATAGTTAGCGGTATCGATTCCGTTACCTCCCGGGTGGGCAAATATATTGACCATTTTCTCCAACCCATAGTGGTTAAGTTGCCCTCATACCTACGAGACTCCACGCAGGTGATTAACGAGCTTAGTCGTATCACCTGGCAAGAGAATTATATATTGGTTACAGCTGACGTTGCGTCACTGTATACCATAATATCGCACCAACATGGTAGAGAGGCAGTGTCTCACTATTTGGGACTTGAGAACCTTTTGGGTTTTCAGAGGGATTATATCATCTCCCTCTTGGACTATGTCATGACCAGGAACTATTTTTGGTTCAATGGAACTTACTATTTGCAGAACAGGGGGGTGGCCATGGGCGCGAAATTCGCGCCCAGTATGGCCAACCTGTTCATGGCCAAGTGGGAGGAGGATGTCGTCTGGGGTGTGCCTAGGCCGGAGCTTGTGCTCTGGCGTAGGTACATAGACGACATCCTCTTCCTGTGGGATGGCACAGGGGAGTCCCTGAGTCAGTTCATGGATACCCTTAATGGTAACCAAAGAGGCATAAGTCTGACCTACGAGTCGAGTAACAAGGAGATTCATTTTCTCGACTTGAGGATCCGTATAGAGGAGGGTCAAATTGTTACTTCCACTTTTTTTAAGCCGACTGACAGGAACGGATTCATAGATACCACCAAAACAGTCTCTATTCAAACAAAGGCATGTATTCCTCAAATATTCGGTGTTCCTGGTGCTCTGAAATACTTAATCCGGTATAAGCCTTCACCACACCATCAGTGACCCCTTAGAAGTGGGCACTCACCAGAGATAACATGGAAATACGCCTGTAAGCATTGGTTGCTTGAACCCTTGATACTCCGGACCACCTCTGCTCACACCAGAAGGACTCCGCTTACCAGTCTCAGTCGGGGATCAGCTCATAACCATATAAAATTGGAAAAATAGGAGGCACAAGCTCCGGAATTAGACCAAGACCTCAATGACTACCCGCTAATCGGTTAGGGTACATATAGGGAACAGTGTGCAGTGTGTCTGTGTCCTCTGTTGAAGTCGCATACGACGAAACGCGTCAGAACACAGGCACGCTGTTTCCCGGGTAGTCATTGAGGTTTTGGTCTAATTCCGGAGCTTACCCATAAGTCATACGGAGAGATCCTGTGCAGGAACGGTGAGCAGGCCATCACATCGTGATTACCTAATTACAGGCTTGAATATTTTTATCTTGATGTAAGCAGATTGGATGTGGGGGTTGTTTTATGTGAAAGAGTGGGTACTAAATAAAGCTTTGTGAAACGGTATCACACTATTGTGCCTCCTATTTTTCCAATTTTATATGGTTATGAGCTGATCCCCGACTGAGACTGGTAAGCGGAGTCCTTCTGGTGTGAGCAGAGGTGGTCCGGAGTATCAAGGGTTCAAGCAACCAATGCTTACAGGCGTATTTCCATGTTATCTCTGGTGAGTGCCCACTCCTAAGGGGTCACTGATGGTGTGGTGAAGGCTTATACCGGATTAAGTATTTCAGAGCACCGGGAACACCGAATATTTTAAGAATACATGCCTTTGTTTGAATAGAGACTGTTTTGGTGGTATAACACTCACATGAGGACTATATGATCAGGATATGTTGAATACATATTAAGCGCTGCTGAATGTGATTCATGCTGGACATTGCTAGTATTTATTACATTATGTTTTACACCGTGATATACACTTCAGATATACTCCATGGCTGATCTTCATCATGTAAGAAACACTTCATAAGGAGATCAGAGATCACCAAAGACATGGATGAAGTGTTGTCCCGTGTCGGCCATTGATAGCAGGAGAAAAAAAAATGGAGTCCTTACCTTTCATTGGCTGAGTACATTTTGTGCGGAAAGATTTCACAAACATTTAGAGGTCTTTTCTTTAAATAAATGTGTGATTGTCTATAATCGTCAGCTCCATCTAGTGACCATAATGTGTTATTTCGCTTTTTTTAATTGAGGTATTTTGGGACAAATACTGGATTATGGCCTCTAGATGGAGCTGAGGATTCTCTTCATAGGCCGCTATGAACTGAATGTACAATCTGATCAATGTACTGTACTCACGTTGTCACTGGGGGTGTTGAAAATGATCGGCGCATCGCCATGCAGCCTTTTCCGATTCGGTTACGATGCGGAACCCAGAATAATTGCGGTTGTGCGTGACGTCATCCTGGCTCCTCCCCCACCCCCTCCCCCCACAGAAGTGTCATTGCTGGATTAACAGCCGTTGGCCTGGCTGCGTCCGGCGCTGTTCCCCTCTCATTGGAGGGTGTTGCTTCAGGAGGCGGGCGATGCAGAACATCAATGTGCCGCCCCCACGCTCTCCGCCTTTCCTCGGGATTTGTATCTCTGTCACCTCCCCCATGGGCGGGTGTAGTGCCGCTCGGCGCAAACATCATCATCACATCCCTGGGATGAGACACAGAGTCTTCTTCAGGAAATGAGCTGCGAGGGGAGGGGGAGGGGTAATAGACCAGCCTGCCATGTTTAATGTAAGTGAGGGGTGAGTGCATAGAAGTGGCCCATCCCCTTCCTCTGCTGTACCTCCAGTCTGTGTACTGTGTGTGCCTATCACATTGGGGCCTTAGTTGCTGCCAAAAGACTCCCCAATGATTTGTTAAAGTGATACTAAAGGGTATTCTTATTCTTTTCTGTAAAATAAAGAAAGATATCATACTTACCTGCTGGTCGTCTCCTGTACCATGTCTGTAATCTCTGACCGTCTCCTGAACCATGTCTGCAGTCTCTGACCGTCTTCTGTACCATGTCTGCAGTCCCTGACCATCTCCTGTACAGTATATGCAATCTCTGACCATCTCCTGTACCATGTCTGCAGTCTCTGACCATCTCCTGTACCATGTCTACGGTCTCTTACCGTCTCCTGTACCATGTCTGCAGTCTCTGACCGTCTCCTGTACCATGTCTGCAATCTCTGACCGTCTCCTGTACTATGTCTGCAGTCCCTGACCATCTCCTCTACAGCATCTGCAATCTCTGACCGTCTCCTGTACCATGTCTGCAGTCTCTGACCATCTCCTGTACCATGTCTACAGTCTCTGACTGTCTCCTGTACCATGTTTGCAATCTCTGACCGTCTCCTGTACTATGTCTGCAATCTCTGACCATCTCCTTCACCATGTCTGCAATCTCTGACCGTCTCCTGTATCATGTCTGCAGTCTCTGACCGTCTCCTGTACTATGTCTGCAGTCTCTTACCATCTCCTGTACCATGTCTGCAGTCTCTGACCTTCTCCTGTACCATGTCTGCAGTCTCTGGCTGTCTCCTGTACAACGTCTGCAATCTCTGACCGTCTCTTGTACTATGTCTTCAGTCTCTGACCATCTCCTGTACCATGTCTGCAGTCTATATATTTTTTCCTTTATATATATATATATATAATATACATACATATACACCCTATTTATTTTTATAAAACACAGTATTGCCACGCTATAGGAAATAAATATATAAACAGTTCAATTGATCACAAATCTCAAAGGTAAAGCAGCCACACAAAACCTGGAAAATTACAGATTTAAAACACATAAAAAACGAAATGTGGCGCTGAACCCTAAAACATAATATGATGTAAATGAGGAAACAGTCCATGCAGATGTATCTTCACTTTAAAAGAGGCAAGTCCAGAGTGAAACCACCACCAGAAGAGCACTCAACACACCACCACTCCTTACCAGATGGAGTTGACCCCCACAACAGAGATCAATTGCACGTGTGTACAGGATCAGAGATATCCCACTCAAATGTCCGGTTCACAGGCTCAGAGTGTTGATAGAAAAAAGGAGAAAACATCACATAGTGCAGACTGTTTCCAAGAAGTTTATTCCCACTAATTAAGGCCACTTACAGAATCCAGAAGTTTTCCTCGCTTTCATATCAAGAAGCTCCCCTCTGGTTCTGAGGCATTCCTGTTGGCAAACACTCGGTCTGTGGCCGTCCTATCTCCTCCTAGCTACGGCACGCGTCGCCTAGTACGCCTCCCGACGCACGTTTCGACATAGACTGTCGTTGTCAAGGGATGAGGCTGCGGCGCACGCTAGTGCCTTAAAAAGCGACGGAGGAGAAAAAAAACGCCCACCGGAAGTGCGCAATACCCGGAAACCGGATATGCGCTCCACAGTCCAGAACCACCCGGACCGGAAGGAAATAGAGGAGGAGAAAGACATGCTGAAAGGATGATGAGAAAAAAATCAAAAATCATCACTAACATTAACTTAATTAGCAGTCCGCTCCTCCATATCAAATGCCCTAAACTAAAAAAATATTTAAAGCAAGGCATATGCATCAAGGATAAAAACTATCCACCATAGATTAAAAACACAGCCCGAGGAGATAGCGCCACCTGCCGGTGTGGACCAAAGGAACGCTCATAAACATTGGGGAGTCACAATAGCATTACAATAAAATCTGAACAAAATAAAAATATAAAGAAACATAAAAATATTGCACCAAATACATAACAATATTTAAAAACATGTCACAGGATATAAAATCATAAAAATATAACAAATCCAAAACATTGTCACAAATTGCACCGAAGGATAGACACTAAGAGTTATTGATGTGGGCATTCAAATCCCATTCTACGTTAAGGCCTAAGGGGGTATAGCATCTGAGTCTATAAATCCAATTAGTTTCGAGCTTAGAAACCCCCCTTATCATATTGCTTCCCCTCCAGTGGCCTGAAAAGCTATCTATGCCCAAAAATAAGGTCCCACTAGGATCCTTATTATGACACTCGGCATAGTGCCTCGAAAGACTATGCTTGGGGAAGCCCTTGACTATGTTGGCCACATGCTCCTTGAGCCTTACATGAAGCTCCCGAATAGTGCGGCCAACATAGTCAAGGCCGCATGGACACCTCACCAGATAAACCACATATCTTGTGGTACACGTGATGAAGGGCCTAATGGTGAAATCCTGGCCCGCGGTCTCAGATCTAAAGGTATCTATGCGTCTCCTCTTTTCCACATTTAATTTGCAGATAGCACACCTCCTACATCTGTGAAAACCTCCCATCTGCTGAAAAAATGAGACCTTTTTGGGAGGGTCCCGGATGTTGGGAGCTATCTGTAACCTCAAAGGGGGAACACCCCAATAAATAACTTGAGGCTGTGGAGGTAAAAGAGGACCCAACACCCCGTCATTTTTTAGGATGTGCCAGTGACGACGTAAGATGTTCTTTACAGAGAAATGTTGGGTTGAGTATGTGGAAAAAAAGGCGAAATCGAAGGTTTTTTGTGACTCCCTCGTTTTCGGCTGTAGGAGGTCATCCCTAGGCCTAGAATCCGCTCTAGACATGGCCTGGATCAAGAGGGATTCATCGTAGCCTTTTTCCAAAAATCTATCCTTCAAAATGGAAGCCTCTCGTAAAAAGTCCTCCCTCCGTGAACAGTTACGCTTCAAACGTAAAAACTGACTGACAGGAACGGACTCCAACCCCACCTTATGATGGCATCTCTTGGTATCTATGAATCTATGAATATTTATTTTTATACTTAACCTCTTTCTTAGAATAATTGCTTTTACACTTGTTTGAATTATAGGTGTCCGAGTCTGCATCTGCTGGGTCCCCCCCCCCCCTTTTTTTAGGACCGATTGGCTTATACCCACCTCAACCCTTGGTTAGACTCCTCCCCTCACTGCGCTCTCATTCCCTTATGGTCACAGGGCCTGCTTTGGTTTGTTACATGTAAGTAGTAGGATCTTATGTATACAATATTTCTAAGGGAGCAATTTGGTGTATTCTTTTTATTTTTTAAGATTTTTGTATTCTAAAATTAGCTTATATTTCTCTTGCGTCCTCCGACAGTCGCCGCCCACTCATACAGTCTTCACCAATGGGGTATTGACTTCCTCTCCTTAGGAGTAGCTAGGCAAAAGACTTGCTAAAACAAAAGCATTTACATAGACACACCCATGGGGGCTGTCCCACTGGTCCAATACCCCCCCTGCAATAGCCATCCCAACTCAGTTTGGTAGCAAGCATTTAAGTGTATAAGAACCCCAAAAGAGGGGCGGGGGCGGCGACTGTCGGAGGACTCAGAGCAAGGAATTTTACGGTAAGATTTTACAAAAATTCAATTTTTTCTTACGTCCTCCGACAGTCGCCGCCCACTCATACAGTCTTCACCAATGGGGATGTCCCAAAGCAGTGTAGACATGAGGCGCGGGAAACGCAACCATCAGAAAAAGGCAACTCAGTACCCATATCAGAGAAAGTAACCTTACCTGAACAGCAAGGGCAACAAAAAAGCTCAACAGGAGCAACAACCCAGGAAAGCAAAAAACCAAGGGGATAAACAACCCCAATAGCCAGAGACCCACACAAAACCTGGGTCCCCTACGGTACTGCCGCACAGAGATCTTTGTGGCCAAAGGAGGCATCAGCTGATGCCAGAACATTAATTTTGTAGAATTTGGAAAAAGTGTGCACTGACGACCAAGTCGCAGCCTTGCACACCTGGGCCACCGAAGCCTGATGCCGAAGGGCCCAGGATGTACTCACCGATCTGGTAGAGTGCGCCTTGACAGGGAAGGGTGGTACCCATTCCCTCAACGAATAGGCCTGAACAATTGTCTGTCTGATTCATTTTGAAATGGTCGCCGCAGACGCAGCCATACCCTTCTGAGGTCCCTATGGAAGGACAAAGAGAGAATCCGATTTTCGAAAGGATTCAGTCGACGACAGGTAAACCCTGATCGCCCTGACAACATCCAAAGAATGCAAAGCAATCTCTTTAGGATGCTTAGGATTCGCACAGAGCGAAGGTAAGATAATGTCCTCATTGAGGTGAAAATCCGAAACCACCTTTGGAAGAAAGGACGGGTTAGGTCGCAAAACCACCTTATCCCTATGAACCACCAGGTAAGGGGTGCGGCAAGACAACGCCGCCAACTCCCACACTCTGCGAGCAGAAGGGATCGCTACCAGAAAGGCAACCTTTTTAGATAGCAGAGACAACAAAATTTTCCTGATGTTTTCAAAAAGGGAACGTTGTAATAGAACCAAGTTCAAGTCCCATGGAGGCAGAGGCTCCCTTCTAGGAGGGACCAAGTGACGCAAACCTTCCAAGGCACTACCAACGCATCCAAGGCGTCTGCCAGAGGATCGCGCGTTCTTGCCACGAACCTTTCCACCTTGTGGTTTAGCCTAGATGCGAACAGATCCACATCCAGGGATCCCCACTTCGCACACAGCATTAGAAATACCTCCGGGTGCAGGGACCATTCCCCCTGGTCCAGGGTCTGGCGGCTCAGATAATCTGCCTGCCAATTCTCAACACCTGGAATGTGAACTGTCGATATTGCCGGGACAGTCTCGGCCCAAGACAGAATACTGGTCACTTCCTGGGCCGCCCGGGCACTTCTGGTCCCCCTTGGTGGTTGATGTATGCCACCGCAGTGGCATTGTCCGTCTGCATCTGTACAGGACAGCCCTGAAGACGATCCGACCAATGGAGCAGGCACAGCCTGATCGCTCTCAATTCCAATATGTTTATCGGAAGGGAGAATTCCTCCTCCGACCAAATGCCCTGGGCAGTTAGGTTGGCATCCGTGGGATAACTAGTCTACTAGTATTAACTAGTAATAACTAGTATTAATGTGGTTGTAATTTCGCATTTGTGGGAGGAGTTATCCATTGAGACCTGTTTCCAACCGGGGGATGGCGCTGTATCCTCTTGTGTGTCCTAAGTGGTAGTGTCATCTGAGTGTATTTATGCACTTTAGGACCATGAGTGTCCTTCCGGTGAGACAGTATTAAAATTATTGGTCCTGTAATATGGATCTAGATCTCACTTATATGGGACTATCGAGATGCGCTGGTCATCAGCGATCTTGGAGTCCCTATATGTGCAATTGATTAATTTTCAATTGAAATGTTGTTAATAACGGTACGACTTCCGGGGTGCTGGCACGCAAATTGATGGCTTCCGGCTTCTGACCGTGCTGGTTCCGATATCAGGGATGCTGGCATGTAATGTACTAGCTTCCTGTTCTGGATTATGTCAAATCCGATCTGTTATTTACGGTTGTTGGAGCGCAACTGCACAACTTCCGTGATCCAGGTCGTAGACTAGTTATCCCGCCCTTTCCGCCTCGCTCAGCATATAAATACTGATGGCTTACCGCAGGCCACACTCCCTGACGACGTCAATTGGCTGACGAAACGCGTAGGAGGAGCCTGCGGCACGCCACGCTGAGATACACGAGGGGACGCGGCGGCCATTTTCTTGGTTGGGAACTAGGTCCTGGAATTGCTCCCTCGAGATACATGCTGTAACATCTCCTTTCAAATGTGAGTTGCCACTTTTGTTTTGTGGTTTAAATAAATGTGTGACTGTACTTCACCATGGGAGTTGTCCCTTCTTTTTATTTATGTACTTATATCGAGTGGAGTGGTTGAGATCTTCCTAGTGAGCTGTTCAGATCTTCCTAGTGAGCTGGGCTGTCATCTACTTGGTCTGTCTGATCTCCAATACAAGCGGTCAATGATCTCTGTGGTGGGGATCATTGCGTTGTGGTAAGGGGCCATTTTTTCTACTTGGTGGTGGTCTCCATACACTGGATTTCAGGATGGTGAAAGTTTGATACGAGATTCGGGGAGCACTTTCTTCCTCTCTTTTTTGACGGACCTATCCTTCCAACTATTTGCATTTGTTTTATATGGACTGTTGAGTTCATTTGAACTGTTATTACTAGCGCTACACCATATTTTGTTAAATGCCAGTTTATGTGGCATCGCAAACAGGACACTGTAGGCTCTGATGGCAAAACACATAAAATTAAACAATTTATTAATTGTGGGACCCCTTTTGTTATCTATGGTATCCTGTGTCCTTGTGGGTTGTTATATGTCAGCCGCACAACTCGCCCCTTGAGAGTTCGTATTGGCGAACACAAGTGCAACATCATCCATGGGAAAGACAAATATTCAGCCCCCCGGCATTTTAAGACTAAACATAATGGGGACCCCACATGCATGAAAATTTTTGGCGTTGAGGCCATTTCCGACAAACTCGATAAGGGTAGAAGATACCAGAAGCTTTGTAAGCGTGAAAACCTCTGGATCTTTACCCTTGGCAGCTTGGCACCTAAAGGGCTGAATGAGGACATTGAGGTTCACAGCTTAGTTCAGTAGTTTAGGCAGGGCTGGCCCAAGACATTGTGCTGCCTGGGTCCAAAAATATAATGCTGCCCCCCCAAAAAAAAAATACGCCCACCTTAAGGCCCCCACATTCATTATTTTATATAATGATAATTAAAACTAAACATTTTGCTAGGTTCACATCTGTGTGGTGTGGGAGTGCGTGTAAATTGCACTTGTTCCCATATCCACATGCAACTGCACAAGAATTGTGCTGCTTTAAGAAAACACATGGGGGTGCCACTAACTCTCAATGGCACTCCCAATGTGATGCGGTTTCCCAGGCATGGAATGCATGGTGACAAAGCACATGTGGTTTCTGTGCATTTGCGTCTTAAAAAAAGGTTCAGGGGACCTTTTTTCTGCATGAAATCCAGGTGAAGTAGCCCATTCACATCATGGGCTGCTATGCCCCTGCAAACGCAGCATGCAGAACTATGTAGCTGTGAACCTAGGCTTGGACCTTGTGCTGTTGCCATGGGCAACAGCTTAACTTGTATCTCAATTTTTGCAAAACTACCACATTAGTTTGGATGGGATTCTTTTTAGCCAATGCTCATCACTTGATAAGGGACTTGGTGAAGGTGCATTTTGGTGCGCCACCATCCTCCAGCCACCCCCCTCCCCTCCACAATTTGTAGCCAGTATGTATGAACAGATTCTTCCTAGTCGCTTTGTATACTGAACACATATAACACAGTCATTTTACCACAAAATAATCCTAATTGCCACGGCCGTTTGAAGGAATTTGGGGGCCCCAAGCAAAATGGATATGGAGGCCCCCCCCACCCCCGCACACACGCAAACCCTACAGGAACCACAGCATAGCCATACAGTTTAAGTTCACCCACACTTTATATAAATAAAAAATGAGTACAGTGCAAATACTGCTTGAAAAAATATTTGAAATTTGAACATTTTCAACAATTGAACATTTGCAAAAAACACCACTGTACCATAAAATCAAATATACATTAAAAAGTAAAGTGCACAATAACTAAATCTAACATACACACACACTCACATTAACATTTTTCAGCTCTCACAAACATGTGCAAATTATCTAAAACTGTTGTTTGCGAGCCTTGTGTAACGAGGTTTTTGGGACGCCCCCTAGTGTCTTTGGGGTCCCTAAACCTAGTTAACTCACTATGCCTGACAGGCGGGTCCTGAGCCTCCGCTATCTGGGAGCTGGGGTACATGTCTGCGGCAGTGCCTCCACCCAGTGGGGCATCCGGGGTAAAGATGTGGGGTCCCACTGGGAACATACTTGGTGCAATGAGACTGACACAGCCTAACTGGAACTAACTTTATATAGTAAGTAGCAAATGAACCAACATGCATGGGAAAATACAATAGAGTAACGCAGATAACAATGCATTATGGATTTTCCTCACCCACCCACTAGCACACCTGCGTACCACCCCCTTATCTTCGCCCTAGTGGTCGTTGGTGCACATAGGAGAGTTGGGGCCCTTATAAGTCCTGCTCCGCAGAGTCATTGAAGCAGCCTGAAATGTGCAATGTCCACTCTGAACCTCAGAGTCTTTACTGTGAGTGAGGAGACAGGTGCCCTGTGGAGATACAGGGAGGGGCTTGGCTTACCCTCACAACACGATTAACCAGATCAGTCCGCGGCAGTCTCCCCTCACAGGATTCACCAGACATCTGTACTCAGTGCTTGTCTTTGCCAGCGGGTCCCTCTCTCAGCTGGTGTGGTCTTGGGTGAAGCAAGTTCTCTCAGCAAGGTTCTATCTCTGTGCTACAGTCTTTCACGGCTAGTAGCCTGTCCTCTCCCTGGCTGGGCATGTGGTAACCTCCAGGAGTCTTCCAGGACCTTCTTGATCGGGGCTGTGTCTGGAAGTCCTAACAGGACCTGCGATAATGTCACAATCATGAGACTGACCAGGCAGCCAGTCATGTGATCAATGCTCAATGTTTTAATAACAGCATACTGAGTCCATCTGCCATCTACTGGGCCTTTCAGATAATACAGCCTGTGTAACTCCACAGGGTTACACTTGTTTTCTGCAAAGGCAATCACAATGTCCTCCATATCCAAAGACTGGCGAACATCACGCTCAATTGACATAAGTGGCAGTCCTGTGAGCCTTTCTTGGCCCATGGTGGACCTCATGTAATTTTTTATCAGCTTCAAAGCTGAGAAGCTCCTCTCACCAGAGGCCAATGACACAGGGAGAGTCAGGAGGAGACGCAAAGCAATGCTTAAATTACTGTACAAATCCAGTAGCTTCTCACTGTATATGTAATTAAGCATGTCAAATGGTGAAGTGGCTACATGGTCTGGAAAAGTGTAGAGAGATGAATTGATCTCAAGTGCCAAGTCATCAGCATCAATGTCATGGAGGGTTTGTTCCAATTTTTTGCAACGTTCATAAAGCTTTCCATTCTTTATTGTCTGCTTCATGTTGTCCTTTGAGAACAGAAAGTCATAAAGGTCATAAACACCCTTCAATCTTGCAAACCTGTCACTTAGGCTTCTGAGGGCAGTGTCAACCATGGTCAGAAATAAGTCTCTTCTGAAAGTCTCGTCTGGAGTAGACTGAGTTTCCTCTGTACCTTCATATAGAGACTGTCTTTTATTTTTACGCTGCCTTTTCTCAGGAAGGGTCATTTCCATATCCAGATTTTCTGCAATGTCTTTTGCATCAGTTTGACAGGAAGCAATCCCATTTTCCCTGAAGTCTTCAAGGTAGTCTTTTACTCCTTATTTTTCTGATCTAAGTGTTTCCATGGAAACATTTGGACTTTGTAGCAGCTTGCTGACATGATTGATCTGGTACAAAACATTGTACCAGGTCATTGCGCAAAGCAGAAAAGACCAGGTCTTCAACTCACCATGTAAGCTTTTAGCAGTGGACGTGGTCTCTGAGTCCCCCTTCTGTATAGCAATTGTCTGGAGTGCAGACAATGCATCCAGGATCTCTGGTAACTGGTATCGCACCACCTTCATGCAGTCAATCCGAGCTTCCCATCTTGTAGTTGACAAAGGTTTTAAAGTGAACTGCCCAGCATTGCACAGAGGAACTGAATACGTTATAGAGTCTTTGCAACACACCAAAGAAGGAGATGGACAGCACTGAGGACTTGGCAGCATCTGACACAACCAGGTTAAGTGTATGACTGCTGCATGGAATGTAAAATGCTTTGCTGTTTAATTGCAAAATTCTTGTCTGAACACCCTGTTTATGGCCCATCATATTGCTGCCATTGTCATAAGACTGACCACGGCAGTCAGAAAGACTCAGGCTGTGTTTCTGCAGGTGGTCAAGCAGGACTTCAGTCAGGCCCTTACCAGTTGTGTCTTCAACATCTAAAAATCCAAAGAAATGTTCTGCAATGGACACAGATGGTTCGCAATTGACTATTCTCAGAACAATGGAAAGCTGTTCCTTATGACTGACATCAGGAGTGCAATCCATAATAACAGAGTAATCCTTTGCTCTGTATACTCTTCTCACAATCTCTTCCAGTACCTTGTTTCCAATTAGTGCAATTATTTCATTTTGAATAGTTCCACTCAAGTAATGCACTCTTCTTCTTGTCTCTTGGTTTTGTATCCTTCTTATGTGTTCAGCCATAACTGAATCGAACTGTGCCATCAGTTCAACTTGTGCCAGAAAATTCCCATTGTGTGGGTCATACAACTCACTTGTGGTCCCTCTTAAAGCCTGGTTGCGTTCTGCTAAGTGACAAATTATGGCAATCACTCTCCTGGGTAGGTGTGGAATGGAAAGAGCACATGTTGAGTCAGAACAGAGGATTCCTGCTGGGAGAGCACAGACTTATCGGGGCATTTACATCTGTGGAGATACATTCGCCTTGGAGGAGTTGTAATAGCCGGTTCCTTACTAGGACATAAGCCTTGTCGATCTCTATTGCTATACAGCATAGGGGTCACCATTGTCCGGTAAGTGAACACCCAAAGGGGGAGGTCCGGCACTGGCTCACTGCACCACAAAAGATTGCATGTTTTGTGCACTTTCTTCCTGGCACTCCAGCACCTTTGTGAGACATCTTTTGGGACTGTGTACATCTTATCATCTACTGAGATCTTAAACAACTATTACATCTGGACTGGCACTTTATATTTATATATTTTAACTATATTTATATAGTATATGTCTATATGGTTTCTACACCCCAATTTTTGCACACAATTGCACGGTGCACTTTATGAGTCTTTTAAGTAGAACGTAATCACTTTACTATCATACATTATTGTTTGCGCTGTGTTATATTTTTCTCAATCACTCTCCTTATGACACCTTTCCAATGCTCAATCTCGATCCGCATCAAGTCTTGTTGTCTTTGATCTATGGTTGTATTGGTTTGCAGTCTCCTCTGCAGCTCATGCCAGTTTGTCATATTGTCACAATGCCCCTTTGAATATTCGTGTTCTTTTAAATGATGAGCTAGGTTCCTCCATGTACGGAAGCCATGGTTGCTTAAGGCATTGTCACGCTTCCCAAAAACAGTGCAGGCAAAACAGAACACCTAGTCTGTGCTCATGGAATATAACATCCATGATCAAAGAATTTTCTCACCATTTTTCATGCTTCTCATGTAATTGTCATTTGTGAATCTTCGAGGTGGATTCTCAGAATTTTGGGGGAAAACAATGTTTGTGACTTGCACTGGTCCTTTTTTAACAATTTGACAGCGCACACTATCTGTCAGGACTGCTGGCCACTGCGCAGGGTCATCTGCTATAATGACAGTGTTTGTGGTACCTTGAGCTGTAGAGGAAACCTCAGTGATGGGAAGCTGTGCAGACTCAATTTCTGTCCTGGATGCAGTGTCTTCCACTGTGAGAGATGGTATTGACGGTGTAGTTGGGGAAAAATAAGGTTTTTATTAATATAATCTATCTGTTCAGGTACAGAATGCATCAGTGACTCTGAATCAGAGTCTCTGATCAAAATCTGGGCTGTGCAGGATATAAGCTATAATTATAGAGCTCGTGGTACCTTGTGCTATAGAGGAAACATCAGCACTAAGAAGTGATGCATCTGTTGATGTTGAGGATGAAGTTGATAGTGTAGCTGGGAAAATAATTGAAAAAAAAAAATCTGAAATTACCTGTGGAGTACATTTTACCATTTCACTGTTAGCATATTGAAAGAGGTCACTATTAACAGCTCAGTGAGAGAAATTCAATACCTTCATGAGTGGAGATATCCTTGGGAAGAGCATGAGGGCTGAGAAATTTAAGCAAAGCACCTTAGATATCCTACAGAATGACCTGGACAAAATTACGGAGTGGGCAACGACATGGCAAATGAGGTTTAACGTAGAGAAGTGTAAGGTTCTGCACTTGGGGACTAAAAACATAAAAACACAATACACGTTAGGAGGGGAACCCTTGGGGGAATCAAAAATGGAGAAAGATCTGGGAGTCTTGGTTGATGATAGATTAGGCAACAGCATGCAATGTCAAGCGGCAGCTTCCAAAGCCAACAGAATATTAGCATGCATAAAGAAAGGGATGTATTCCAGAGATAAGACTAGAATCCTTCCACTTTATAAAACTCTGGTCCGACCGCATCTGGAGTATTCTGTCCAGTTCTGGTCGCCGGTCCTCAGGAGGGATGTGTTGGAGCTGGAGAAAGTCCAGAGAAGGGCAACTAGACTGATTAGGGGGTTGGAGGACCTTAGCTATGAGGAGCGGCTGCAATCGCTCGATTTATTTTCTCTGGAGAAAAGACGTCTGAGAGGGGACATGATAGCAATTTATAAATATCTTAATGGGGATCTCAGCTTAGAAAAAAAGCTGTTCACTTGAAGAAATTGCACGAGGACTCGAGGACATACAATGCGATTAGAGGAGAAGCGTTTTAACCTCAGACAACGAGGAGGGTTCTTTACTGTTAGGGCTACAAGATTGTGGAATTGTCTACCACAAGAGGTGGTTTCTGCGGGTAGTATGGTGACTTTCAAAAGACTCTTAGACTTACATCTCAAGGATCAGGAGATTAAGGGCTATGTCAGATGATTACAGTCACACACACCTACACGGGTTGAACTGGATATTGTCTTTTTTCAACCTCGCCTACTATGTAACTATGTAACTATGTAACCTTGAGGGAGAAAGATGGTAACACTTTATAAATTACACCATTTGTACAAGACTGACAAGTAGAGCTATTTTATCCAGTGTAATTTATCACTTACCACTATCTTGTTTTTTCTTATCCTCCTCTTCCTTTCTCTTCTTCCTCTTCTGGCTTCCTGAAGCATATGTCCGCTTCATGACTGCTAATACCACAAGATTACAGTTGTGTTCCTTCTTCTCCTTTGTGCAATGCCAACCCATCCTGTTGGAATGGGAGAGCCCAGGAAAACAAGTGCAAGTGGTGGCTGAACACAACCATGGGGATCATTTTTGCTACACAAAAAGCATCATGGCCACATCATATAGTATCCATCCTCTGCTGTTCGCACAGGTGATCAAATACCACCAAAAGAAAGCTTTGTTTGTGGGAAAAAAAGGACGTCAATTTCATTTGGGTACGGCGTTGCATGACCGCGCAATTGTCAGTTGAAGTCGCACAGTGCCGAATCGCAAAAAGTGGCCTGGACGTAAGACAGCAAAATCCTCCGGTGGTAAAGTGGTTAAATTTGAAGAGTGCACTATACATAGATAAGATAGATATGAAAGCATATAGGGCAATATATATAAAAGAGCAAATTCTAGTTAAAAGTGGTAAAAGTGCAGACATGGTAAAGGAGATGTCATAGGCTGTGCAGACATGGTAAAGGAGATGTCATGGGCTGTGCAGACATGATACAGGACATCAGAGGCTGTGTGGACATGGTACAGGACGTCAGAGGCTGTGCGGACATGGTACAGGAGATGTCAGAGGCTGTGCGGACATGGTACAGGAAATGTCAGAGGCTGTGCGGACATGGTACAGGAGATGTTAGAGGCTGTGTGGACATGGTACAGGAGTTGTCAGAGGCTGTGCGGACATGGTACAGGAGATGTCAGAGGCTGTGCGGACATGGTACAGGAGATGTTAGAGGCTGTGTGGACATGGTACAGGAGATGTCAGAGGCTGTGCGGACATGGTACATGAGATGTCAGAGGCTGTGCGGACATGGTACAGGAGATGTTAGAGGCTGTGTGGACATGGTACAGGAGATGTCAGAGGCTGTGTGGACATGGTACAGGAGATGTCAGAGGCTGTGCGGACATGGTACATGAGATGTCAGAGGCTGTGCGGACATGGTACATGAGATGTCAGAGGCTGTGCGGACATGGTACAGGAGATGTCAGGGGCTGTGCGGACATGGTACAGGAGATGTCAGGGGCTGTGTGGACATGGTACAGGAGATGTCAGAGGCTGTGGGGATATGTACAGGAAATGTCAGAGGCTGTGGGGATATGTACAGGAAATGAAAGAGGCTGTGCGGACATGGTACAGGAGTTGTCAGAGGCTGTGCGGACATGGTACAGGAGTTGTCAGAGGCTGTGCGGACATGGTACAGGAGATGTCAGAGGCTGTGCGGACATGGTACAGGAGTTGTCAGAGGCTGTGCGGACATGGTACAGGAGTTGTCAGAGGCTGTACGGACATGGTACAGGAGATGTCAGAGGCTTTGCGGACATGGTACAGCAGAGGTCAGAGGCTGTGGGGACATGGTACATGAGATGTCAGAGGCTGTGCGGACATGGTACAGGAGATGTCAGAGGCTGTGCGGACATGGTACAGGAGATGTCAGAGGCTGTGTGGACATGGTACAGGAGATGTCAGAGGCTGTGCGGACATGGTACAGGAGAGGTCAGAGGCTGTGCAGACATGGTACAGGAGATGTCAGAGGCTATGCGGACATGGCACAGGAGATGTCACAGGCTGTGGGGACATTGTACAGGAGATGTCAGAGGCTGTGCGGACATGGTACAGGAGATGTAAGAGGCTGTGGGGACATGGTACATGAGATGTCAGAGGCTGTGTGGACATGGTACAGGAGAGGTCAGAGGCTGTGCGGACATGGTACAGGAGATGCCAGAGGCTGTGCGGACATGGTACAGGAGATGTCAGAGGCTGTGCGGACATGGTACAGGAGAGGTCAGAGGCTGTGAGGACATGGTACAGGAGATGTTAGAGGCTGTGCGGACATGGTACAGGAGATGTCAGAGGCTGTGCGGACATGGTACAGGAGAGGTCAGAGGCTGTGGGGACATCGGTGTAGGTGGCAGGGGTCAGAAGTGTATAATGCACTGAATGCAGGGGAGTGAAGGGTTGTGGTGGGGTGCGCTACATAAAGAGTGCAGGGTTGAGGGATGCACTATGTACTGCGTACAGGGTTGCAGGGTGCTCTTCGTACTGATTGCAGGGTTGAGAGGTGCGCTAGGTACTGCGTGCAGGGTTGAGAGGTGCGCTAGGTACTGCGTGCCGGGTTGAGAGGTGCGCTAGGTACTGCGTGCAGGGTTGAGAGGTGCGCTAGGTACTGCGTGCAGGGTTGAGAGGTGCGCTAGGTACTGTGTGCAGGGTTGAGAGGTGCGCTAGGTACTGTGTGCAGGGTTGAGAGGTGCGCTAGGTACTGAGTGCAGGGTTGAGAGGTGCGCTAGGTACTGAGTGCAGGGTTGAGAGGTGCGCTAGGTACTGAGTGCAGGGTTGAGGGGTTTGCGCTAAGTCTTGAGTGCAGGGTTTTTGGTTGCGCTAGCTACTGCGTGCAGGTTTGAGAGGTGTGCTAGGTACTGAGTGCACGGTTGCGGGGTGCGCTTTTTGGATAGTGCAAGGTTGTGGGGTGCACTAGGTACTGAGTGCAGGGTTGAGGGGTGTGCTATGTACTGCATGCAGGGCTAAGGGATGTGCGTTAGGTACTGAGGAGGGGGGAGGAGGAGAGGGGGATGGAGAGTAGGAGGAATGGAGGGGGGGGGTGGAGAGGAGGGGGTGTAGGTGTATGGAGAGGAAGGAGTGGAGGAAAGGAGGGGGTTTATGGAAAGGAAGGGGGGGGAGGAGAGGAGGGGTGGATGGAGAGTAGGGGGGGAGGAAAGGGGGGGAGAAGAGGTGGAGAGGATTCTCAATCAGTGTAGGCTGAAGAGTGCATGTTGGGAGTTGTAGCCCGTCATCCCAACAGCATGATGGATGTGGAGCCCCTCAGAACCACTGCAGATGGCATGCTAGGCATTGCAGTCCCTCTGCCTCACTGCAAAGGGCATGCTGGGCATTGCAGTCCATTTGCCTCACTGTAGAGGGCATGCTGGGCATTGCAGTCCATCTGCCTCACTGCAGAGGGCATGCTGGGCATTGCAGTTCCTCAGGATCACTGAAGAGGGCATGCTGAGCATTGCAGTTCCTCAGAATCACTGCAGAGGGCATGCTGGGCATTGCAGTTCCTCAGGATCACTGCAGTGGGCATGCTGGGCATTGCAGTTCCTCAGGATCACTGAAGAGGGCATGCTGAGCATTGCAGTTCCTCAGAATCACTGCAGAGGGCATGCTGGGCATTGCAGTTCCTCAGGATCACTGCAGTGGGCATGCTGGGCATTGCAGTCCATCTGCCTCACTGCAGAGGGCATGCTGGGCATTGCAGTTCCTCAGGATCACTGTCGTGGGCATGCTGGGCATTGCAGTTTCTCAGGATCCCTACAGTGGGCATGCTGAGCATTGCAGTTCTTCAGGATCACTACAGTGGGCACGCCGGTCATTGCAGTCTGCCAGCAAAGTATCTTTAACCCCAAGGCAAGGCCATGCTGAGAGCTCCCCCATGGTACTTACCACAGACGGTGAAGTTGTGGACAGTAGTCGGCTCCAGGCGATGAGGGTCGAGCAGGTGACACACTCGGCTACAACTCACGTGGCTGCTCTGACTATACACTGACTTCTTTCTTCAGCATGCCGCTAACTCACAAACCACGCCCCTTCACCGGCAAATTATACACAGCTATAGATGTGTAGCGCTATTTAGATCACTCTTGACGGCTACTGGGGTATGATGACGCCACCTGTGTAGTATTTAGGAGCAGAGTATATAATCTGTGTGATCAGGACAGGATTTATAGTAAGCGCCAATGCCTCCACTCAATCAGGACTTGTGATTAGCAAGTGAAATCCCAATTGAGAAAACATATCCATATAGACAATAATCCACACAGCAGAGTGTTTAAATGTCCATGTATTGAAGAAATAACATTCAGTGATCCATACAACATAAGATATTCTCCTCAGGAACATGAAACCATCAGCAGTGTCTCTGTGTGTCTCAGTGAGGGGATGTTACAGCACTTACATCCAGCAAGAAATGTCTGTGTCCCTCATGTCTCTCTTTTCCCCAGTCTTACCCAGAAATCCTTGCTCTGCCCTTTTTGATGACCTCATCCTTCTTGCAGAGAGACAAAGAAAGCCAGCAACCATTTTGACAAAGGGCAAAACAAACACTGCATAACAGGAATACACACTTGAAAGATGGGCAACAAAATTATCACATCACTACATTCTCCTCCTGCTGAAAATCCTTCCGACCCGGCAAGGATATACACATAAAATAACAACAAAAATGAGCATCGTTGTCGCCTTCTGCAGACCACTTCTCCAGAAGCAATCTATTACAGAGCTAGCTGCAAAGAAAGTATGGTTAGTAACAAATAGGCATCATGCTAACCAGTCTAGAATGAGCTGCAATCATGTCCGTCAGAACATGAGGTTGTACATAGTTCTGTACAGCATAGCAGGGTCTTCCCAAAGTGTCATAAGTAAACACCGGTGGAGGACGTCGAACACGATCTCCTCTCCTCAACCCCTCAGGCATAAATCCAGAGAACTCTGGGACAGCATTAGTGGGGAAACTTGGTGCTCCAACCATGCCTGGAACTGTAGGCACAACATTTTGGGCTGTTGGTTCAAAAGCAGGAGTAGCTGGGTTCAAACCTCCCCTCTGAGGGAGGCCCCCATCAGTACTCGGTGAAGGAACCTGTACAGGAGACTCTGGTGGAGGTGTAAACCAGTCATTGTCATCACTCTGGTCTCCACTGTTGGCACAAGGCACATCATTAGAATCTGTAGCAATGTCAGATTGTGGCTCCTCATCAACAGTAGCAACTTGCGGTACTGGAAGTAAATGATTCCTATGCCAGGCTTTGATCCGACCCTCAGGTCCTCGAATCCTGTATACTGGAATCCTAGGCAGTTTTTCTACAACTTCAAACAACTCATTTCTCCAGCGATCAGCTAACTTATATTTGGCTGAGGGTCCCAAATTGCGGAGAAACACTTTATCACCAGGTTGTAAGTCTTTGTAACGAACTTTGGAATCAAAACGCCTTTTATTGGCAGCATTTAATTTCACAGCACTTTCCTCAGCCATCTGATAGGCCTCTTTCAAACTCTGTTTAAGTCGTGCCACATACTGATAGTGATTCCTCTGTTCCACTCCATCAGTAGACACGCCCAACTGAATGTCAATAGGGAGACGGGCTTCTCTCCTAAACATGAGAAAATAAGGAGAAAAGCCAGTGGATTCATGTCTGGTACAATTGTAGGCATGTACCATAGCTCCAACATGTCGGCTCCAGGTCTGCTTAGCACCATTAGGGAGGGTACCCAACATGTTCAACAAGGTATGATTGAAAAGTTCAGGGAGAGCATCACCCTCTGGATGATAAGGGGTGGTGCGGCTCTTGTTGATGTTAAGCAATGTTAACAGCTCTTTAATTAGGCGACTTTCAAAGTCCCGCCCCTGGTCAGAGTGAAGTCGATTTGGCAATCCATAGTGAACAAAAAACTCTTCCCATAGCACTTTGGCTAGTTACTGCTTTCTGATCTTTGGTGGGATAGGCTTGAGCATAGCGAGTATAGTGATCAGTCACAATCAAAATATTTCCCACACCACTGCTGTCATTGCCAATACACAAAAAGTCCATGCACACTAAATCCATGGAACCAGAACTTTTCAAGTGTTCCATAGGAGCAGCTCGAGTAGGCAGAGTTTTCCATTGCAGACATCTCACACAACGGCGGCAATAGTCCACAATAGCTTCCCTCATTCGTGGCCAAAAGAATCGGTCTTGGATTAATCCATAGGTTTTTTCAACTCCTAGATGCCCATGTTGATCATGCAAACTTCTCAAAACAGAGTTTCTATAGACTTGAGGGAGCACTAGCTGTCTCCTTCCAGGATGATCATGAAACAAATGTACCCTGTATAAAAGTCCATCAATTATTTTGAGCTTATCCCATTCCTTAAGATAGTAGGTACTCTGCTCAGGTAGGTATTTTCTCATGTAGTTAGGATCTTTGTGGAAAACAGACTCTCTGACATGTCTGATTATTGGATCTTTTTTTTGTAGAAGGATCATATCTTTCTTTTGCAGCTGGATGTTTTCTGGCACCCCTAAAGCAGTGGGGCAGCAATACATGTTTGGAATACACTCTTCACCAGCTCCCAGGGAATCAATAGCTCGTAGGTCAGAGAAAACAATATTGTCTTCTTGTACAGCAGCTGTAGCACAATAGGCAGCCACAATAGGCCCAGCTACTTCCTTCCAGTCACTTTCTTCCAAGTTCATGGGTAATCCAGGGTGCCTAGAAAGAGCGTCAGCCCCAATATTCTTGGGACCCGGCTTGTACTTGAGAGTGAACTGATAATTAGACAAGGCAGCAAGCCACCTATGACCAGTGGCATCTAGCTTAGCTGTAGTCAAAACATAAGTCAGGGGGTTGTTGTCGGTTCTCACCTCAAACTGAGTTCCATACAAGTAGTCATGCAGTTTTTCAACAATAGCCCACTTCAGGGCAAGAAATTCCAGTTTATGAACAGGATAATTCTTTTCTGCTGGGCTTAGACTGATATAAGCAACAGGCCTTAGTCCTCCTGGGTACTCTTGATGTAAGACTCCTCCCAATCCATCATAGCTGGCATCCACATGCAGAATGTATGGCTTTTGTGGGTCTGCATACACCAACACTGGTGCTTCTGTAAGACTATTCTTAAGCTGTAGAAAAGCTTCCTCACAAGCAGAAGTCCATCTCTCACTGAAAGGAGTTTTGCGGTTTGTGTCCATGCCAGGGGTTTCTTTACGCAAGTCATTAAGAGGCCGAGCAGTCTTGGAATAGCCTCTAATGAATCGACTATAATAGCCACAAAATCCCAAGAAGGACCTCAGTTCTGTCAGATTTGTGGGATGGGGCCAGGTAACCACAGCCTCCACCTTAGCAGGATCAGTTGCTACCCCTTCTGCAGATACGATGTGACCCACAAAGTTTACTGAAGAGCGAGCAAACTTACATTTGTCCAGTGAAAGTTTCAGACCTTCCTTCCTCAAACGATCTAGCACTTTAAACAGTCTCTGGTCATGCTCCTCCAGAGTGGAGCCAAAGACAATTATGTCATCAAGGTAGACGGTACATTGAGTGGGACAAAGGTCTCCCAGGGTCCGATCCATCAGACGTTGAAAGGTTGCAGGTGCACCACTAATGCCCTGAGGCATGCAAACAAACTGGAAAAACCCTAGGGGGCAAATAAAAGCCGTCTTTTCTTGATCTTCCTCACTCATTGGGACCTGGTAATAACCAGATCTTAAGTCCATTACTGTGAACCATTAACTGCCTTGCAGGGCATCAAGAGCTTCCTCAATGCGAGGTAGCGTGTATTGATCTGGGACTGTTCGCCGATTTAGAGTCCTGTAGTCAACACATATTCGCACTCCACCATTTTTCTTCTTGACTACCACTATTGGGGATGCATACGGGCTTTTAGACTCAGCAATGACGTTTTCATCTTTCATTTTGTGCACTCTCCAACATCATCCAGATCTTTAAGAGGTATGCGCCTGGATCTTTCTCTAAATGGGGTGCTATCTGTTAGGCGAATACTGTGCTGAGTACTTTTTGCACACCCAACATCCATGTCATCGGTAGAGAAAACATCATTGTATTACATTAGCTGCTCTCCTAGTGCTTGTTGGTGCTCTGCAGGACTATCAGCATCATTCAAGTGAAAGTCTAATTTGATTTCTTTCTCCTTGACTTTGGCAGTGTAGGAGCTAATGGTTTCCACTGGGTAACGATAGGCTACCTCTTTCCAGGCTGGTATTATAACTGGGTGTGTGGTAATGTTCTGGACAGTCACAACATCCATTCTTGGACATTTTACACAATAGTCTTTCCTTTCTGGTACTATCTCCCAGCCATTCTTTGCAGCCTCTTTTGTATCAGTCTCTAGCAGGAAAAAAGCTACCATTTGCACCTGGTGAAATTTCCACATAAACCCGCAGCACTCTCACTCCCCCTGCTGGAAGCTCTATGGGACACCATGGATTTCCCACACACCCTCCAGGAAGATCAGGAGCAAAAGTTTGGCAGATATTTTGAAGTTCTGGAGCAACAGGCAGTGAAGGTAGGGGAGTTCCCCGTTGAGGCTGAAGAAACAGTATGAAAGCAGCCTCAACAGCTTCAACATTGGAAGCCACAATCATAGGAGCATACTCATTACCCCCAGGTGGAGGGCTCACATAAGCAATAACTTTAAGTGGTGGATCCTCCTCAGCTATCACGCCAGGAATGCGAAGCTCAACTTCTAGGCAACCATCCATAAAAACAGGATTTTCTCCCACACCATAAACAGGCAAAGTGTCCACAGGTTGCAAAGGGAGGTGGTTTAAGTGTTGCTGATAGAAGGGCCTGTATATGATCGTCAGCTGAGAACCAGTATCAAACAGAGCAGTAGTGGGTATATCATTAACAAACAAATGGAAAGTACATCTGCGGCCTACCCCAGGTAGCTTGGTAAACGTTTGTTTTCTTGATCTTCCCTGTGTTCTTTGGTACATATGTCCAGCTTTACTGTGAATTTCAGAACTGTCAGCAAGCAGTGGACACTGAGGAACTGTGTGGCCTGCTTGTCCACAGCGGAAACATTTAATGTGGAAGAGAGGCTTATCACTGGAGGTTTTATCAGCAGATAGAGCTCTAGGCTGTGTGAGTCTACTCACTTCTTTGTTCTTAGCAATAGTCTCATTTGTGGGCTCCACCCCAGAATTCTGTTTAACTTTGCTCTTGGAAGGGGTACTAAAAAGAATATCAGACTCCTGTCTCTTTACTTCAGTCATAGTTTCAGTGAAAGTAAAATTCCTCTCCCTCAAAACAACTCTTAGAACTGGTGATATTGGGTGGTGTGGCAGTAACCCCTTTATTATTTGAGCAGCCCTTAATCTGTCAACATCTGTAGGAGAGATGACCTTGTCAGTGAGCAATCTCCCCAGTAGTACTTCTAGCCTCCTCACAAACACAGAAACATCCTCTCCCTCTTTATGCTTTGTCTGTTTAAAATCAGCAAGCATCTGATCAGGGTCACGGTGCAGTCCATAAGCTTCTGTCAAAATATCAATATATTCTTGAGCACTGGTACTCACATGAGTCTCCTTGTAAGCTCTGATGATAATGGATGCTGGTGGTCTTAAACTTTCCATGATGCGCTGTTTTTTCTTTTCCTCTGAACAGGTCCATTCCTCTATCACTTACTGTGCAAAATCTCTCCACACCTCAAAGCTTTCTTCACCAGTAGGGACAGGTACAGTAGCACTCCTGAAAAAGCCTTTAAATTGCGATAAGAATCAGCATGTAAATTCTGGGCAATGACTTCAGTGACTTTTAGCAGCAGATGCTCAATATCTGTTTCCTGCTTAACAGCCACAGCAGACAACATTACAGTTTCTCCTGATGAAGCAGTTGTATTCAATGGTTCACACTTATCGGGCAGGGCTGGTAACTTCCGCCTTACTGGAGGTGAACTTACTGGAAATACTACGGCACAGCCAATTTCTTCAGCCTCTTTCGGATATATACAAAAGGGCCCTTTAACTGGATTTAAATCCCCCTCACTGAGACAGAGATAATGGGTATACAGTTCATAACTCTCATCTTCCTCTCTTTTATCCACAGGAGTGGCATACCGCAAGGTTTCATTTGCTTTTAGCGCCTCCTGCAGTTTGTGGACGCTCACACGGATAGGTACATATGAGATAGCAAATGTCCTTTTAGGTGACAGTCCCCCCTCCAGGACCCACTGCCTCACAGCTTCTGTAGATAACAATGACCTGGTCGTTCCTTAACCGGTTGCCGACCGCCGCACGACTATATACTGCGGCGGTCAGCCCCGGCCAGGCAGAGTGACGTATCGGTACGTCACTCGCCTGTCACTGACTTGCGAGCCTATCGCGGGCGGGCGCGCGCCCGCCGAGGCGCGCGCCCGCCGCGGCTCGTTCACAGACAAGTCAGTGCGTGTGACCGGCGGACTCGATGTCCGCCAGTCACACTGCGATCGCTCCTGTGAAGGGAGAAAGACAGAGCAGCTTGTGTAAACAAGCTGCCTGTCAGTTCTCCCTGTGTAAAAGTAAAGATCTGACCGTTCTACTATGTAGAACGGTTGATCTTTGCTTTTACACCAATAGGAATGTCCCTACACAGTAGAAAGCACGCCCCTAGGACACACTTAACCCCTCTCTGTCCAATAAAGTTAACCCCTTCCCTGCCAGTGTCATTTTTGCAGTAACAGTGCATATGTATAGCACTGATTACTGCAGTAATGTCACTGGTAACCCCAAAAGTGTCAAAAATGTCAGTCAAGGGTCCGATCTGTCCGCCGCAATGTCGCAGTACCGAAAAAAAAATCGCAGATCGCCGCCATTACGCGTTAAAAAAAAAAACACCAAAAATGACAAAAATCTTTCTCTTTGTTAGTAAACGCGATAACTTTTGCGCAAACCAATCAAAATACGCTTTTTGTGATTTTTTTTACCAAACATAGGTAGCATAAAACAAATTGGCCGAAAAATGTTAAAAAATTTTGATTTTTACTTTTTTTTTTGGGGAATTTCATATAAAAAAATGTGAAAAATATTGTTATTTTTGCAAAATTTACGCTCTTTTTTTGTTTATAGCGCGTGATCAAAAAATCGCACAGGTGATCAAATACCACCAAAAGAAAGCTCTGTTTGTGGGAAAAAAAGGACGTCAAATTCGTTTAGGTACAGCGTCGCACGACCGCGCAATTGTCCGTTAAAGTCACGCAGTAAAAAATCGCAAAAAGACCCCTGGTCCTTTAGCAGCCAAATCCTCCGGGGCTTAAGTGGTTAATGTCCTGATCCAAGATTTGTATCTCAGCAGTGCCTCCAAATGTAGCGCTATTTAGATCACTCTTGGCGGCTACTGGGGTATGATGACGCCACCTGTGTAGTATTTAGGAACAGAGTCTATATAATCTGTGTGATCAGGACAGGATTTATAGTAAGCGCAGTGCCTCCACTCAATCAGGGCTTGTGATTAGCAAGTGAAATCCCAATTGAGAAAACATTTCCATATAGACAATAATCCACACAGCAGAGTGTTTAAATGTCCATGTATTGAAGAAATAACATTCAGTGAACCATACAACATAAGATATTTTCCTCAGGAACATGAAATCATCAGCAGTGTCTCTGTGTGTCTCAGTGAGGGGATGTTACAGCACTTACAGTCTGTTCTCCAGCAGGAAAATGTCTGTGTATCCTCATGTCTCTCTTTTCCCCAGTCTTACCCAGAAATCCTTGCTCTGCCCTTTTTGATGACCTCATCCTTCTTGCAGAGAGAGAAAGAGAGCACAGTAGCCATATTGACAAAGGGCAAAAACAAACACTGCATAACAGGAATACACACTTGAAAGATGGGCAAGGAAATTATCACATCACTACATAAGAATAAAGAAGTAGGTGTAAAGTGGAAGCAGTAGATCTACAGAGAATATTATTTTGAGCCCCTAGCACTTTATATATGAATGTATCCACATATTTTAGTGTATTTGTGATCATTTATGTGCACACACAATAGGACAGCGCTGTGACACATAATGCTCTTCTAGTTGATAAAGGGAATTCTTACCTTTGTTACAGCAGCAGTCCGGTAGAAGTTATTTTTGTAGGTATTTGAGTTGTTACACATAGCGCAGGTTTTTTCCATTTATATTGGTGACATAATTGCCCAAATCTGGGGATCAGGAGCCATTTCCACCCTTTACTCTCGGCTGGGGTTCTTTGTATCCATATAACAGATGTTCTACATGACTAAATCTGCAATCAATTTCTCTGCAAAATCAAAGGTGCCAAAATGTCCCCCCCCCCCCCCCCGAGCAGTAATATATTTCTATCCCCCTTGGTGGGAGTGGAGATGACCCATCTATAAGGATATACAGTACATACACACATAGCACAAGGCCGTGTTCACACTACCAGACATTCCTCAGAGCTGCAGTTCCTCTGAGCTCCACAAGGTGGTGATCGCACTTCTACCCAGACAGGAAGTCTCTATGGAATACAGACAGGAAAAGATGTTAGGTACAGACAGGAAGTGATGTCAGTACAGACAGGAAGTTCCGGGTGAGAGGTGAGTTGGGAGGACAGAGAGAGAAGACGTTGCTGGAAGTGGCAACAGAGGAGGTAATAAGATCTTTTTTTCATTCAATAATTTTTTATTGATTTTTTACAGAGTTAACAATACTCCAACATGGAGGACAACAGTACATGAAAATTAGCAATAAAACAGTAGTATAAACAGATTAAACAATATCCAGTCTAGAATATAGAGATCATTTGTGCGACATAACATAACGACAGTACATATGGATCCGAAGTCGTGACAGGACTCCTCCGTCCGGAACCCGCAGGGATCTATCTCTGAGGTAATAAGATCTTATTTTCTATTTACACCCAGTAACCCCCCCCCGTCATGTCCGTCCTCTTCCTCCATAGTCACTGTGACCTCTTTTATCTCCAACAGATGATGATACACACATATATAGTGTGAAAACCTAGATTAACCCCTTCAGGGGGATCGGTTGATGAATAATATATCTTGCTTCCATATCCGGCCATACATGGTTCAGTATTATCATTCAGCCAGCAGGATGAGTAAAAAAAGCTACACTTATTCTCCATCCACACATTGGAGGGGGATGGGGGAATCCTCCCCGCTGCACTGTTGTATTCTTTTTTTTCCAAAAACATTTTATTAAGGAATAAAGCATACATAGCACAAAAGAACACAGTAATAAAGGGCAGGTAATAGAGCCCACAAAAAATGAACAGGTACAAAAGTGATACACATATAAACAGTACAATGCATGTAAGGAGCAACATAAATCACGGGTAAACCCACAAAGTGTCATGTAGCAACACGGTGCGAAAACAGAGGGCCAGTGGGAGAACCAAGTGGGCGTAAGGCCAATGTAGGGGTTCGCTGGGTAGAGCGCCCACCCACCTTATGAGAACCGGAACAAGAGGGTTACCTATGATGGAGCATAGTGGAACCCCCAAGCCCGACACCCCGTAAAGGGAACTAACTGTGTCAAGGAGTGGGGGACCCACCGCACAAAAGTGGGGAATCCGGTATGCACATCTCTGAACGTGGGCGCCATAGCTGTTGCCTGTGGAGGCAGAGCCACCACAGAGTGCAAAATAGAGAACCCTAAGTGATTATTGAAAATGCATAAAAGGGAGGGAATGAGGAAGAGGGGCGGGGGAAGAAGATGGGGAAGGAGGCGGGTAGGGCAAATAAGGGAAACACAAAAGGAGGAAGGAAGAAGGGAAGGGAGAGGTGTGGAAAGGAGCAGTACACTCTGGAACACTACTAGCATCAGAAGAGGCAGAACGAACTGAACATCCAGGAAAGCACCCCAGAACATGGGGTTCCTCCTCAGAACAAGCTCCAAGGAGCCACTGAGTGGCCTACGAGTATCAAGTGCTCAATCGTTGGAAGTCTGGCAAGGATTGAAAGTGGGTCCAGGGTGCCCAAGTTGTACGATACTGGCGGTGAGTGTCCTTGGCCTGAGCCACTATGTCCTCCATCTCCGCCACCCGCCGGACCCTGCGAAGCCAGTCGGCAACCGACGGGGGTGAGGTGGACAGCCAATGGCATGGTACGCACATCCGGGCTGCGTTGATCAGATGCAAGGTCAGGGACTTTTTGTAGCTGGCGTAGGAGAGGGAGGTGTGGTGTAAAAGGTATTGCGCCGGCGAATAGTCAGGAGTGTACGTGGTGATACGGCAGATTAAGGCGTGGACCTCTTTCCAGAATGGTTGCAAAACTGGGCAATCCCACCATATATGCAGCAGAGTCCCCTTATGTTGCAGACACCTCCAACACAGTGGGGAATTCGAGGTGGAAAACTTGTGCAAAAGGTCTGGAGTCCTATACCACCTGGAGTAGAGCTTATAGCCGGTTTCTTGGGTCAGCACGTTCAAGGAACCCTTGTGCATGTGAAAAAGCACCCTAGACCAATCTTCCTCTGCGAGGTCCACACCCAACTCCCGCACCTACCGAGCTTGAAGAGCTTCCGTGGGGGCGTGAGAGGGGGGGAATAGCATGGAATATAAAATCGAGACCATGTGCTGGTGCGGGCCAGGGGCGTCACAAACACGTTCTAAAGAGGTCAGAGGACGGCCCCATTCCGGCAGTGGCTGCGTGTGAGTCAGGAAATGGCGGATTTGGAGATAGCTATAGAAGGGAACAGAAGCCTTCGGAAAGCGCTGACAGAGGTCCTGGTAGGAGAGTAGTCTAGAGCCGTCAAGAAAGTGACGAGCTTGAAAGGGTACTTCCGAGGAAGGGCCCTCGGCAGGCACAAATGGGAGGCCAGGGGGGAAATCGGGGAGGGAATGTAAGGGAGTTAAAGGGCTGCGCTGCGGCGAGAGATCCAACTGCTCACGAAGGGCATGGAACACCCTTAACGTAGCTCCAGTCAGGGGATTGGCTAAGGCGGGGCGTGGAATCTTGGAAAGAGCCGACCAAGGCAAGTGATGGGCTGGGAACGATGCCAAGGCTCCCTCAAGCGAAACCCAATCCTTAGACATCGAGTGGGCATGCCAATCCACCACTCTGGATAGATGGCATGCCTGATAGTACTTGAGCAAATGTAGGAATCCCAATCCGCCCTCCTGTTTAGGACGAGTAAGCAAATCCCAGCTAAGCCTGGGCTTCTTAGAGGACCACAAAAATCCTAGAGCACATGAGCCTGAAAGATTTAAAAAAGGCGGGCGGTACACGAATGGGCAGAGCCTGAAGGATATAGAGCAAGCGAGGTAGGACATTCATTTTGACAATGGCGACCCTGCCAAACCAGGAAAAACGACCCTGCATCCAGGAGTGCAAGTCCTTTTCCACTGTGTTTAAGATCGCCAAGTGATTCTTGGAATAAAGGTCGGACAGAGAGCTAGGTAATTGAACGCCGAGATATGTGATTGAATGGGGGTCCCATTCAAATGGAAAATTGGATTGGCAGAGTTGTAAAAGAGAGGTAGGGAGGGAAATGTTGAGGGCCCGAGATTTGGAGTAATTGATTTTCAGATTGGAGAGATCTTGGAAATGAGCAAGAACGGATAAAAGATTGGGGACTGAAAGCAGGGGATCGGTGAGGAAGAGCAAGATATCATCGGCGTATGCCGCCAATTTGTACGTCTTTCCCTTCAAAGACACCCCTTTGATGTCCGAACTAGCTTGGATCCGGCGCAGGAGGGGTTCCAAAGTGAGGATATAAATCAGGGGGGACAGAGGGCAACCCTGCCTGGTACCGTTCGACACGGAGAAGGCGTCCGACAGGGATCCATTAACTTTGACCCTCGCAGAAGGGTTGGAGTAAAGGATGGAGACAAAGCGCAGGAACCGGTCCTTCAGTCCAAGGGCCTCAAGTGTGGCGGACATGTAGTCCCAGGCCACCCTGTCGAACGCCTTCTCCGCATCAAGGGATAAAAAGAAGCCAGGCGTACGCGATGTGGATAACCAATGATGCAGGTGAATTGCCTTGGTGGTGTTGTCCCGGGCCTCACGTCCAGGGACAAAACCAACCTGGTCAAGGGACACCACCTCGGGGATGGAGGGAAGAAGGCGGTTAGCCAAAACCTTCGCAAACAATTTGATATCTGCATTGAGTAAAGATATGGGGCGGTAATTCGGTACCAACGTCGCGTCCCTCCCAGGCTTGGGGAGGACAGCGACATGGGCCTCCAAAAAATCCGGCCCCAAGGCAGGCATATCAGAGAAGGCGTTAAAAGCCCTCACCATGTGCGGAATCAACTGATCCGCGAAAGTCTTATAGTAACCAACCGTCAATCCGTCTGGGCCGGGGGATTTCCCAGGTTTGGACTGCTTGAGGGCCGTCAAGACTTCCGTAGCAGATATAGGGGCGTTGAGAGGAGCCAACACTTCCTCCGATAGCGGCGGGGGAGAGTATTGGGATAAGAACTGGCGAATCTCACGTGCCCTAGATTGTAAAAGTTCAGGCGTGCTTGCCCTAGGCAAATTGTATAGGTCCGAGTAATAACGGACAAATTGTGCCGCTATGTCGGGGGTAGAGACGTGCGCCTTGCCCGAGGAGTCGGTGATAGAATGGATGGTATTGGCCGCTCTTTTCTTTTTGAGAGCTCTGGCAAGGAGCCTACCCGATTTGTTGGAGTGCTCGTAGAAGAAGCCGTGAGAGAGGGCAAAATTCCTGCAAACTGATCTACCGAGGTCCTCCAACAGCTCCTGACGGGTCTTAGTGAGTTCCTCCAGGGTATCAGACGCTAAAGACAACTTATGAGAACGTTCCAGCGAAGCTATCTTGGACAGGAGCGCCTCCGTGAGGGCTACACGTTCCTTTTTCCGTTTAGAAGCTAGGGCAATTAGTTCACCGCGGATCACACATTTGTGTGCCGCCCACACAGTGACAGGGCTGACCTCTGGGGCTGCATTCTCCGAAAAATACAGCTTCAGTCGGTCAGAGAGGGCCTCAACAAAAGCGGGGTCATTTAGGAGGGAGCCATCCAGGCGCCACGCACCATGGCGACGTGGTAGAGCCGCAAAGGAGAGGGTAGCACTGATGGGGTGGTGATCGGATAAGAGCATTGGTTCGATAGTCGCTGAAGAAAGAGCCGGCAACAGAGCCTGGGAGACGAAGATACAATCGATACGCGAATACCGGTTGTGTGGGGAAGAAAAAAAGGTGAAATCCTTGACGCCCGGATGGAGGGTACGCCATGAATCGTGGAGGAGTAGAGTAGTGAGCAACGTCTTGATGGACCGCAAGGCCGCATACGGAATTGACGAGGACCCCAGAGAAGTGTCCAAAAGAGGCGATAAGGCAACGTTGAAGTCCCCGCCCAGAATGATCTGGCCGGAGCAAAAGTCTTGCAACCGTTGAAGAGTAGAGCGGAAAAATGGGACTATGTGTTTGTTAGGTGCATATACATTAGCCAGCGTCAGGGCCCTGCCGTGAACGGAGCCGGTAAGGAAAAGGAAGCGCCCATTCTCATCCGCCAAGGACTTAGACACCGCGAAGGGGCAATTCTTGGACAGGAGTATGGAGACCCCCTTGGATTTAGAATCCTTGGAGGTCGCATGATAAACCGTAGGATACTGTTTAGCGTAAAGTTTTTGGACACTATCAGTGCGAAAATGAGTCTCTTGTAGGAGGATCACATCAGCCTTCGTCCGACGAAGGGTAAGGAGAAGCTTCGAACGCTTTTCAGGGATGTTCAGTCCCCTCACATTAAGGGAGTAGACCTTCAGGGAAGCAACCATGACAATGACAGAGATGATCAAGATTGTGAAAAGGAAGGGTAGGGAGTAGCACAGTGGAAGACTTGTGGGGTGGACAATCAGACACAACTGGGAGGGAGAAGGGGGAGGAAAGCACACACTGGGGAAAAAGGTGGGGGGGGTGAGACGGTGTAGGGTGGGGAAGGGACCACCACCAGACTCGAGTGACCGAGACCGGGGGAGATGGTCAGGGGAGAGATCAGAAACCAGAAAATTCAGCGGCAGGGGAAAGTGGCACTACTTGTTCAACAAATTAATATATGGCAATGACCGCTGAGCGGGGTTGGAGTAGGACAAACCAGAAGACGGGGTGAAAACCAAGTACTCACCGAAAAGAGCCCGTCCTCGAGTCCAATAGAACTGGAGCCCATGTTCAGAGATTGTTCGACAAGCGGAAACCAGTAAGGGAAAGAGAGGTCATGTCAACAATAAGAACAGCAATGACAACCATAACATTAATAACAGTATTGATAACCTTGCGGCCTAAGCCGCCTCTTCACGGGGGCCCAGCCTAGCATGTCGAGACCGTGACGGTGAGATGCAGCCCACCCAAGGGACGCGGCAACCGTACGGGCCACCGAGAACTAAGGCAAGGGAGGTGGGGGCTCGAGCAGGTGAGCAGAGAAATCCCCCTCCCGCCTCCCAGCCCCGGGTAAACCAGCTACTGTAGCACTGTTGTATTCTGACAATGGGGGGCGCTCCTCCGCTCTCAGAATACACAGATCAGTGATGAAGCTAATGGCTGCAGCCGCTGATCGAGTGACTTTTATCCGGCAGTGACCACACATGGATGGAAATGTGACCGATCCCTGCTGAACCAGCTGAATTTCCATGTATCTACGGTCACCTCCCCCTCCCCCTTATCTCCTTCATTATGTAAGTCATGCTGAGATAATCTCCCATTGGCTGAGCAATATTCTCATTTGTCTCTGAGCTCCTTCTTGCTATTCCTCCTCCTGCCTGTTGTTTCCTTGGATTGATTTTCTGTGTAGGGTCCCCGGCTTCATCTCTTGGATGCCCTCGTCTGTTGCTTGTCCCGATCTTTATCCTGATTCTCATCTCACACCCAACATAAAGAATAGAATTTGTGATCCAGGTGGCCAAATTTTACGAGAATCCCGGACCCCAAGAATCATAGAAAACACTAAACTGTCCAGATTAAATATTTTCTCACTGGGACCATAGTGCTTAAATAAATACTGACCTTCATATTGCCCCCTGATATCCTCATCCTATTATTGTACAACCAAAACCAATCCAGATAATTCTCTGCTATCATTATTATCTGTCTACAGGGAAACCTTTATAGATGACGGCACCAATGAGGACGGAGGAGGACCGGAGTCACATGACTGAGAAGATACTAAACCTCACCCTGGAGATCATCTACCTGCTGACCGGAGAGGTGAGGAGGATTCTGGGAGGTCACATGACATCACTCTTATCTCTATTAATAAAACACAGACCTGACCGGAGAGGTGAGGAGGATTCTGGGATTCTAACATGATATTCCTATTGCTTCCTCAATACAGAGATTTCCTCTTGTGAAGTCAGGTGATCATATTACCATCACAGTGCCTCCATGTGACTTCCTAAAACCTGAGAGACACAACATGCAGAAGATTCTAGAAGTCACCAAGAAGATGATGGAGCTGCTGACAGGAGAGGTGAGCGGTGCTGGGAATTCTGGGAGATTATCCAGTAACAGACAAGGGATGTGTCTGGATGGTGACTGTATCATTGTGTGTGTCAGGTTCCTATAAGGTGTCAGGATGTCACTGTCTATTTCTCCATGGAGGAGTGGGAGTATTTAGAAGGACACAAGGATCTCTACAAGGACGTCATGATGGAGAATCAGCCGCCCCTCACATCACCGGGTAAGAGGAGACTTTATTGTAAAGGAGAGAGCAGTACGGAGGATCCACCTAGATCCCCCATCATCTGATAAACACATAGAAACAATGTATTCAGTCAGTGTGTGTGTTTCCTACAGATGGATCCAGTAATGGGAACCCACCAGAGAGATGTCCCCATCCTCTGTATTCCCGGGATTCCACACAGGAAGATCACACCATCCCCCACCATCATCAGGTAGATGAGAATGTAGGAAAGTGATCCCAAGCCCTAAGAGATATCATTCTTCTATTATTATTATTTTTTGTATTTAATATTATTTCTGCTGTTTTGTTGGTTTAGGATGAAGATCTGATAAATGTACAAATTGGGGTTATAAAGGAAAAGACGTATGTGAGGGGTGATCAGCATTTTACAGAGGAGGTTGGGATGATGGACGCAGATAAAGAGGAAGAAACTTCTCCAGATATCAGCTCGGGTAATTATGGAAGAATGGGTTAAAGGTTACTTAGTGATGTTTGGTTGGGTGGTATCATTGATCTGGTTAGTTGTCATAGTTTGGTGTTGTGATTGCACCCAGTTCCACCACAGATCTCTTTTACACTTTGAAATGCTCGACCAACATACACTGCTCCAAAGAATGAAAGGAACACTTTGAAAACACATCAGATCTCAATGGGGAAAATATCATGCTGGATATCTATACTGGTATGGACTGGGTAATGTGTTAGGATCTATACTGGTATGGACTGGGTAATGTGTTAGGATCTATACTGGTATGGACTGAGTAATGTGTTAGGATCTATACTGGTATGGACTGGGTAATGTGTTAGGATCTATACTGGTATGGACTGGATAATGTGTTAAGATATATACTGATATGGACTGGGTAATACGTTAGGATCTATACTGGTATGGACTGGGTAATGTGTTAGGATCTATACTGGTATGGACTGGGTAATGTGTTAGGATCTATACTGGTATGGACTGGGTAATGTGTTAAGATCTATACTGGTATGGACTGGGTAATGCGTTAGGATCTATACTGGTATGGACTGAGTAATGTGTTAGGATCTATACTGGTATGGACTGGGTGATGTGTTAGGATCTATACTGGTATGGACTGGGTAATGCGTTAGGATCTATACTGGTATGGACTGAGTAATGTGTTAGGATCTATACTGGTATGGACTGGGTAATGTGTTAGGATCTATACTGGCATGGACTGGGTAATGTGTTAAGATCTATACTGATATGGACTGGGTAATGCGTTAGGATCTATACTGGTATGGACTGGGTAATGCCTAAGGATCTATACTGGTATGGACTGGGTAATGTGTTAGGATCTATACTGGTATGGACTGGGTAATGTGTTAGGATCTATACTGGTATGGACTGGGTAATGTTAGGATCTATACTGGTATGGACTGGGTAATGTGTTAGGATCTATACTGGTATGGACTGGGTAATGTGTTAAGATCTATACTGGTATGGCCTGGGTAGTGTGTTAGGATCTATACTGGTATGGACTGGGTAATGTGTTAGGATCTATACTGGTATGGACTGAGTAACGTGTTAGGAAGGAAAGGATGTCACATCATTTGATGGAAATGAAAATTATCGCCCTACAGAGGGCTTTGAACTCAAAGACACCCCGAAAATCAAAGTGAAAAAATTACGCAGTAGGCGAGTCCATTTTGGTGAAATGTCATTGCAGGACCTCAGAATGATCCTCAGTAGTTTGTATGGCCCCCACGTTCTTGTATACATGCCTGACAACGTCGGGGAATGCTCCTAATGAGATGACGGATGGTGTCCTGGGGTATTTCCTCCCAGATCTGGACCAGGGCATCACTGAGCTCCTGAACAGACTGAGGTGCAACCTGGCGGCATCGGATGGACTGAAACAGAATGTCCCAGAGGTGTTCTATTGGATTCAGGTCAGGTGAGTGTGGGGGCCATTCAATGGTATCAATTCCTCCATCCTCCAGGAACTGGCTGCATACTCTCACCACATGAGGCCGGGCATTGTTGTGCACCAGGAGGAACCCAGGACCCACTGCACCAGCATAGGGTCTGACAATGGGTCCAAGGATTTCATCCCAATACCTAATGGCAGTCAGGGTGCCATTGTCTAGCCTGTAGAGGTCTGTGCGTCCCTCCATGGATACGCCTCCCCAGACCATCACTGACCCACCACCCAACCGGTCATACTGAACGATGTTACAGGCAGCATAATGTTCTCCATGGCTTCTCCAGACCCTTTCACGTCTGTCACATGTGCTCGGGGTGAACCTGCTCTCATCTGTGAAAAGCACAGGGTGCCAGTGGTGGAGCTGCCAATTCTGGTGTTCAATGGCAAATGGCAAATGCCAATCCAGCTCCACAGTGCCGGGCAGTGAGCACAGGGCCCACTAGAGGACGTCGGGCCTTCAGGCCACCCTCATAAAGTCTGTTTCTGATTGTTTGGTCAGAGACATTCACACCAGTGTCCTGCTGGAGGTCATTTTGTAGGGCTCTGGCAGTGCTCATCCTGGTCCTCCTTGCACAAAGGAGCAGATACCGGTCCTGCTGATGGGTTAAGGACCTTCTACGGCCCTGTCCAGCTCTCCTAGAGTAACTGCCTGTCTCCTGGAATCTCCTCCATGCTCCTGAGACTGTGCTGGGAGACACAGCAAACCTTCTGGCAATGGGAGGTATTGATGTGCCATCCTGGAGGAGTTGGACTGCCTGTGCAACCTCTATAGGGTCCAGGTATGGCCTCATGCTACCAGTAGTGACACTGACACCAGCCAAATGTAACACTAGTGACAAACACTCAGAAAAGATGAGTAGGGAAAATGTCAGTGGCCTCCACCTGTAAAACCATTCCTGTTTTGGAGGTCGTCTCATTGTTGCCCATCTAGTGCACCTGTTGGTAACAACCCCCTCTGCTACTTGACTGACTAGATGAATATCCCAGGAGTTTCCCTGACTTGATGCTATACTCTGATTATAAAGTGTTGAGCAGAGTATATGAGTGTGGAAAACTGTTAAATTTTCTTGTCTTCTGACAGACGGACTCTGTAGTGGGAATAGAAGGACATCGGAGGAAGATGTGACTACAGAAGATAATGACATGGCATCTTCTCCAGAAGTAAATCCCGTTCCTCATAATATACATGACAGACCTCACCATTGGAGGAGATCATTGGAATCTCCTGATATTTCACATAGTCCTCTAATATCTGACAGTGCCGACAGGTGCGGGAAACCATCTCATCTCAGGGAATCTTCTTTATACCATACAGGGGAGAATTCATTGTCATGTTCAGAGTGCGGGAAATGTTTTAAAAAGAAAAGAAGCCTTCTTAGCCATCAGAGAATACACACAGATGACCTTCCCTATTCATGTTCAGAGTGCGGGAAATGTTTTAGTCACAAAGGAAACTTTCTAAAGCATCAGAGAATACACACAGGGGAGCATCCCTATTCATGTTCAGAGTGCAGGAAAAGTTTCACTCAGAAAGGAAGCCTTCTTAGCCATCAGAGAATACACACAGGTGAGCGTCCCTATTCATGTTCAGAGTGCAGGAAAAGTTTCACTCAGAAAGGAAGCCTTCTTAGCCATCAGAGAATACACACAGGTGAGCGTCCCTATTCATGTTCAGAGTGCGGGAAAAGTTTTAATGAAAAAGGAAGCCTTCTTATCCATCAGCGAATACATACAGGTGAGCTTCCCTATTCATGTTCAGAGTGCGGGAAATGTTTTAGTCAAAAAGGACACCTTCTTAAGCATCAGAGAATTCACACAGGTTAGCTTCCTTGTTAATATTCAGAGTGAGGGAAATGTTTTAATAATAAAGGAAGCCTTCTTAGCCATCAGAGAATACACACAGGTGATCCTCCCTATTAATATTCACAGTGCGGGAAATGTTTTGCACTTAAATGTTTATTTTATAGCCACCAGAAAGTTATATAGGAGAACGTCTCTAATCTTGTGCAGAGTGCGGGAAATATTTTACTAAGAAAGAACACCTACTTACACACAGGTGAGCGCCCCTTTTAATGTTACGAGTGCGGGGAATGTTTTCCAAACAAAGGTTTATTTCTTAGAAACCATTCATATGGGCGAGCGTCTTATTTCATGTTCAAGTACAGGAAATGTTTCACTCCTTATCTATGCTTTAAACAGCAAAGAATTCACACTTATATTAGAGGCTCCATTTTTATGTTCAGAGTGCGGGAAAGTGAAAAAATAAAGGAAATCTAATGAAACATCAGAGTGCACCCCCTGCTGGTACTACGGGAAATGGACGGTGGATTGTAACGGGGGGAACTGTTTAGTCCATAAACAAATGTGAAACCACCACAGTCCACTCGGGGTTGGTTTACACCCGCATCGCCCTCTGACCCGCTGTGGGGTTGGCAGGCAGCTGGGAGCCCTTATGTTAACCCTTTATCTTCCATTGGTGAACCTTTTCTATTGGTTGCTTCATATTGTTGCTCCTTTTGATTTGATTTATGGAAGTAGCCGGCTTTTTATTGGTCCAACCAATGTATGATTATTAATACATTTGACACATTTGTTAATTCTATTATAAAAGATTTAATCTTTATTTTATTCATATCATTACTGTGTGGTAATCGCTTATTCTGATCTTGTACAATAAAAACTCTTCGTACAATATTCTGTGCCGAGTCTTCTTTTTTACCAATGATTAGATGATCGGTGATTGGAATGTGATCAGTTCATAGAGAGTCATCCATTGGGGTTTTATTAGTGAGATGGAGAGTGGAGAAGGCACCACATTGACAGCCATCGGAGGCCCTTTCTAAAGCCCTAAACTTTTTGGCAACCTGTCTATGACATTAGTCTTCCAAACTCTATCTCACTGAGCTAAGGCCAGAAGAGTTCCAGGAGTTCTTCTCTGTCCACAGTTCCCAAACCAAAAGGAGACATCCACCACATCTTCAATCTTAAGGCACTAAATGTCCTCAACTGGGCCCAGGAGTTCCACATGTAATCTACCAGGTCATAGCCTCTTTTATCAGGGAGACTTTTTTTCTTTGACCACCCCACATACATGTACTGCGGCAGGGCGGCCGTTCTGCACAGAATCACATACCTGTCTGTCATCTGCATTTCCGGGTCTGGGGCCAGAACAATTTAAGGAGTTCTACTCTTATCACAGTTCCCAAACCAAAAGGGGACATCCACCACATCCTAAATCATAAGGTCCTAAATGTCCTCAGCTGGGCCCAGGAGTTCCCCATGCAATCCACCAGGTCATAGCCTCTCTCTTTATCAGGGAGACTTTTTTTCTTTGACTGCCCCACATACATGTACTGCGGAAGGGCGGCCGTTCTGTGCAAAATCACGTACCTGTCTGTCATCTGCTTTTCCAGGTCTGGGGCGTGCACACATGCCACTGGTGCCCAGCTCCCTCTGAACACAGCGGGAGCCAATCAGCGGATCCGGCGGACATGGTGTCCATCGGTACCCAGCAATCTTTCCTGAGAGAGGCGGAACAGTTGTCTGCCAAAGTAAACAAGGTAGATCGCCTGTTAGTAGGGAGGATGGAGATCCTGTGTTTCTGCTAATGGAGGAAGGAGATACTGGCGCACAGAGATTATATATATGTAGCGCGCCCCCCACAGGGGCTGCTGAGTATGTTCATTTCCTCCACACTCCCTTGACCCTGAGGCACCTCCAACCCGCTTGATACTATGGGTTATGACATGTTAGTTCAGAGAAACAACAATGACACTTGAATAACAATATATCAGTTTACTGACTTAAGAAGGAAATGAACAGATATAGTTTCAACACAACAGGAAATATGAGTGTAAAGAACCAAAGTGAGATTCTGAATCTTAAAGTCCCAGAATCACTGAGTGGCCCAAGACTCCGAATCTCATACACCAATAATGTCAGCTACAACTAGATATAACAAGATCTAACTGAAGAAGTATATGAATATGAATATAATAATGATTCAATTCCTCTTACAAATGTGTGAGAATGACAAATCAGACGTTTGTCTCTATATTAAAGTAGAGTTCCACCTAAAACCAAAAACAATACATAAAAATACCTCCGGGACAGTCAGGGCTCCTGCATTCCACAAAGGATAGCCTCTGAACTGTCCCGGGTTGCACTTACCTGCAAAAAGAAATACTTACCTTGAAAATGTATTGTCCAGCGCTGCCATCTCAGGTGTGGGCAGCTTGAAGCCAGCGCGATCCTCTTCTGCATCCTCTTCGGTCCCACGATGCACTGCACCGGCCCCGCTGTCACTTCCGGGGTTGCAGCGTCATCCCTGCACAGCTTCTGGGCATGCCCAGAAGCTGTTTAGCAAGGTATGATGGCGCCTGCACCGGAACTAACATCGGGGCCGGTGCAGGCACATTGATTCCTGGGAGCGATGACGTTCAGCTCCCAGGAATCATTGCAAGCCAGGAAGTGACGACTCGCCGTGGCTGCCGAGGGAGGAAGAGGAAGTAAGGTAAGTATACTATCTTCTAAAACAAGGTAAGCAAAAAAAAAGAAAAAAATGCGATTATCCATTTGTTTTTCAGGTGACCCGGAGCAAGAAGATGGACGGAAGTTATATTTTAGGGTGGAACTCCACTTTAACTGTAGATAAAACAGTTGGATCTGACTAACTCAGCTGCATGGATATATCTCAAGAGAATCCATATCAATCTTAAATATAACCTGAAAGAGTGCACTCTATCACCTATAGGGGGCCCCCTTTCCTATGAATTAAATGAGTCTCTTCCTGGGCATGGCCTTGCTAATCTTCTCCAGCAGTAGGAGCTCTAATCATTCCGTGAATGATATTTGTAATCCAAAGGGAAAAAGGGGTATTTGTAATTCAGGCTCTGTCTCAAAATTAAGTCAGTATAAACCACTGTATGTGTACAGATGAGGCCTCCCAGTTCGCCAAGCACTATGAAAGATCAGGAGTGTCCCATGGCAACCGCTCCACTACATTAAAGTCCTCTCTGTGTCTCTGCTGCATCACAGGCCCTTTCACTGTGTCCGTGAGCTGCTGTGCTCACTACAATTAGGTATCTCTCACCCAATCCTCTGACAGTCCTCCGCACCAAGCTGATCACCTCTCTGTAACGTCCACCACCTCTCCAAGGTGTCTCCACTCTCGATCAGTCACTCCTCTGTGACATCCGCCACCTCTCCAAGGTGTCTCCGCACTAGGCCACAGCCTCTACTCGCTCTGCTCTCCACAGCGATTCTCCGGCACATCCACACCGCACGCAATCCCCGAGGCAAGAGAGCGAACATCCGACTCCGCCCCTTATTTATAGACTCTCCCATAGTCCCCCACGGAACCCGCAGCTCCCTGGGAGGATAGTTCCACCCCGCCCACTTTGCGCAGTTTTCATCCTCCACTGGACTATATATTCCACAATCCAACACGCCACTCTTCAGGAGAACCTCAAAATAAGCAACAAACTTAAAGGAATAGTATATCAGCCGTAATTATGCTGGTAGCGATTTCTTCTCTTGGCTACATCCTCCCCCCACTTGAATGTCTTTGGTCCCCAAAGATGATGGGACTCCTAAGTGGGAGACTCCATTGAGATATAAAGTACCACATAATTACAACTAACAGCAGTCTTGTGTGGAACTAATAGCAGCTGACAATTGGTCAATAAATGCACCTTCGAACAGCTGACTATACAAATTACTAGAAAGGTCTGAGTCACTCTCACAATAGGCCAACAAGAAATCAGTGGCCAACCTAATAGTGTCAGCGGGTAGAATAAGATCATCTTCCTTGGGAATCCCAACAGAAGTGGCAGTTACTTGTGTGGGGCGTTACAATTTGTTCTTCAGAACTCTCTCCTAGGGTATCATACATCAGTCTCTTTGGCGGTGTATTTCCCTTCGTAGCCTTAATGACACCCCATTTCTGGGTTCAGATTCACTTTCCAACCCTTGAGAGCTACAACTAGGTTGAGACTCCTCACACTCCTCAGAAGGGCCCATTGACTCCTTGAACTCCTGTCTTCCTCCTGAACCCTGCATGTGGCATCCTCCTGAACCCTGCATGTGGCATCCTCCTGCACCCTTTGCATAGTATCTTCCTGTATGTAGAATCCTCCTGCACCCTGCACGTAACACCAGCATACAGGGGGCACACTGACCACCAGCATACAGGGGCACACTGACCACCAGCATACAGGGGGCACACTGACCACCAGCATACAGGGGGCACACTGACCACCAGCATACAGGGGGCACACTGACCACCAACATACAGGGGGCACACTGACCACCAGCATTCAGGGGGCACACTGACCACCAGCATACAGGAGGCACACTGACCACCAGCATACAGGAGGCACACTGACCACCAGCATACAGGGGCACACTGACCACCAGAATATAGGGGACACACTGACCACCAGCATACAGGGGCACACTAACCACCAGCACAGCATACAGGGGGCACACTGACCACCAGCATATAAGGGGCACACTGACCACCAGCATACAAGGGGCACACTGACCACCAGCATACAAGGGGCACACTGACCACCAGCATACAGGGAGCACACTGACCACCAGCATACAGGGGGCACACTGACCACCAGCATATAGGGGACACACTGACCACCAGCATATAGGGGACACACTGACCACCAGCACAGCATACAAGGGGCACACTGACCACCAGCATACAGGGGGAACACTGACCATCAGCATACAGGGGGCACACTGACCACCAGCATACAGGGGGCACACTGACCACCAATATGCAGGGCCACTGGTTACCTGTCCACAGGGGACATAACTAGGGTTGAGCGAACACGGACTGTATTATTCGTGTTCGTACCGAATAATTGGATTTTTTTTACCCTTACCCGAACACGGACACGGACACTTTACTGTATATTCGGGTAAAAATCCGTGTTCGGTCGTTTTATTTCCGGGTTTTGCATGCTTTGGCGCACTTTTCATGGCGGGCATTCAACAGCCAATCAACAAGCGTTTAACTGGTGTGCCTTAAGCCATCCCAGCCATGCCTACAAATGTATCAGTAGCTGTGATTGGCCGTCTGAAGCATGTGACCAAGTCTTTATAAGTTTGAGGCAGCGCCGCTACGGCGTCATTCTGCTGCTTAGATCAGGGAGAGAGCACACATCAACGTGCTGGCTGCTGATTAGGGACAGACAGGAAAAAAAAAACATTTGTGTCCGGATAGAATTGAGGGACAGGTCGGAGTGTGTTAGGCAGGGCGAGTTGTAGGCATTTTAGGGAGAGAGTCTGCTGATTTTTAGGGAAAATGTGTTCTACAAACTACAATCGACATTGCTGGGTGGGGTGGGGTTTGCAGTCACCCGATCTACGATCTCTTATCAATCCTGTTAGGGATAGAGTCTGCTGATTTTTAGGGAAAGTGTGTTCTACAAACTACAATCGATATTGCTGTGTGGGGTGGGGTCTGCACTCAGTCCCGATCTACGATCTTATCAATCCTGTTAGGGATAGAGTCTGCTGATTTTTAGGGAAAGTGTGTTCTACAAACTACAATCGATATTGCTGTGTGGGGTGGGGTCTGCACTCAGTCCCGATCTACGATCTTATCAATCCTGTTAGGGATAGAGTCTGCTGATTTTTAGGGAAAGTGTGTTCTACAAACTACAATCGACATTGCTGTGTGGGGTGGGGTCTGCACTCAGTCCCGATCTACGATCTTATAAATCCTGTTAGGGATAGAGTCTGCTGATTTTTAGGGAAAGTGTGTTCTACAAACTACAATCGATATTGCTGTGTGGGGTGGGGTGCAGTCCCGATCTACGATCTTATAAATCCTGTTAGGGATAGAGTCTGCAGAATTTTAGGGAAAGTGTGTTCTACATACTACAATCGATATTGCTGTGTGGTGTGGGATAGGAGATAGGCAGGTGTCAGTGATCCACATCCATTTTGCTGTGTGTGGGCTGCAGTGAACACAATCTTTTTGGGGTGCAGTGAACACAATCTTTGTGGGGTACAGTGAACACAATCTTTGTGGGGTGCAGTGAACACAATCTTGGTGCAGTGAACACAATCTTTTTGGGGTGCAGTGAACGAAATCCTTTTGGGGTGCAGTGAACACAATCTTTGTGGGGTGCAGTGAACACAATCTTTGTGGGGTGCAGTGAACACAATCTTTGTAGGGTACAGTGAACACAATCTTTGTGGGGTGCAGTGAACACAATCTTTTTGGGGTGCAGTGAACACAATCCTTTTGGGGTGCAGTGAACACAATCTTTTTGGGGTGCAGTGAACACAATCTTTGTGGGGTACAGTGAACACAATCTCATACTTCTGAAGATTTGAGGGTGCTGCCTGTTCCATACTCCCCCTACTCCTCATCCAGCCTTTTAGGAGTACAAACAATAGTAATTGGGGCCTAGTGTGGTTGTGTACGTGTGAGATACATACACTTTTTTTGATCATATTTTCTATTCCGCTATTTAATCAAAACCTTTGGGTATAAACAATTAAATTGCGTAATAGTCTGTGTCGGTACATGTGAGATACACCTTTCCAATTTTTGGGGCGCATCTCATACTGCCGAGGATTTGAGGGTGCTTCAGTCTGCCTCCTGCCTGTTCCGAACTCCTCCTACTCCTCATCCTGCCTTTAGGGTAGAAAAAATTGTAATCGGGGCCTAGTTGGTGTTTGTACGTGTGAGATACACCGTTTTGTAAAATTTGTCCTATTCCGCTATTCAATATACACCCTGTTTGAGTGTAAAAAATTAAATTACGGCATAGTCTGTATCGGTACGTGTGAGATACACCTTTTAAATTTGTTTGGCGCATCTTCTTCCACCGCCAAGGATTGCAGGGCGCTTCAGTTTGCCTCCTGTTCCCAACTCCTCCTACTCCTCTTCCTCATCCTCCCTTTAGGGTACAAAAAATATGAATCCGGGCCTAGTCTGTGTTTGTACGTGTGAGATACACGGTTTTTTTATCCTTTTTCCTATTCCGCTATTCAATATACACCCTTTTGGGGTAAAAAACATTAAATTGCGGCATAGTTTGCATATTTGACTGTGAGATACACCCGTGCGATGCGGTTGTTGTTTTGTTCCGCTATTCAATAAACACCTTTCTAGGGCAAGATCATAAATTACAGAAATATGAGGAGACCGTCAAATAGGGGCCGTGGCCTGGGTCGTGGTGCTGCTGGTAGAGCTCCTGTTGCAAGGAGAGGACGTGGTCGATCAGTGCCAGCTACACGCACAAGTGAAACACCTTCCACAAGTGTGAGTAGGCGACAGAACCTGCATCAGTATTTGGTAGGGCATCATGCGCCTCTAGACGTGATGAGGCCTGAAGAAGTACAGGCGATAGTAGATTGGGTTGCTGACAGTGCCTCCGGTTCCTTCACATTGTCTCCCACCCAGTCTACTGCAGAAAGGTCAGAGTTGGCACCTGCAGCCAATGTCCAACCGTCTTTCACCACACCCCCTTGGAAATCAGGCAAGCAGTCTGAGCCCCAATCCATACAGCAGTCTCTTCTTCTTTTTGAGGACTCTGTCAGCAGGGTTTCCCAGGGCCATCCACCTAGCCCTGCCCCAGAAGTTGAAGAGATTGAGTGCAGCGATGCCCAACCACTTATTTCTCAAGATGAGTACATGCAAGGACCATCGCAGCACGTCTCCGATGATGACGAAACGCAGGTGCCAACTGCTGCGGCGTTCAGAATTGTGGAGACCGACAAGGAGGGCAGGGGTGAAGACTGGGTGGAAGATGATGTGGAGGACGATGAGGTCCTCGACCCCACATGGAATGAAGGTCATGCAGGTGACCTGAGTAGTTTGGAGGAAGAGGCGGTGGTCGCACAGAGCCACCAGCACAGCAGAAGAGGGAGCAGGGTGCAGAAGCGGAGCGGCCGTGCCCTAGACACTACGCCCGCTACTGCCCAACGCAGCAAGGGAACGAGCGCACCAAAGTCAGCTCAAAGGAGTTCTCTAGCGTGGAAGTTCTTTAGAAAATGTGCTGATGACAGGACACGAGTGGTTTGCACCCTGTGAAATTAGAGCCTGAAGCGAGGCATAAACCTTCTCAACCTGAGCACAACCTGCATGATCAGGCATCTAAGTGCAAAGCACGAGCTGCAGTGGAGTAGACACCTTCAAAACCAAGAAACGTCTCTGGCTCATCCTGCTTCCTCTTCTGCTGCAGTCTCGGCCGCTCCAGCCACATCTGTAGTGATACCGGCACCTGCCACCCCGCAAACAGAGGATCTGTCAGCAACACCACCACCTGGGTCACCAACCATCTCCACAATGTCCCGTGGAAGCGTTCAGCTTTCCATCTCCCAAACACTTGAGAGGAAGAGGAAGTACCCCCCTACCCACCCGCGATCCCTGGCCCTGAATGCCAGCATTTCAAAATTCTTGGCCTTTGAAATGCTGTCATTCCGTCTGGTGGAGACGCACAGTTTTAAAAACCTTATTTCGGTGGCTGTCCCACAGTACGTCGTGCCCAGCCGCCACTACTTTTCCAGGCAAGCCATCCCTTCCCTGCAAAACCAAGTGGGGGAAAAAATCAGGTGTGCACTGCGCAACGCCATCTCTGGCAAGGTCCACCTAACTACCGATACGTGGACCAGTAAGCACGGTCAGGGGCGTTATATCTCCCTAACGGCACACTGGGTAAATGCAGTGGCGGATGGGCCTGAGGCGGATAGCAATTTGGCGCATGTCCTTCCACCACCGAGGATTGCAGGGCGCTTCAGTTTGCCTCCTGTTCCTAACTCCTCCTACTCCGCTTCCTCATCCTCTACCGCCTCCTCATCCGGACAGCGTAACACCTTCACCACCAACTTCAGCACGGCCAGGGGTAAACGACAGCAGGCAGTTTTACAACTTGCCTGTTTGGGGGACAAACCACACACCGCGCAGGAGTTGTGGAGGAGCATGGAACAGCAGACAAATGAGTGGTTGCTGCCAGCAAGCCTCAAGCCCGGCCTGGTGGTGTGCGATAACAGGCGAAATCTCATAGCAGCTCTGGGCCTAGCCGGTTTGACGCACATCCCTTGCCTGGAGCATGTGCTGAATTTGGTGGTGCAGAGGTTCCTTAAAAACTACCCCGATATGTCAGAGCTGCTGCAGAAAGTGCGGGCCGTCTGTTCGCACTTTCGGCATTCTCACCCTGCTGCTGCTCGCCTGTCAGCACTGCAGCGTAACTTCGGCCTTCCCGCTCACCGCCTCATATGTGACGTGCCCACAAGGTGGAACTCCACCTTGCACATGCTGCAAAGACTGTGCGAGTAGCAGCAGGCCATAGTGGAGTTTCAGCTGCAGCACGCACGCGTGAGTCGCTCTGCGGAACAGCACCACTTCACCACCAATAACTGGGCCTCCATGCGAGACCTGTGTGCCTTGTTGCGCTGTTTTGAGTACTCCACCAACATGGCCAGTGCCGATGACGCCGTTCTCAGCTTAACTATCCCACTTCTATGCCTCCTTGAAAAAACAATTTGGGCGATGATGGAAGAGGATGTGGCACAGGATGAGGAGGAGGAGGAGGTAACATTTCCAAGGCTTTCAGGGCAGTCATTCGCAAGGGGCTCCGAGGGTGGGTTCCTGCACACACAAACGCCAGGGACACAATTGTCCAGCAGGGGCACAGTTCTGGAGGATGAGGAGGAGGAGCTGGAGGAGGAGATGGAACCATGTTCACAGCAGGGTGGCACCCAGGCCAGCTCATTGTCATCACTGGTGCGTGGCTGGGGGGATACAGAGGACATGGACGATTCACCTCCCACAGAGGACAGCCTTTCATTGCCTCTGGGCAGCCTGGCACACATGAGCGATTACATGCTGCAGTGTCTCCACAACGACCGCCGAGTTGCCCACATTCTAACTTGTGCTGATTACTGGGTGGCCACGCTGCTGGATCCCCGTTACAAGGACAACGTACCGTCCTTAATTCACTCACTGGAGCGCGATCGCAAGATGCGCGAGTACAAGCACATGCTGGTAGACGCCATGCTGCTGGCATTCCCACCTGACAGCGGGGCCACAGTGGAAGCACAAGGCAGAGGAGGAGGAGGAGGAGGAAGAGGTCGCCAACGCAACCAGGGCACCGCCAGCACCTCAGAAGGCAGGGTTAGCATGGCCGAAATGTGGAAAAGCTTTGTCAGCACGCCACAACAAACAGCAGCACCAGCAGCTCAGATGGAACGTCTTAGCAGGAGGCAGCATTTTACCAACATGGTGGAGCAGTACGTGTGCACACGCCTAGACGTACTGAATGAGGGGTCTGCCCCCTTCAACTTCTGGGTCTCCAAGTTGGGCACATGGCCTGAGCTTGCCCTTTACGCCTTGGAGGTGCTGGCGTGCCCTGCAGCCAGTGTATTATCTGAACGGGTATTTAGCACGGCTGGGGGCGTTATCACAGACAAGCACAGCCGCCTGTCCAGAGACAATGTGGACAAGCTCACGTTCATTAAAATGAACCAGGCATGGATCCCACGGGACTTTTCCGTACCTTGTGCAGAATAGCGATGGATACCGACCTTACCCACCCATTGTTACATTTTTGCTCTTTCTCACTCTTTTGGGGTGTACCCTCATTTAAAATTTGTGAAAAGAAGCAGTGTTGGCTACCTCGTCCTCCTCCTCAGGGCCAGATTAACGTAGGGGCTATTGGAGCTGCAGCTCCAGGCCCCTACCTTTTATATAGGCCCAGGGTTGGCCATATTCACTGTTACCGCTCTTCTGTCACTTGTAAACACAGAAGTCTGGCTTCTATGCTCGCTTCCCCAGGCAGCTCCCTCAGAACCTCCCCACACAGCACGAAGGCCGGACAAGGAGGGACAGTTGCCGATGCATGGATGTGTTTATGGGCTTCAGAGACAGCATCCCATGTTGAATTAGGCATGCAAGGCTGCACCCTTCCTCCTCTGGGTGCATGCCAAGGCACGGCCCTTAAGGCCCTTCAAAATCCTCAGCACCAAGCCCATGATGCTCTTAATCCGGCCCTGGTCCTCCTCCACCGCCGCTTCCACCTACACCGCCCATAGGTGTGCGCAGCCTATTGCATTAGGGTGTGCACCCCAAAGTTGAAATACACATGCATGTGTTTGCCTACATGTACATGGCCCCGATACATTACTCTCCCTGCTGGCAAAGAGAAATAGAGCAGAGCAGGTCCGAGGGAGATCTTTCCCATCTCCTCACTGGCAAACAGAGCGATAATGCTAATGTGCCCTAGGTGATTAGGGTGTGCCCATGCACACACGGCACACCCTGTGCGCACGCCTATGACACCGCCACATCCACCACCACCTCAACCTCCCTCCTACTCCATATGGGCCTCGTCCTTCAGAGATGAAGAACTTTGTTTTATTTTTCTGTTTTTTTTTGTTGTTTTAAGTTATTTCCCTATCCACATTTGTTTGCAGAGCACTTGCCATGCTCTTAACTACGTTTTGCTGCCATTTGCAGCACTCTAGCCCTTTCCTTTGGTGTTTTAGAGCCATTTTAGTGCCTGAAAGTTCGGGTCCCCATTGACTTCAATGGGGTTCGGTGTCCGGGAAAAGTTCGGCAAAAGTCCGGGACACGGACCCGGACTTTTTTTTAAAGTTTGGCCGAACCCGCTGAACACGGACATCCAGGTGTTCGCTCAACTCTAGACATAACAAATCAAGTAAAACAACTACCATGCAACCAAAAAAATCTCAAAAGCAATAAGAGAATCTTGTTAGCTGGTTCCCTCATCTAACGTGCAACAATAAAAAACAAAAAATGCAGCACTGCCCTACACTTCGTCTATAAAAAAAAATTACAAATGGACTTATAATGGTAAAACCTATAAATTAATATCCTGTGCAAATCAACCAATGTATTACAATATAGTAGTGATGGCGTCACCCTCTCTGCAAAAGGTAAGAAATATCGCAGAGCTGCAATGTGCAAATAGTGGCGACCCCCCTCCCCCCATATATAATCACAATAAATAGTACAATTAATGTGCATATTTTACATTTTATTATGATTATATATCGGGTGTTTCACCACTATATGTACATTGCAGCTCTGCAGTATTTCTTACCTTTTGCAGAGAGGGTGACACCATCACTCCTGCCCGGATTGGATTTGAATTTAGCCGCCCCATCCCCCCCTCCAAGTTTTTCCTCTATCTTATCTTCCTAACATTTGGTAGTTATATCCCAAAAATTCTAAAAAGTATCTTTATCTTTTTTTTTTTCTATCTCATGTACGAAATGTGAGAAATAACATATATATCATACAATCATTCCATAAACACATCCCACATACACCGCATAGATAATTTCAAGAAAATATGCTTATAAAAACGTTTACCATTTGCCCAAAAAAAAAAAAAACATATGTCCCTGGATTTCATTTTAGAAATCTGGTCACCTTACAATATGGTCCACAAGGTGGTGACCTGTGTAACGTGAGAATTACCTACCCCGTGAGAAAAACCTACCCTCGTCACTTCCGGCCAGGAACAGTTGAGCAGCGCAGCAGTGCGCATGCTCCCAGCCCCGGATACCTTATGGAAAAGCTGAGGACCTGACTAGTGCGCATGCGCACTAGTAGGAAATTATCACGGTGTCTGTGAAAAAAACCTACCCACGACACGCTTACATTAAAACAGCTGTGCTACAATATAAGTCATCTCCGCTCCTGTCCCTGTCACTCCCCTGATCTGGGCTAGTAAATATAAAAGCGGGTCTCGGCTCCGTGATTTATGTTCTCATACACCCGCCGCCGCTTTAATATTTACTAGCCGAGATGAGGGAAGTGACAGGGATAGGAGTGGAGATCACTCGTATTGCAGCCCAGCTGTTTTAATGTAAACGCCGCATTATATACAGTGCCGTGCAACCGGAAGTGACGAGGGTAGGTTTTTCTCACGGGTAGGTAATTCTCACGGAACACCTGACTTCTCTCAGATGGAACGCACAGACAGGAAGTGATGTGGGGAACAGACAGGAAGTGATGTAAGATACAGACAGGAAGTGATGTAAGATACTGTCAGGAAGTGATGTAGGTCCATAGAGGAAGTGATGTCAGCTATAAATAGGAATTTCAGAGGCAAGTCGGGAGAAAGTAGAGAGGAGACGTAGCTGGAAGTGGCAGCAGAGGAGGTAATAAGATATTATTTTCTATATATAATCTTTAATTACATAAAGAAAATGTTCTCCTTCTATTTTTATGGGGGAACAGAAACAGAGGAGCGCATAACACTGAGAATCAGATTGCAGTCCCCCAGTGAAATCACATAAGAAGGATGAGCAGCAAAACTTCCTCCAGCTCTCCTGTAGCGCCCTCACCAGGCAGAGCCGAGGTACTCATATTCTATCTGGGGAAGAGGCAGAGCTCGGGGTGACCCAGACACTCACCTCTGGAAATATTCAGCAGCTTTCCTCCCTCGTCACTACTAACATTAATCCCATCCTCTGCCCCAACACCCACGGGCCCCCATTCCTCACCCCCATTTAACACCGCTGTCCCCCATTCCTCACCCCCTTCTAACACTGCTGTTCACCATTTCTCACCCCCCATTCTATCACCCCAGTTCCCTACTTCTCATTCCTCATCCAACACTGTTGTTCCCCTCTCCTCACCCCCCTTTTCTACACTGCTCATTTATATTCCACAACCCCCACTGACACTGTTGTCCCCCACTCCTCATTCCCTTATTCAACATTGCAGATCTCCACTCCTCACACCCCATATTTGACGCTTCTGTCCCCCACTGTTCACCCAGACCCAATGCTGCCACCTTGGTTTCTTTTGCGTCTCTCATGATATCACTCTCTATTAATAAAGCACAGACCTGACCGGAGAGGTGAGGAGGATTCTGGGAGGTCATATGACATCACTCTTATTTCTATTAGTAAAACACAGATCGGACCAGAGAGGTGCGGAGGATTCTCAGAAGATTCTTAGAAGGACACAAGAATCTCTACAAGGACGTCATGATGGAGAATCAGCCGCCCCTCACAACATTAAAGAAGAAATAAAAGAGTAGGATGATGAGGATTTTGTAATGGAGGAGGCAGAGTTTCCAAATGGTCACAGAAAGCAGTACCAGGACACCATGGTGGAGTCATCCAGTTACAGAAACCCACCAGAGAGATGTCCCCATCCTCTGTATTCCCGGCATTCCACACAGGAAGATCACACCATCCCCCACCATCATCAGGTAGATGAGAATGTAGGAAAGTGATCCCAAGCCCTAAGAGATATCATTCTTCTATTATTATTATTTTTTGTATTTAATATTATTTCTGCCATTTTGTTGGTTTAGGATGAAGATCTGATAAATGTACAAATTGAGGTTATAAAGGAAAAGACGTATGTGAGGGGTGATCAACATTTTACAGAGGAGGTTTGGATGATGGACGCAGTTAAAAAGGAATAAACATTTCCAGATATCAGCTCGGGTAATTATGGAAGAATGAGTTAAAGGTTACTTAGTGATGTTTGGTTGGGTGGTATCATTGATCTGGTTAGTTGTCATAGTTTGGTGTTGTGATTGCACCCAGTTCCACCACAGATTTCTTTTAAACTTTAAAATCCTCGACCGACATGTATGACTCCTGAAAAATACCTATTTTTTTTTCTTTTATTGCCTTGCCACATATCCATTCCTCAAATGAGGTGGAAATACTGTACACCATATGAAAGGTCCTTCTTCATTCCTTAATATAACATTATGTGCCCAACAAATGATGAGAAGATACTGTACACTAGGGATAGACCCATATGGTTTTTTTCAGGGCCGATACCAATATTTTCACAAGGTATCGGCTGATATGGGACGATATTTTTTACATTTAAAGTTTAGAAAAATTAAGACAATTTTTGACACAAATCTGGTACTGAACATGTTAATTTTTGTTCAGTGATTAATGGCTGGCTTCCTGGCACCCTTTGGTGGGTGGCTGGCACCTTGTGGTGGGTGGGTGGGTGGCTGACACAGGGGCTGTGGGTGGGTGGCTGGCTGTCTGGCACCCTATCTGTGGGTGGCTGGCTGTCTGTCACCCTGTGGTGGGTGGCTGGCTGGCTGTCTGGGACCCTGTGTTGGGTGGATGGATGGCTGGCACCCTGTGGTGGGTGGCTGGCACAGGGGCTGTGGGTGGCTGGCTGGTACAGTGCCTGTGGTTGGCTGGTACAGGGCCTGTGGCTGGCTTGCTGGCTGGTACAGGGCCTATGGATGTGGGTGGGTGGCTGGCACTGGGCTGCTGCGGATGGGTGTATGGCTGTGATACACTACCTCGAGACTAGTCCTGACTCCAGACAAGGCTGTCAAGGCGAGGGAGGCGGACTAAGAAGGCAGAATGATGTCACAAAAATATTGGCTAGTTCCGGGGCTGATACCGATATATCGGGGAAAGTGCATATCGGCCACGCCGATAATCGGTCTATCCCTACTGTACACCACATAAAAGGTCCATCTCCATTCCTCAATATAACGTCATGTTCCAAACAATAAAATTGTCATCATTTCAATCGCATTATTACTTAGTGATGTTTGGTTGGGTAAGGTTGTATTATTGATCCATGTCAGATCTCTTCTAAACTTTGAAATGCTCGACCAACATACACTGCTCCAAAGAATGAAAGGAGCACTTTGAAAACACATCAGATCTCAATGGGGAAAAATATCATGCTGGATATCTATACTGGTATGGACTGGGTAATGTGTTAGGATCTATACTGGTATGGACTGGGTAATGTGTTGGGATCTGTACTGGTATGGACTGGGTAATGTGTTGTGATCTATACTGGTATGGACTGGGTAATGTGTTGGGATCTATACTGGTATGTGTTGGCATTAGATCACTCCCAGTGAAGTATAGAATTGATAGACTGCCTCGGGTGCGCCACAAGTCTCAGTGGGCCCGGAGATTACTCTGAACAAAGAGACATCCGAAGCGTATAATTGCTCAAAACTAATAATTCTATCTCGTTCACAGCAAAATACATGAGAAATACACTTATTATTTCAATGTTCATAAAATGTCGGCTAGAGAATCAAAATGGTTGAACTATTGCTCAGACAAACTAATAAAGAAGAACTCTTGCTAAAATTCTTCTTTCAATCCCCTCTTGTAAATCATTACATTTATTTACAATGATTTTCTCTTAACCTTTATAGTCTAAGGAATGGGGTGAAGTGTGATGTAAGAGGGTGGTTTGATCTAGTCCTACAACATTACCGTTATACATGAATAAATTGTCTATACCTTTGCTAAGCATTTTCTTAAAGCAGGGTACCACACAAAGTATGATGATACTGATTATAATAATAATTCCTTGCTATACCAAAGCTTGCTTCCAACTATTAAATCACCTAAAATATTGATCCCAAGGGTTGTCAATGCCAAAATTCTTCTTCAGTCTCACAGAATGGCCAGAGTGACCTTACCCTTGGGGCCAGCATTATCAGGAATGTAAATACAACATCCATCTACTTTATCAATATGTATCTCCCTTTTACTACAAGGATCATATCCAGAGCCATTCTATTCTGGAATGTCATCTGGGAGACAGCTTCTAGTTGCTCTTGAAACATGAACATGTTTCCCTATAAAGCGATATCTTTTCCATGGCGTCTAGTCTGTAAGTATTGCATATACATATGAGGAGTGGGTGTAACACATTTTGCTAAGCATACCATAGCGCACTTGACAAATGCATACAAAGATAAAATGAAAACTACCACTAAGACTATGCTGGTAGCGATCCCCTTTAACCATCCAAAAATACTTGAACCCGAGAAAAACTCATCCCATGGATTGGTAAGGCCTGAATTCTTCTTGAGCTCAACCGACAAACTCTCTAGTTTTCGTATAGCTAATGTGACCTTTCCATTGGGACCAGTATTACTGGGGATGTATGTGCAGCATGTACCTATTTTCTCTATCATGTGACAGACTCCTCCTTTCTCTGCAAGCATCATATCTAATGCTACCCGATTCTGAAAAGTCATTTGTGAGGTGGACTCTAATTGTTCTGCTATTCCCTGGAGGGCATCTCGTGTGTAATTAACAAACCTCTGCTGATTAAAATAAATGTAATTTATCCAATCTACATTCTTATTAATTGGAACCAGTGGCGGCCCGTGCATAGGGGGCGCCAGGGCGCCGCCCCCCTACCCCTAAAACAAAGAAAAAAAAAAAAAAAAAAAACGAACAAATAAAGTTGTACAAAAAAAAAAATTGGGTTCGCCGGCCTCGCCTGAAGGAACTGGTGGCTAGGGGGGGGGGGGTTACGTCCCAGAAGAGGCGCCGATTGGCTGCCTTCTGGGGGGTAACCTGGGCGCAAGTCTTTGCGATTGGACACCCCCACTTTCTGATATCCTGGCTGTGATTGGTCCAGTCTACAGCCTGGACCAATCATCATCCAGGATATCACTGACGTCGCAATGGGGGCGGTGCCGGTGCATGCGTCAGTCACTCACCGTCACCGCCGCTCAGAGAAGAGGAGAGGCCGTCCGCCGGTTCCCGCCACCGAGACGAGGGAGAAGGACCCGCCGCAGAAGAGGAGGAAGAAGCTGAGCCGCGCCGCCACCAGGTAACTTTGAAGGGAGCACGCACGCTGGTCTCTGCATCGATTGGGGTACAATGCTGTGGGCACTCTGCAATAATTGGGGTACAATGCTGGCGCTCTGCAATCATTGGGGGACAATGCTGGCACTCTGCAATAATTGGGGGACAAAGCTGTGGCGCTCTGCAATCATTGGGGGACAATGCTGGCACTCTGCAATAATTGGGGGACAATGCTGTGGCACTCTGCAATCATTGAGGGACAATGCTGTGGGCACTCTGCAATCATTGGGGTACAATGCTGTGGCACTCTGCAATCATTGGGGTACAATGCTGTGGCACTCTGCAATCATTGGGGTACAATGCTGTGGCGCTCTGCAATCATTGGGGGACAATGCTGTGGCGCTCTGCAATCATTGGGGGACAATGCTGTGGCCACTCTGCAATCATTGGGGTACAATGCTGTGGCACTCTGCAATCATTGCGGTACAATACTGTGGCACTCTGCAATCATTGCGGTACAATGCTGTGGGCACTCTGCAATCATTGGGGAACAATGCTGTGGGCACTCTGCAATCATTGGGGGACAATGCTGTGGGCACTCTGAAATCATTGGGGTACAATGCTGTGGGCACTCTGAAATCATTGGGGTACAATGCTGTGGCACTCTGCAATCATTGGGGGATAATGCTGTGGCGCTCTGCAATCATTGGGGGACAATGCTGTGGCGCTCTGCAATCATTGGGGGGACAATGCTGTGGCGCTCTGCAATCATTGGGGTACAATGCTGTGGCACTCTGCAGTGATTGGGGTACAATGCTGTTGCGCTCTGCAATCATTGGGGTACAATGCTGTGGCACTCTGCAATCATTGGGGTACAATGCTGTGGCACTCTGCAGTGATTGGGGTACAATGCTGTGGCGCTCTGCAATCATTGGGGTACAATGCTGTGGCACTCTGCAATCATTGGGGTACAATGCTGTGGCGCTCTGCAGTGATTGGGGACAATGCTGTGGCGCTCTGCAATCATTGGGGTACAATGCTGTGGCACTCTGCAATCATTGGGGTACAATGCTGTGGCGCTCTGCAGTGATTGGGGACAATGCTGTGGCGCTCTGCAGTGATTGGGGACAATGCTGTGGCGCTCTGCAGTGATTGGGGACAATGCTGTGGCGCTCTGCATTGAAAGGGGCTCGCACGCTGAACTCTGCATTGATGGGGGCACGGAACAGTTGCATTGAAGGGGGCACACACGCTGAACTCTGCACAGTGTTTATTGCATTGAAGGGGGCATAGCACAGTGTTTATTGCATTGAAGGGGGCACAGCACAGTGTTTATTGCATTGAAGGGGACACAGCACAGTGTTCATTGCATTGTGGGGGCACAGCACAGTGTTTATTGCATTGAAGGGGGCACAGCAGTGTTTATTGCATTGAAGGGGGCACAGCACAGTGTTTATTGCATTGAAGGGGGCATAGCACAGTGTTCATTGCATTGAAGGGGGCACAGCACAGTGTTCATTGCATTGAAGGGGGCACAGCACAGTGTTTATTGCATTGAAGGGGGCACAGCACAGTGTTTATTGCATTGAAGGGGGCACAGCACAGTGTTTATTGCATTGAAGGGGGCACAGCACAGTGTTCATTGCATTGAAGGGGGCACAGCACAGTGTTTATTGCATTGAAGGGGGCATGCACGCTGAACTCTGCATTGTTGGGGCACAGCACAGTGTTCATTGCATTGAAGGGGGCATAGCACAGTGTTCATTGCATTGAAGGGGGCACAGCACAGTGTTTATTGCATTGAAGGGGGCATAGCACAGTGTTCATTGCATTGAAGGGGGCACAGCACATTGTTCATTGCATTGAAGGGGGCACAGCACAGTTGCATTGAAGGGGGCATGCACGCTGAACTCTGCATTGTGGGGGCACAGCACAGTGTTTATTGCATTGAAGGGGGCACAGCACAATGTTCATTGCATTGAAGGGGGCACGCACGCTGAACTCTGCATTGAAGGGGGCATGTACGCTGGTCACTGCATTGAAAGGGGGCATATACCATCTCCTGTACCATGACCTGTGACATGCCTATACCATATCTGTGCCATGCCTATACCATCTCCTGTACCATCACCTGTGCCATGCCTGTACCATGACTTCAAAGTCACGCAATTTTTTACTGCGTTTTTTGACGCGAAGCAATACCAATTACATTTTTCTTTTTGCGCCCCCCCCAAAAATTTTGAGCACCAGCCGCCACTGTTCATAGTCCTGAAGAAGCCTTGTCTGAAACACATTAACAAGTGAACAGACAAAGATGGAGGAATATGATCCGAAGCAAACACAGTGACGTGCCTCCATCCCTAATGGTTAATGCAAACAGAAAACCGAGGTCGTGGGACTTTAAATGAGGCATGTCACCAACTAAGATATACAAAAATAGAATCTGAACGTAGTCATTTATTATATATACAGTAATTGATACAAATGTTGACATCGGTAACAAATATGATGCAGACATGTATACAAAAAAAGCTGAGACAAAAGAATTCATATAGTAAGGAGATTGTTATAATAGTAATAAGATATACTCAGTAATAAAGTACATGGTCGTCACTAAATGTTACATCTAAGTGAAGAGAGGAAATATCTATACCTACACGAACCTTATGATATATACCAACTTATCCTTATATATGTATGATGTACATGAGTGAAATTAGTAGGAGACATTGATCTCCTGTGTACGAGCTGAGCTCAGTTTGGGGTCAGTTTCCTCATTTTATTGAAATCTGGTTTTAGATAAATCAATAAATGTTATTTTAGGATAAATCCATGTAGTTGTTATCTGTCTCATGCTGTGCCCTTAAAGTCCACACATATGACAGTGGTTCCTTGTGAACATCTGTAGGTTCCCATTTCTCTGAACAGATAGGATGTTGGGACTCTCATGAAAAAAAAAAAAATGACGTGTGTGTTTTTATTACTTTTTGCCACTTTTCTGGTGAACAGGTACAGGTACTATGGTCCCGATACTTATTCACATGGGGGAGGGGGGCAGGATCTGGGGGCCCCCTTAGTAAAAGGGGATTTCAGATTACGACAAGCCCCCTGCCTGCAGACCTCAACAAGCACAGGCCACGGTTGTGGGGAAGAGGCCCTTGTCCCCATCAACATGGAGATAAGGTGCTTTGGGGTGGGGTGAGGGGGAGGGCAGAGCTACCCAAAAGCACCCCCCCCCCCCCATGTTGAGTACACGGGGACTGGTATGGTCAAGGAGGGGGGGTCTCTCACTTGTCCCTCCCACTTTCCTGACCTGCCGGGATAAATGGTCTGGTATGGATTTTAGGGGAGAACCCATGCTGTTTTTTTTTTTTTTTTCATTTTGGCCCCCGAAGGGTCTAGTGTGGACTGGGGGAAGTGGGGAGAATGCCATTTTTTCTATTGCCGGGCAATGCCGGCATTCTTTTCTTTCCATTCATCTGTCAGTGGGGAAGCCCGCTGACAGCTGATGAGTCATGGTTGGTAAGGATGCGGGTGGCCGGCTTCCCGGCTTGCTGCTTAACAACCAGCTATTTCTTCACACAGAATTTCCATCGGTCGAACGTTTTTTGACTGATCCGAATTCGAATCGTTCCGAAAAATTGGAATTCGTTAGAAAACGAATAAATGAAATACATTTTAACAGATTTCAACTAAATCCATTACAATTTCATTTGGAGATTTGGATACATCCAAATCTAGGAATAAACCAAAAATTTGTCCGAATTTGTATTCGCACCGAAACAAATTTCACGTTTCTAACACTTAATGGCCCCCCTCTAACAGCTGGGCTCCCAGCCAATGCAAATGGCCACCGATGGCAGGGCCCACTCTCCAGGCATGGATCCTCTACATAAGTGTGCCATAACACCACTCCGCTGATAGCTGGGGACTCAATGACCACTCTGGACATCCTGGAAGACTTCTGGATACCAAAGGAAGCTCCTGACATCCCGCACAGCTGCCCAGCACCAGACCCGCCCACCAATACTTCCAATAGGTAGAAAAACTTCATACAAAAATGGTCCTATAAGTGAGGAGGACAAAAAAAGGAACGCAGCCATTGGCTTATCCTGAACATTTATGGGGGTGGAGTCTTATGGGGGAGGAACGAGGGCGGGGCTACCCAAACGTATGCTGCCATGGACATCTGTCAGGAAAGCACATTATAGCCACTAGATGGAACTGACCATTATAAGAAATTCCAATTCACCATGACTGGGGGAATGCGGGTCACATTTCATCAACACATTTATAACAACCAGATCTGTAAGTGTTTGTAAAATCTTCCCGCACAAAATGTACTCAGCCAATGAAAGGTAAGGACTCCATTTTTATTTTTCTCCTGCTATCAATGGCCAACACGGGACAACACTTCATCCATGTCTTTGGTGATCTCTGATCTCCTTATGAAATGTTTCTTACATGATGAAGATCAGCCATGGAGTATATCTGAGGTGTATATCAGGGTGTGCTTCTCCCCCACATGTCCACCAACATTCATATAGAAGGCATTTCCCGCACTCAAGGCACTAATACACCTCAAGGGTTGTGTGGGATCTCTGATGTACAGGAAGACAGGACTTCAGGGACAATTCCCTCACTCAGGACAGGAATACGGCTTCTCCCCTGTGTGAGATCTATGATGTGTGTTAAGACTTGACTTGTCTGAAAAACATTTCCCGCACCCAGGACAGGAATATGGCTTCTGCCCTGTGTGAGATATTTTATGTTTGGAAAGATGGGAATTCTGTGAAAAACATTTTCCGCACTCAGGTCAAGAAAGTGGCTTCTGCCCCGCGTGAGTTCTCTGATGTGTGTAAAGATTGGACTTCTGTGAAAAACATTTCCCGCACTCAGGACAGGAATATGGCTTCCCCCCCGTGTGAGATCTGCGATGTGTGGAAAGAGCGGGCTTCTGTGCAAAACATTTCCCGCACTCAGGACAGGAATACGGCTTCTCACCCATGTGCGATCTCTGATGTCTGTAAATATGGGACTTCTGTGCAAAACATTTCCCGCACTCAGGACAGGAATACGGCTTCTCACCAGTGTGGAATCTCTGATGTGTGGAAAGAGCAGACTTCTCTGAAAAACATTTCCTGCACTCAGGACAGGAATACGGCTTCTCACCAGTGTGCAATCTCTGATGTGTGGAAAGATGTGACTTAATTGCAAAACATTTCCCACACTCAGGACAGGAATACGGCTTCTCACCAGTGTGCCATTTCTTATGTGTGGAAAGAGTGGACTTCTCTGAAAAACATTTCCCGCACTCAGGACAGGAATACGGCTTCTCACCAGTGTGCGATCTCTGATGTCTGGAAAGATTGGACTTATCTGAAAAACATTTCCCGCACTCAGGACAGGAATACGGCTTCTCACCAGTGTGTGATCTCTGATGTGTGGAAAGAGCAGACTTCTGTGTAAAACATTTCCCGCACTCAGGACAGGAATACGGCTTTGTGCCAGTGTGCGATCTCTTATGCACAGAAAGAGTGGATTTCCGTGAAAAACATTTCCCACACTCAGGGCAGGAATACGGCTTCTCACCAGTGTGCGATCTTGAGGTAGCCGGGTTTTCTCCTGGACTATACTGTGTGATGTCCTCATCTTCTACTTTACAGTCTGGAGACAAAGTGAGACAATCCTCTGAGGTTTTCCTCATCTCCCGTCCATCTACTAAAATAGAAATACAAAGATTATTATTAGACATCAGCAGATTGGTTCCCCTAAACCAGGACTCCACCCACATCAGACAGCTTTGTCTCTGAGGATCTTACAATTCCACCCTCAAGGTAACTAGTAAATGGGTCCTCTGATCTCCTACCAGAAACATAGGAACATAGAATGTGTCGGCAGATAAGAACCATTTGGCCCATCTAGTCTGCCCAATATATCTGAATCCTATGAATAGTCCCTGGCCCTATCTTATATGAAGGATAGCCTTATGCCTATCCCATGCATGCTTAAACTCCTTCACTGTATTTGCAGCTACCACTTCTGCAGGAAGGTTATTCCATGCATCCACTACTCAGTAAAGTAATACTTCCTCATATTACTTTTAAACCTTTGCCCTTCTAATTTAAAACTGTGTCCTCTTGTGGTAGTTTTTCTTCTTTTAAATATGCTCTCCTCCTTTACCGAGTTGATTCCCTTTATGTATTTAAAAGTTTCTATCATATCCCCTCTGTCTCTTCTTTCTTCCAAGCTATACATGTTAAGGTCCTTTAACCTTTCCTGGTAAGTTTTTTTCCTGCAATCCATGTACTAGTTTAGTAGCTCTTCTCTGAACTCTCTCTAGAGTATCTATATCCTTCTGGAGATATGGCCTCCAGTACTGCGCACAATACTCCAAGTGAGGTCTCACCAGTGTTCTGTACAGCGGCATAAGCACTTCTATCTTTCTACTGCTTATACCTCTCCCTATACATCCAAGCATTCTGCTGGCATTTCGTGCTGCTCTATTACATTGTCTTCCCACCTTTAAGTCTTCTGAAATAATTACTCCTAAATCCCTTTCCTCAGATACTGAGGTCAGGACTTTGTCAAATATTCTATATTCTGCCCTTGGGTTTTTACGCCCCAGGTGCATTATCTTGCACTTATCCACATTAAATTTCAGTTGCCAGAGTTCTGACCATTCTTCTAGTTTTCCTAAATCCTTTTCCATTTGGCGTTTCCCTCCAGGAACATCAACCCTGTTACATATCTTTGGGTCATCAGCAAACCAGTTCATTTCTTTATTCATGGACCTTAGTCAGAGAGTGAGGAAACAACGAGAACCGTCTTTTATAGGAGTGACAGGGATGAGGGGATTATAGGACGAGTGTCCCCTCCCCCTCTATCACTCATTGCCATCTTCCCGACACAAGAAGTCCCGCACTTCCTTATTTAGTCCATGATTTTGTCATGAATAAAAGCCACTGAGCCCCACCAGAGGTCAGAGAGTGAGGATGGGGGAGAACAACCAAGATGAAGACTGGACTGATCCTGAAGACCACCATCATTGGGTTACTGACTCCTCCCTCATTATCACTTTCTGTTTAAGGTTCCAAAGTTGGAGGATGTTATCACATTATTATCAACATATAAAAGTCTGTCCTCCAATCAAATCATCAGATATAAAATGTCCATCTGGTAGGAAATGAGTGTAACAAAAGAGAATCCATATTATGTGCATATATATAGCAGTGGGTAGAGGGGGGAGAGCAGAAGTCAGGAGTATATAATGTACAACATAGAGTATATAGTACAGGGGTCAGGAGTATGTAATGTACAACATAGAGTATATAGTGCAGGGGTCAGGACTCCTAATATTTGTGTTCAGTAATCAGTTGCAGAGGTCGCACACCGCTGCCTCCCATCTCCTGAGACTGCACTCAGTGACTTGGGTGTGAGACTATACAGACATATCCCTCCACCCGGCACAGCCAGCAAATTACAGAGCAAGTAACCCCAGGAGAATTTTTCTGTCAGAGATCTTGCTAGACCCTGGCATGGGGCAGAAGAACCAAGGTACATACCCCAGGTGTCTAGGTCAAGCAACGTCTATGGTAATTATCAACATTTTGCTGCCAGCTGAACCCCAGAATCCCCATAAATCCAGTCTAGAGACATAAATTGTGTCTGCAGCACAGAGAAGGAAGATTATCCGAGAGAAATACAGGAATACAGGATGGGGAACACAGCTCAGGAAAGTGACCAGGGTATTACAGGCTGATATCACCCAGTCCCCATCCTACTCTGGACCAATCAGTGAGCAGTATGGGTGGAGGAATGTATTTAGTGTTAATGACCCACCTGTGCTGATCTCTGTAGGAGTGTCCTCCTCTATAAATGTCCCCGTTATTCCATTCTCCTCCATAGACTGCTGATCATCCCTCACATACGTCTCTTCTTCTTCTGCTTTAACCTCAAATTCTATATCGATTGGATCTCCACTCTAAACCAAGAAAATGAGAGAGAATATCATCTGTAAAATATAAGATTTAATATTGTAATATTATTTAAAAAAAAAAAAAAAAAAACACATCCTCTCCAGAAGTCCATGTTCTAGATGCTCCAATCCACCAACCTTGTAACATTGAGGGATGGTGTGACCTTCCTGTGTGGAATCCCAGGAATACAGAGGACGGGGACATCTCTCTGGTGGGTTTCTGTAGCTGGATGACTCCACCATGGTATCCTGGTACAGATCTTTGCGTTCCTTTAGAAACTCTGACTCCTCCATCACCCCATCCTCATCATCCTCCTCTTTTATCTCTTCTTTAACCTCAACTTTAGAATCTCTCAGGTTTCCACTCTGAATATATAATAAAAATGACATCAATGGTAACAATGCAGATAATGTACAGATCCTAATGATACTATCAGTGATTGTTCCTCATCTACCTGATGATGGTGAGGGATGGTGTGACCTTCCTGTGTGGAGTCCCGGGAATACAGAGGACGGGGACATCTCTCTGGTGGGTTCCCACTACTGGATCCATCTGTAGGAAACACACACACTGACTGAATACATTGTTTCTATGTGTTTATCAGATGATGGGGGATCTAGGTGGAGCCTCCGTACTGCTCTCTCCTTTACAATAAAGTCTCCTCTTACCCGGTGATGTGAGGGGCGGCTGATTCTCCATCATGACGTCCATCCCAGCACCGCTCACCTCTACTGTCAGCAGCTCGATGATCTCTCTGGTGACTTCTCAAATCTTCTTTTTATTTTTCTATTCTATGAGGGAGGGAGGTGGAGGCAATGTGATAGTCATATAATCTCCAGACTTCACAGGAGGAAAACTCTAGATTTGAACACAAATAATAAAATAAATGACATTCCCAGTATCCTCCTCACCTCACTGGTCAGGTCTCTTTTTATTTAAACCCCACTTCATGCTGAGGTTTCTGATATTACATACAATGCAGGTCCAACATCCCTACTTTGAAAGTAAGGAGGCCTGGGGTTCAGCCCACATCCTAAGAGCATCAGAAATAAAGAGTCAGATAGCGGGATATTGGAGGGAGGAGCTGTGAGGTCAGTGTGATGTCATAGGATTCTCTGACTCTGATTGGAGGGACATTGGGAGGAGGAGCTGTGTGGTCAGTGTCATGTCATAGCAGTGGGGGAATTTCCAGTGTTGCAGCAGTCGCACTTGCGAAGGGGTCCTGCAGTTCCGCCACTGTAGGGGGGCCCGCCGCTGCTCGGTAGATCGTACACTGGTCATTAATGTGCACTCTCACAGGCGCGCACAGTCCCTGTCCATCCTCTCTGCCCGCCCATTGAGTTCAGTAGGGGAGGGAGATACAATGTTGGGAGACTGAAAGAGAAAATCAGATGACCCGGGCTGGGCCAGTAGAGTGAAAGGGGAGGAGCTCTTCACCGTGTGAGGAGACCCCATGATGGGATAGGAGTTACTGGAGACACAGGAAGAAAGCCTAAGATACACTGAGACCTAGCAAGGAGGAGGGACCAAGTGATCTGCAAGGGAGGGAGTGACACTGATCTCATCCCTCAATATCAGCACTGCCACCGATTCCCCCCCCCCCCACCACACACACACACCAGCACTACCGCTGCCACTGATCCCCCTCCCCCCCCACATACCAGCACATTTGCTGCCACTAAATCCATCCCCCCCACCACTGCTACCACTCATCCCATTCCATCCCCCCCAACCACCACCCTTGCCACTGATCCCATGCCCCCCTCACCACTGCCACTCATCCCATTCCCCCACCACCACTGCTCCCATCTCCCCCTCACCACTGCCACTCATCCCAGCCCCCACCACCGCTGCCACTCATCCCATTCCATTCCCCCCCAACCACCACCACTCATTCCATTCCTCCCCACCGCTGCTACTCATCCCATCCCCTCCACCATTGCTGCCTGTCATCCCATTCCACCACCACTGCCACTTATCCCATTCCATTCCCCCTCCACCACAGCTGCCAATCATCCCATCCCCCACCACCACCGCTGCCACTGATTCCATCTCCACCCAACCACCACTGCTACCACTGATCCCATCCCCCACCACCACCGCTGCCACTCATCCCAGGGGCGTAACTAAAGTGGGTCGCAATTGCAATAGCCCATGTGTTTCCCCTGTACATCTGGAGGGGGGGGCGGCATATAGAGGAACAAATCCCCTCCATTCTTCTCCTGCAGCTGCTAAAAGCTAAGTTTCCCTCCTCTCCCTCCCATAGGCATTCAGCGGCTGCAGGAGGAAAATGGAGGGGATTTGTTCCTCTATGTGTCAACCCCGCTGCCCTCCTATCCAGGTCCTGCTGCCCTCCAGCCCAGGGATAAGTGGGAAGGCTGGGGCTCAGGGGGGCCCCTTCATGGTTTCTTGCACTGGGACCCAGAAGGTTCTAGTTACGTCTCTGTGTCACAGGATTCTCTGACCCTGATAGGAGAGACATTGGGGGAGGAGCTGTGTGGTGTCATAGGATTCTCTGACTCTGATTGGAGAGACATTGGGAGGAGGAGCTAGGGGGAGGGCGCTGTGTGAGGTTTCTGCACACAAAGAATCATTTCTCCCTGTGCGTCCCACCTCTTCTACAATTAAAAAACTTTTTCTGTGGGCTTTGTCAGGACTCATCATATTCCTGTGATCTCCGTTTACTCCGCGGACTTTACTGATCACATTTTAGGATGAATATCTGAGACTGGGATCATTGTGAAAAAAAAAAAAAAAAGAAAACACGATTCCGGATATTTATTGCAAATTAAATTTTTTTCCTCTTTCTTCTTATTTAAATCCTAAAAAATAAAGACATGCATATTCCAATCCTCCCTAAATACACCCCCCCCCCCACTAATAAAAGTAGTACAATGCGTTTGTCAGGAGTGTGTTGTTGTCAGGGCTGGGCTTCTGCTATTAATAGCAGCTCTCTACTCAGTGCACAGAGGCTGCTCGGCTGCTCAGCTGTTGGGCAATTAGCAGCCATTCATTGTTTCCACAGGGACTCACCTGGTTACCATTACCTGCCTCATTAGTCCAGCCTACAGCCAGCCCCTTTTTGCTATTTAAACTACCTTGCTGATTTCCTCCGTGCCTTTGCCTGGTCAACATCTCCAGCGTGTCTCTGCTGTGTTCCGGTTATGACTTGCCCTGGCTGACGTCTCTTCTGATTTCTGATCCTGATTTTTGGCTTCTGACAATGCTGATTTCTGATCCCGGTTTGTCTGATTATCCGCTCTGTCTTCCAAACCCTGGCTTCTGACTACATTCCTGTTCTGTGTTATTTTTGCTATTACATTAAAGGTGTGATTTTTAATTACATTTTCTGTCACTGCCTGGTTTATGGTTCCTGACAGTTGTGCTATTGCTCCTCATTCCAGCATCCTGGTTTTGGCTGTGATGCATTCTTTCTTTCTGTCTGTCTGCAAAGTGAGTGATGTGGTCAGTCTCTGAGTGGAGACCAAATCTGATTGAAGTCAGCCAAGCCCGCAGTCTCATGCTTGTGATATTGCGTTTGTAACACGTGCTCCAAGCTCTCTGTTGGTCTACCCTGCTGTTTGGATTCCCTTGTTGAAGGCCTTAATTCAAATTCAGATCTCGACTACTCTCTGAACTCTGTCTGCCTTTTGACTACGGATTTGACCCTGACTATTCTGAACCTCTCCTGCCTTGTAACTGGACTGTCGTTGAACCACTCTGCCTGTCTGCCAACCGCAAGTACCTGGTTGCTGTGCTCAGTTCGTTCCTGCCCTGGTGGGGTGGCCAGGCATCATAGCATTGTGATCAAAAGGTGCTGCGCCAAAAACAAAGTGTAACATATAATGGAAATGCAATCTCAGTGTCCATATAACATAAGTGCATTCCGGTATCCAGAAACAAAGTGTAACATATATCGGAAATCAATCTGTGTATACAATAAAAAGTGCAATCTCAGTGTCCATAAATCATAGGTGCATTCCGGTATCCAGAACTGTGATCACCCAATAACGTGATTAGTACAAAATACTGTGCTCCACTCCACCGCCACCAGAGATCTAAGCCTCTCACCTTAACCACTTCCCGCCCTATAGGCGATTGACGGCGGGAATGTGGTTGCATTATCCTGACCGGACGTCATATGACGGCGGCAGGATAATACGCTTTGCGCACCCCCAGGGGGCGCACAGAGCGGGGATCGGTGATGCGGCGTGTCACACTGACACACCGCATCTCCGATCTCGGTAAAGAGCCTACTGACGTAGGCTCTTTACCATGTGACCAACCGTGTCCAATCACAGCTGGTCACATAGTACACAGGAAGAGCCATTGATCGGCTTTCCTCAGTACGTGCCTGACAGGCACGAGTAAAGGAGAGCCAATCTGCGGCTCTCTTGACAGGGGGGGGGGTCTGCACTGGTAATCAGATCATTGATTCCCAGTGCAGACCCTTGGGGGGGGGGGGTGCCACTAGAACCACCAGGGATGCCCACCCATGACCCCAGGAATGCCCAACCATGACCCCAGGGATGCCCACTATGGCCACCAAGAATGGCAATCAGGGCTCAGCGAGCCCGCCAGGGCCCTCCCCATCAGTGCTGCCCGCCAGGGCCCTCCCCATCAGTGATGCCCACCAGTGCCCATCATTGCCATCTATCAGTGCCGCCCACCAGTGCCCATTATTGCCCACCAGTGCTGCCTATCAGTGCCGCCTATCAGTGCTGCATATCAGTGCTACCTATCAGTGCCACATGTCAGTGCCCATCAGTGCCGCATATCAGTGCCACATATCATGCCACCCCATCAGTGACACTCCATCAGTGACACCCCATCAGTGCAGCCTCATCAGTGCTCATCAGAGCAGGAAAAATTTTATTTATTTACAAAATTGTATAGCATAAACAAAAAAACTTTTTTTTTTTTCAAACTTTTCGGTCTTTTTTTTTTTTTTTTATTTGTTTAGCAAAAAAAAAAAAAAAAAGAAAAACCTTGCGGTGATCAAATATTACCAAAAGAAAGCTCTATTTGTGGGGGGAAAATGACATAAATTTGGTTTAGGTACAGTATTGCATGACCGCGCAATTCTCATTCAAAATGCAACAGCGCTAAAAGCTGAAAATTGGCCTGGGCAGGAAGGGGGTGAAAGTGCCCTGTATGGATGTGGTTAAACTTTGACCCAGAGACCTGAGCCAAACAAAGCTTTTACCCCTTAGGGGTCACAGGCAGGTGTCACCGGATGGTGTGGAGGTTTCACTAATGGATGCACTGGGACCAGCTAACCGCGATGGTGCCGCTCTCACACAGGGCACAAAGAGATCACCACATAAGCAGAAAGAAATCGAATGCTCTCCGTGCGGGTAAAGCATATACAGCCGTTTATTTAACCACTTCAATACAGGGCACTTTCACCCCCTTCCTGCCTAGGCCAATTTTCAGCTTTTAGCGCTGTTGCATTTTGAATGACAATTGCGCGGTCATGCAACACTGTACCTACACCAAATTTATGTCATTTTCCCCCCACAAATAGAGCTTTCTTTTGGTGGTATTTGATCACCGCAAGGTTTTTTCTTTTTTGCTAAACAAATAAAAAAAAGACCGAAAAGTTTAAAAAAAAAAAACGTTTTTTTGTTTACGTTGTACAATTTTGTAAATAAATACGTTTTTTCCTGCACTGATGAGGCTGCACTGACAGGCACTGATGAGGAGGCACTGATATGCGGCACTGATAAGTAGCACTGATATGCAGCATTGGTGGGCACTGATAGGTGGCACTGATAGGCGGCACTGGTGGGCAATAATGGGCACTGATAGATGGCAATGATAGGCACTGGCGGGCAGCACTGATGGGGAGGGCACTGGCGGGGAGGGCACTGGTGGGCTCCCTGAGCCCTGATTGCCATCCCTGGTGGCCATAGTGGGCATCCCTGGGATCATGGGTGGGCATCCCTGGTGGTTCTAGTGGCACCCTCCCCCCCGAGGGTCTGCACTGGTAATCAATGTTCTGATTACCAGTGCAGACCCCCCCTGTCAGGAGAGCCACAGATCGGCTCTCCTTTACTTGTGCCTGTCAGGCACGTATTGAGGAAAGCCGATCAACAGCTCTTCCTGTGTACTATGTGACCAGCCGTGATTGGACACGGCTGGTCACATGGTAAAGAGCCTACGTCAGTAGGCTCTTTACCGAGATCGGAGATGCGGTGTGTCAGTGTGACACTCCGCATCACCGGTCGCCGCTCTGCGCACCCCCCGGGTGATAACTGCGCTGATAGTTTTTCTGCCAACATTCATCATAGCATTGTGTTTAAGTCCTGGGGGCAACTGAGTACTGGTTGGCCTGCTTGCCTTATGGGAAAGGAGGCTGCTATAGGCGAAGAACACAGAATCCAGCTATAGTGTCGGACCACCTGCGTTAAGGGTAAGCGTGACATTGTTAGTATAGATGTAGTAATTCTACAATAGATTGATGAGGTGAGAAGGTCATTGGTGGAAAAGGAGACATCACCAAAATGAAGGAAATGTATCAGCCCTGTAAGTGGGGGAATGCTATGACCCTGAAGGGGTACATCTACATTTCCACACTATATATGGCTGGGGAGCACACATCTTTCTATAAGTGGGTTCTTTATTTAAGTGGGCGCACTTCAGCGATTGCACAAAGCGAGAATACACAGCAAACTACTTTGAAAAACGCCAAACAGACTGCAGGTGACCTTGTTTCCTAATTCAGCTCTCCTTCCTCTCTGTAACATGCACTTTCTAAAAAATCCTTCTGATAGTTGTGTCCTCACTCCTTAATGTCTTTCTTCACCCCTCTTCTCCACCCCACAGCCTGTATATATCACCCTCACTTCTGTCCTCTCCCTATGACTGCACTCACCCAACTCCTGCTAATTCTAAACTCACATGCTAATAAAACCTCCAGAACCCTGAGGCATGTCCCTTCATATAAATTGCAATCCCATATTACCTCCCTCACCCTTCTGCTTCTCCCAACCTCTCGAGATTAAACCCCAAACCCTGGGCCTCCATCGCTTAACTGTACCCAAATCTCCCATCACCCCATGCCCTCTGGCAAGAGCAGCAATCCACACAATTTTCTTTTTTTTACAAACAAGGTTGCTCTTTATTGAAAAAAAATCAGAATTAAACAACAGTATACAACAAACGTGTAGCCATTGGCCAGTAACATAGACAGATGGGAGAAACCAGTGCGCTAGTAGCATCCGAGTAAGCGTGGTGGGGAAACATTGCATACATACAGTAACAGAAAATACATAGAGAAGTAAACAGGTACAGAACCGGCAGACAAGTGAGTCAAATAGCAGCAAGGAGAAGTGGAGATAAACCGCACCATCCACCCAGGGCTGCCAAATCTTTTCGTATTTGTGGGGACAGTTTCTATTAATGTAAGTAAGTTTGTACAGAGGGAGAGCCCCGTTCACAAGGGCCACCCACGCAGTCAGCGTGGGGGGGAGGGAGAACCCCAGCGAAGAATGATTTCCTTCCTAGCATAATACAGCAACAAAGAAATCATCAGCCGCGAGTACTTACAGCATCTATCCTTATCAGGAATGCCCAAGAGTGCCAGCTCCGGGGTGTGTGGGACAGTGAGATGGAGACAAGTGTTCAGGAGGTCAAACACAGCACCCCAAAACTCCTCCACCCGTGGGCAAGTCAAAAACATATACAAGTAAGAGCCCTCAGCTACTAAACATTTAGGGCAGTCGGCCGATCTCGCAGGATACATTCTGTGCAGTCTCAGTGGAGTGAAATAAACTCTGTGCAGAAATTTAGTATGGATAAGTTTGTCTCTAGAGGCAATGACCGATCTGGAACCATTTCCCAGGTAGTCCTCCCATTCCTCCCTATCTAGGGCAGGCAAATCCGAAGACCAGCGTTGCCAAAGTGTAATGTTCTGGTACCTTTGGGTACCCTAATTACTCTTTCATAAGTGTATGCGCCCCACCATTCTCTTTTGGTAAGGTGCATACACCTTTAAGACTGATGCTGTCATCACTGAGCGCCGGACTGGATGGCTATTTAGATCGCCGGCTCTCACTCACATGTGTTCGTTCAAACTGCTTTGTGCCTTGATGCTAACCTGTCTTGAAGCTCTCATGCTTGCAAGCATACCTCGCTGTCGGAACCACGCTGCGCTGATCCCTGTATCCCGCTACCGGATCATCCGCTCTTGCCGAACCTCTCCTCTGCTACATTGCTATTAGTGATAAGTACCCCACAGGGGAAACCTCTATAACCTTTATACTAAAGCTTACACTATCTAGCTCTGCATACTAAGGACTATTACTACATCTGCATTATCTAAGATTGCTAGCTCTTGAGCCTACTACCACCTGTTCTTGCACTGGGTTGATCTCTCTTGTATGTCCACCTGCTACTCTGTCATCTGCTACCATACATGATTGCTAAACCTATCTGCATCCCATCTGCTACTATCTTACTTTCAAGAACATTTCCTTTCAAGTGTCTGTCATCTACCATCTCTACCCAACCTGTCTCTTCAGCCTATCATCACTGTGTTACTATATACATAAGTCACTCTAGGAAACATCTTATTGAGTGTGTGTATTTACTTGCTGAATTGAGATCATCCACACATGATGAGTCATTGAGAGTTGGGATTGGTGTCTCAGCGTTTCTCTACATGACTACTGAAGTGGAATATTTCTGCAGCTGAAAATCCACATCATACGTAAAACGCAGGAGCGTTACACAAAGACGCTCCAGGGCAGGAGAGTCCGTAACCAACAAGGTAGCGTAAAGGGCAGAAAGAGGCTTGGGGAGCTCAGCCTGCGCGAGCACATCCTCCAGACAATCGGTCTGTAGTACCGGGGTGGTCGGGAATTGGGCACGAACCGCATGTCGCAGTTGGAGGTAGTGGAAACCTATCCAGTGAGGCAGTGCGAAGGAGCCACGCAAGTCCGGAAGTGTGCCAAGTGTAGCCGCTGGATGCCACATCAGGCCCACACCTGCGGATCAGGAAGCATCCGCAAATGAGGGAGCGACGGGTTGCCCCACAGGGGCTGATAAGGAGACCAAGTATTAGGCTGGAGAAACCGCACTCTGGCCACCTTCCAAACCCGGAGAGTAGTCCTGGTGGGGAGGGGAAGAGACGGATAAGAACCCGCGCCACGGTAGGCCAGGTTGCCGAGACCCGCCAGGGAGCTCAGACAAGCAGCCTCCAGGTACGTTTCTGCATTCGACCTAGACCCCGCAAACCACAAGTGTATGGTAACCAGGACGGCCGCCCAAAAATAAAATTTGAAATGAGGAAGGGCCAGTCCCCCCGAGGACACCAGGAGTTGTAAGGTAGAGCACGCCAGCCGGGGATGCGAGCCAGCCCACAAAAAAGAGCCGATACAGGCGTCCAGGTCACGGAAAAAAACGGTGGGGATCCACGATGGGGAATGGCGAAAAACAAAGAAATTTAGGCAAAAAAATAAATTTTGATGATGTTAATGCGGCCCAAAAGATTCAGAGGCACGGACCCCCAGCCCGCACAGCGCTCACGAAGTCGGTCCAGGATAGGAGCAACATTGCGAGAGAGGTAATCTCTGGGGTCTTTATTGATCCTGACATCCAGGTACTTAAATTTGTCAACCCACAACAGGGGGGAAGGGGCCGCCAGGGTCCTCGCATCCGGATCCAGGGTAAACAAAACTGATTTGGTCCAATTAATACGTATCCCCGAAAACCCGCTGAAGGATTCAAAAATGGCCAGGGCAGCCTGAAGGGACGAGGACGCATCGGCTAAATAGAGCAGGGTATCATCAGCATATAGGGACACCTTTTCCTCAAGGGGACCAATCCGCCAGCCACGCACAGCCTCCGAGGAGTGAAGCAAGGCCGCCAGGGGCTCCACCGACAGGGCAAAAAGACCCGGCGAGAGAGGGCACCCCTGCCTTGTCCCCCTATGCAACGGAAAGGCAGCAGAAGTAGCACCATTAGTGCGAACTTGGGCCAGCGGGCAACGATAGAGCAGGCGCAACCAACCCATAAAGCGAGGGCCAAACCCAAAACGACGGAGCACAGACCAGAGATAGGGCCACTCGACCGAGTCGAAGGCCTTCTCCGCGTCGAGGGAGGCCACTACCCATTGACCAGGATTAAGATGTGAGGCAGAGAGGTTCAGATGAAGACAACGGAGATGAATATCCGTCCCTTCTCTGGCATAAAACCGGTCTAATCCACATGCACAAGATCCTCAATGACCGAGGTCAAACGAATGGCCAAGACCTTGGCCAAGAGCTTGGCATCAGCATTCAGCAGGGAATTAGGATGGTACGAGGCACAGTCCTCCGGGTCCTTACCAAGCTTAAGTATTAGTACAATGAGGGCCTCAGAGAAGGAGTCCGGGCAAGGCGTCCAGGTCCGTGAACCGACCCAACAGCTCCACCAAGCGTGGAGCCAGGGATTCCTGAAAAGAGGAATAAAATTCCACAGGGATACCATCCGGGCCCTTGCCAGACTGCATCGGAGACAGAGTAATCTGGACCTCCTCCAGCGTGATAGGACTATCTAAGCGGCCTCTAACCTCATCATCCAATTCCGGGAGCGAAATACCGGCTAGAAAACACTCCAGATCATCTGCGCTATAATTCACCCTAGAAGTGTATAGAGTGAGATAATAATCCCAAAAACAATCATTAATATCAGGTAATTCAGACAACAGGGTGCCTGACAGCGACCGGATCCGACCAATGTGTGTGACGGCAGTCTGTTCCCTCGACAGCCTGGCCAAGAGGCGCCCATTCTTGTCACCATATTCAAAAATACGTTGGGCCGTCGAGAGAAGGGACTTTTCAGTGGCAGCAGCCCTGCACACCGAAAGATCACGGAGCGCCTGCTGGAAGGATGCATAATGGTCCGCATCAGGGGATAGGACTCCTCCGCAGAGCGGAGGGTCACTTCCAACTGTTCCAGAGACTGCACAGAACTTCTGCGGGCCACAGCAATACGAGTGATATACACACCCCGCAGCCAGGCCTTGAAGGCATCCCACAAGACCAAGGGATCAGGATGCTCTTCATTGTGTGACCAGATAACATTGTGTGGGATAACTCAGCTGGCAGGGCAGCAAAAATAGAGGGCTCCATAATCCAGTATCTGGACAGTCGCCAGCCACCACCCGACCTCTCAGCAGACACCCGGAGGGAAAGCAAAAAGGGGGCATGGTCAGAAATACCCCTAGGCAGAATAGAGGCCAATGTGACCATTCGAACGACCTTCAAAGAGGCCAGGGCTAAGTCAATTCGGGAGAAAGTCCGATGAGAGGCCGAGTGACAGGTAAACGCCCTATCCGATGGGTGTAAGCACCGCCAGATGTCCACCAAAGAGAAGGTGGACATCCAGCGGGCCAAGGCGTCACACCAGGCCGAGGGGGGGTGGAGGCGGTCCAGAGTGGGGGACATATTGAAATCACCCAACAATAGTACATTAGATACATCAAAAGAAATAGTCAGCTGCATAATGGTGTAAAGAAAATCATGGTCAACAAGGGGAGGCAAATAAAGACCCACCAAGAGGAAGGGCACAGAGTGTATGGTAGCATGTAGCAGTACATAGGGGCCGGCCGGGTCGGTCCGAACCTCCAACAAATGAAAAGGCAGGGACTGGTGCACGAGGACACTGATCCCCCTGGTGTAACAGGAATACGTGGCATGGTAATGAGAGCCCACCCAGGCCCACCCAGGCCCAGAGTACGAGAGCCCAGCAGGTGAGTCTCCTGTAAGACACAAATGTGGGGGGTATATCTGCGCAGGAAGGTGAAGACCAGGGAGCACTTGACCGCAGAGTTCATACCCAGCACATTCCAAGAAATCACATCAACCTTCGCCACGAAGAGCCGGGATTTCTAGCAGCAATAGGATAGGCATACACCACCACGCCACTGACACCAGAAGGGCCAGGCCACCTGCCCACCGTCTAGGCAGCAGCAGGGGCCAGGCAGAGGGCCTCAGCCACACTAGAACACACACACAAAGAGCAACCATAAGTAGAAACTCCCAACAAAAAAACCCCCGGTCAAGTAAAAAAACAAAAAAGACCGTGTGCGCCGAACAGTCTGTTGTTTGCCGGGCGCTCGGGTTCGGCACATCGCGGATCGGGTGGACAGATTATTGGGTGGGGCTGGGGAAGACCCAGCTGTTATGGTACACGTGGGTACCAATGACATAGGCAGAGGAAGATGGAGAGTCCTAAATGATTTCAGGGACTTAGGAGCTAAGTTGAGGTGTAGGACCTCCAAGGTAGTATTTTCCAAAATACTACCTGTACCTCGAGCCACACCAGAGAGGCAGCGGGAGATTAGGGAAGTTAACAAGTGGCTGAGGAGCTGGCGTAGTAAGGAGGGTTTCGGGTTCCTGGAGAACTGGGCCGACTTCTCAGTCGGCCACCGGCTCTTTGGTAGGGACGGATTGCACCTAAATGGGGAGGGTGCAGCCGTACAGGGTGAGAAAATGGACAAAAAGTTAGAGGGGCTTTTAAACTAGGTGATGGGGGGAGGGTACAGATGTAGAATTAGCCATTGGAAAGCAAGTTTCAGAGGGCAGAAATGGGGGCATTAGCGGTAGGGTGTTCGGAGCTCCTATACCCAGGATGGGTATGGGGAAAAATCAAGAGAGCAGCCTAAAAACATCAAATGAGGATATATGTAACCGGTCAAAATTAAGAGGTTTGTATACCAATGCCAGAAGCCTGGCCAACAAGATGGGAGAGCTGGAGCTGCTGATGTTTGAGGAGGACTTAGATTTTGTGGGGATAACAGAGACTTGGTTCGACAGCTCTCATGACTGGATGGCGACCATTCAGGGGTATTCCCTTTATCGCAGGGATAGAGAAGGTAAAAAAGGGGGAGGGATATGTCTGTATATTAAGAACAGTATACAGGTAAATATGAGGGATGATATTAATAATGGAGCTATGGACGAGGCAGAATCCCTATGGGTAGAATTTCAAAGGGAAGGCACTGTGGGGAAGGTAATATTGGGCATATGCTATAGGCCCCCCAACCAGAGGGGGAGGCGGACCTCATTTTACAGATAGGATTGGCAGCAAGGATGGGAAATGTCATTATAATGGGGGACTTTAATTATCCTGATATAGACTGGGCAGAAGGAACCGCACACTCAGCCAAGGCTAGGCAGTTCCTAAATGTTTTGCAGGACAATTTCATGGGTCAGATGGTGAATGCACCGACAAGAAACAATGCGATACTTGACCTACTGATTACCAACAATACAGACCTGCTCAAGGATATAGAAATACGGGGCAACTTAGGAAACAGTGACCATAGGTCAATAAGTTTCAGTATTAATTACAGTAATAGGAAGCAGAGGGGTAATATAAGGACGCTGAATTTCAAAAGAGCCAATTTCCCAAAACTGCGCTCGCTGCTAGAAAATATCAATTGGGATAGAACCCTGGGAACAAAGAACACGGAGGAAAAATGGGAGTGCTTCAAAAGCATACTTAACAAGGGGATTGACCAGTGCGTTCCAAAGGGAAATAAATTTAAAAGAGCAAAACTAAACCCTGGGTGGCAAAACTCCAACATAAAAATGCATATTAGTGCTAAAGAAAAGGCCTTCAAAAAATACAAGACTGATTGGTCATTGGCAGCATTCAAGCATTACAAAGAGTGTAATAAGAAATGTAAAGACGAAATCAGGGCAGCTAAAATAGAACACGAGAGAAATATAGCGGAGGAGAGTAAAAAGAACCCCAAGAAATTCTTTAAGTATATAAACAGTAAGAAAGCGAGGCCAGAACACATTGGCCCCATAAAAGATGACAAAGGAAATATGGCCACTGAGGACAGAGAAAAGGCGGAAGTGTTAAATAATTTCTTCTCTTCAGTCTTCACAAAAGAATCGGGGGGCTACACGAACCTAGCTTGTAAGGCCAAACTAAACAACACACCTCAGGAAGTACCGCCATGGCTAACAGAGGATAGACTTAAAACTAAACTAGAGAAACTTAACATAAATAAATCACCGGGACCGAATGGCTTGCACCCGAGGGTTCTTAAAGAGCTCAGCCAGGTGATTGCCAGACCATTATTCTTGATCTTTAAGGATAGTTTACAGACGGGTATGGTGCCAGCTGATTGGAAAAAAGCCAACGTGGTACCAATATTTAAAAAGGGGCCGAGATATATCCAGGGTAAATATAGGCCGGTCAGCCTAACATCTGTAGTCTGCAAGATTTTGGAGGGGATGTTAAGGGACCACATACAAGACTTTAGTCATGAAAATGGTATTATTAGTAGTAATCAGCATGGATTTATGAAAAATCGTTCTTGCCAAACCAATCTATTAACCTTCTACGATGAAGTGAGCTGCCACCTAGATAAAGGTAAGCCTGTGGATGTGGTGTATCTGGACTTTGCAAAGGCCTTTGACACCGTTCCCCACAACGCTTACTGTTCAAACTAAGGAAGGTAGGTATGGACCATAAGGTGAGTACCTGGATAGAGAACTGGCTCCAGGGGAGGTTGCAAAGCGTGGTGATTAATGGGGAGTACTCAGATTGGGCAGGTGTGGAAAGCGGGATCCCCCAGGGTTCTGTCCTGGGACCAATCCTGTTTAATTTATTCAGAAATGATCTAGAAGAGGGGATATCTAGTACAATCTTAGTATTTGCGGATGATACTAAACTAAGCATGCCACTATCTTCTGGGCAGGATGTGGAAACCTTACAAGCGGACCTGAACAAAATAATGGAGTGGGCAACTACATGGCAGATGAGGTTTAATGTTGAAAAATGTAAAGTAATGCACCTGGGTGCCAGAAACCAGAAAGCAAGCTACTCACTAGGTTTGGGGGGGGGGAACCTCTGGGTCTACAATGGAAAAGGACCTGGGGGTACTGGTGGACAACAGGCTTGGCAGTGGCATGCAATGCCAAGCTGCTGCAAGCAAAGCCAACAGAATACTGGAATGTATGAAAAAGGGTATTCACTCCAGAAATAAAGAGATTATTCTTCCACTCTACAAGACTCTGGTCCGGCCACATCTGGAGTATGCTGTCCAGTTCTGGGCACCGGTCCTCAGGAAGGATGTGCTGGAACTGGAAAGAGTCCAGAGAAGGGCAACAAAAATAATTAGGGGAATGGAGGACATCAGCTATGAGGAAAGACTACAAGCACTGAACCTATTCTCTCTGGAGAAGAGACGATTGAGGGGGGATATGATATCAATGTACAAATACTGTACTGGCGAACCTAGCATATGGAAAAACCTATTCAGAGAAAGGAAAAACAAGAAGACACGTGGCCACTCACTAAAACTAGAGGAAACCTTAAAATACGTAAGGGGTTCTTCACTGTAAGAGCAGTAAGGATGTGGAATTCTCTTCTGCAAACAGTCGTATCAGCAGGAAGCATTGATAGTTTCAAAAAACTATTAGATGGGCACCTTAGAGACCACAACATACAGGGGTATACAATGTATGGTTAACAGCAAACACACACACACACACACAATAGGTTGAACTGCATGGACTGGTGTCTTTTTTCAACCTCACTAACTATGTAACTGAGTAACGATGGACTCACTTCCTCAGACCCTGTGGATGGAAGGGAGGTGGAGTGGGAATCCTTCTAGCCCCACATAGCATCTTTCAGGTACTTCACCCACCTGCCTGTCTGTCACTCTCCTCATTTAAGGCACATTGTATATATTGATTTTCCCCAGTTTCTTTTAGAAGTGCTGTGATCTATCTGCCACCTGGACTCATATCAACCTTTCTTGATGACTTGCCACCCTACTTTCCCTTTTCTGAAATTCCCCAAATCATTCTCGGTGACTTAAACTAACACTCCTGCTACTTCTAAACTTTTCAGTCTAAACTCCTCTTTTGACCTGAAGCAATAGATTCATGCTTCCACTTTGATGGCAACACCCTTGACTATGTATTCTCCTACCTATGCACTCTGTGCAACCTCTCCAACAATCATTTTTCTCTCTCTGATCACCACAATATTAGTTTCATAATCTCCCAGACTTTCACCTCCTCTGCCTCCAACTACCTAACAGTTACCCATAGAAACCTTCACCACCTAACCCTTCTCTTCCCTGCTACTGACCACCTCTATGACAAAATCTCACCCATGTCCTGCCCCAATCTAACCACTTCTGTCTACAATAGATCTCTGTCCTCCACCCTGGATGAGCTCACCCCCCTCAGTACACACAGATTTAGGCCCCGACCCCCTACAACCGTGGCAAACAGATGAGAAGTCTCAAAAAACATCTCTTGAGCGCCTGTGGTGTAAGAATAAGTCTTCTAAAGACTTCAACCAATATAAATCTGCCCTCAAAAAATACAATTCCTGTCTCCTCACTGCCAAGCAGATCTATTTTATCACTCACATTAACAACTTATCTTCCCATGCCCATCAACCCTTCTCTACCCTTAACGCTACTTCGTCCTCCACTGCCTTCATCCACTAACTGATCCACTGCCCAGGAGATCGCTAATCACTACAAAAAAAGATTGATACAATTCATGATGAAATCTCCCCTGTACAGATATCACTCCATATTCACAGGCACAATCAACTCTTCCATTTTTCAATCCTGCTGCTATACACAAGGTTGCTAAACTTTTTCAACACCCACCTAACCACCTGCTCCCTGGACCCTTGCAAATATTGCGGTCACCCTCTGACTCTATCCTACACTCTTTATCCAACATCTTCAATCACTCCCTCTCTTCTGGCATCACTCCCATACTTAAAAAAACGTAATTGGACCCCACCAATCTTAACAACCTACACCCTATCTCCTTGCTCCCCTTTTCCTCCAAACTTCCTGAATGTCTAGTCTACAACCAATTGAGCGCCCATTTCACTGACAATAATCTTCTTGATCCCTTTTAATCAGGATTTCATCCTCAACACTCCACAGAAACTGCTCTCCTTAAACTCCCAAATCATCTGCTAATGGCCAAATCCAATGGACACTATTCTGTACTCCTACTTCTGGACCTCTCTGCTGCCTTTGACACAGTAAACCACCCCCTCCTTCTTAAAAAACTCCAATCCTTTGGTCTCCGTGACCGTGACTGTACTCTTCGCTAGTTCTCATCCTACCTATCCCACCACACCTTCAGAGTCACAACTTTACTTCCTCCTCTCCTCTTCCTTTCTTGGTCGGGGTCCCACACGGTTCAGTTCTTGGACCACTCCTGTTCTCCATCTAAACCTCTTGCCTGGGTGAGCTCATAGCCTCCATGCCTTCCAATACCATTTCTACACTGATGACACCCAAATATTTGTCTCTAATATCCCTCAGCTCACTCCATCAGTCTCCTCACATATAACTAATTTACTAACAGACATATAAACATGGATGTCACATCACTTTCTCAAACTCAATCTATCAAAAACTGAGCTCATAATATTTCCTTCCCCACGTGCCCCTTCCCCTGACTTCTGTGTCAAAATCAACTTCTCAACTATCCACTCGTCCCCGCATTTCAGGGTGCTAGGTGTAATTCTGGACTCTGAACTATCCTTTTGGCCCCACATCCAAATTAGCCTCCTCAATATCTCCAGAATACCCCCCTTCTTAACCAATAAAACCATAAAGCTCCCAGTTCCCTCCATGGTCATCTCTTGCCTCAACTATTGAAACTTCCTCCTCATTAGATTACTGTGACGAGACCAATCTCGCCCCATTGCATTGGAGGAGCCTGGTTGCCCGTCTGCTGCCTTTGGACTATGGACCAGACTTTAAAAGAGTTTGACTCCCTGGCGATTAAACTGTATTTGTGGGGTCTGAGTGCCATTCACCGAATAATGTGCACTCAGACCTGAGCTATCTGTGGATATGTAACATGTCTATGTTTAATGTATAAAAAGTAACTTTATATATTTTAAAGCATAATACTGTATTTGGGTCCCCATGTGTGTAATGGAGTCTCGCTGTGAAAACTAGTTTTAGCTGCAGAGAGAGGGGGGGGATTGTTTCCAGCAGCCCCCTCCTGAGGAATGTCTATTGATTAACTAAGTGCTTTTGTCTAAAATAGGACAGTATGTTAATAGGGTCTGAGACTATTGATAAGTATGTTAATGAGCTCACCTGGCTGTAATTACACAGTCATTGTTCATGTGGTATTCTCAAAGTATATATAAGTGTTGTGTTTCTTGCAATAAAAGAGAAGAGAGTTACTCTTGATCAAACCTCACTACAGAGCCTTGTCTCGTACTTGGGGGGGAATTATTGATGTGCTTCATGTATGGCGGATTGGAGTGGTTGATAGCTGTCCGGGTGTTCGGGAGTGGATTATCCTAGACGACTGTAACCCCTTTCATACTTTGGGGTGTCGTAACAATTGGTGGCAAGCGGCGTGATCGTTCCCACAGCCAGAAGGACAGCTACAGGAGACACCATTCCGTGGATTTACAAGTTGGGGGCAACGCATGTCTCAGTACAGCGACCCTTAAAGCAACAGGATGGAACCAGCAGTGGAGTACAAATACTCTCTGAGAGAATATGACTGTATGGTGTGGTTACGGCTGAACTTCTTCGGACCCGATCCACTGGAGAGATCCAAGCGGTTTGTGAAGAACTTTGTGTTCGGGACTCTGCTAGACAGGGCAGAGAGAGAGGGCCAGCTGGCACGTTGGGAGGAACTCCAGCGGCAGGTACAGTTAAGGGAAGAGGAAAACCCAGTCTTCATTCCCCAGCGGCAGCCTGATTTATTGGGAATTGGGAGCCCAGTCTCCATTCCCCAGCGGGAGATACAGCAGGGAATTGGGAGCCCAGTCTCCATTCCCCAGCGGCAGTGTAAAGTGCAGGGAGAGGAGAGCAGCGTCCTCCCTCCCCAGCGGCAGGCTGAGTTACAGGGGGCAGAGGTAATTGTTCCTGCCCCCCAGCAGCAGAGTGATATGCCAGGAAGGCAGTGGGAAGTCCAGGGAGAGGAGAGCAGTGTCCTCCCTCCCCAGCGGCAGTGTGATTTTTTGGGAATTGGGAGCCCAGTCTCCATTCCCCAGCGGCAGTGTGATGTGCCGGGAATAGGGAGCCCAGTCTCTTGTCCCCAGCGGCAGAGTATCCAGCAGGGAATAGAGAGCCCAGTCTCCTTTCCCCAGCAGCAGAACTCTGTATTGGGAGGAGAGACAGTCGGTCTCCCTCCGCAAAGACTGGAAATATGTATGGGAGAGGAGATTGTTACCACCTCTCCCCAGCAGCGGATCATTAATGGGCAGAGTGTTCTATCGGGAGAGGAGCTTGTTACCCCCTCTCCCCAGCGGCAGCTTAATGTACCAGGGGGAGACTGTAAGCCCCCTACCGGTGCAGATGGGACCGTGGTCTCTGCACTTACCACACAGGGGGTAGGGATGGTCGGTCCTACCCCCCCACGACAGAGCTGTGTATCCAAGGGGGAGACAACCGGTCTCCCCATTCCGCAGCAGAGCTATGCACCTAAGGGGGAGACAGTCCGTCTCCAGCAACCAGGCTCCAACCAGACTACTCCGGTGGTAGTGCTGGCACCAGGATAGAGTACCGCTGGTCTCTGCCCACTCAGCAACCCACCAAGGCAGCCTACCAGTCCCCTACACAGCCGTGGTGAGGCACCTGGACATGGACAAGTTTCTCCTCTACCCAGGTGTAGTGACCATTTATTGTGGGTGGGCTGTACTGTTTTTTCTGCTTTGTGGGTGGGCTGCTGGACTAACAAGGGCACTGACCGGCAGGAGGTAAGGTACCCTGTTAGCCTTTTTGGAAAGGGGGAGAGATGTGACGAGACCAATCTCGCCCCATTGCATTGGAGGAGCCTGGTTGCCCGCCTGCTGCCTTTGGACTATGGACCAGACTTTAAAAGAGTTTGACTCCCTGGCGATTAAACTGTATTCGTGGGGTCTGAGTGCCATTCACCGAATAATGTGCACTCAGACCTGAGCTATCTGGGGATATGTAACATGTCTATGTTTAATGTATAAAAAGTAACTTTATATATTCTAAAGCATAATACTGTATTTGGGTCCCCATGTGTGTAATGGAGTCTCGCTGTGAAAACTAGTTTTAGCTGCAGAGAGAGGGGGGGATTGTTTCCAGCAGCCCCCTCCTGAGGAATGTCTATTGATTAACTAAGTGCTTTTGTCTAAAATAGGACAGTATGTTAATAGGGTCTGAGACTATTGATAAGTATGTTAATGAGCTCACCTGGCTGTAATTACACAGTCATTGTTCATGTGGTATTCTCAAAGTATATATAAGTGTGTGTTTCTTGCAATAAAAGAGAAGAGAGTTACTCTTGATCAAACCTCACTACAGAGCCTTGTCTCGTACTTGGGGGGGAATTATTGATGTGCTTCATGTATGGCGGATTGGAGTGGTTGATAGCTGTCCGGGTATGAATCAAGAGTGGAAAAGAATCCGCGCTTAGGATAATATCGAAGGGAGGGGGTAGAAAAAAGCGATTGGCTGCAGCCCACTTCAGAATATAACCCACTAGAGATTATATTAGATATATAGAGGAAAAAGGAGAAGTGCTTGGCGCTGCCAATATATGCGTTTAGAAGTGTGGAAGGTAGAAGCTAGTATAGACAACACAGATGTCACAAATATTATAACTATTATGCACGTTTGAAAAAATGAATATTAAATAAATAAGTGAGGTTTTAAATGAGGTAAAAACAGGAATAAAGTGTAAGAGCATAAAACCTAGAGCCCAATATTTAAATGTATAAAAGTAAATAGGTATGCAAAAAAAGAAGGTGACATATACATCCACAATATACTCTAATAAAGGATATATATATATATATAGTGCCCTTCAAGTGAGGGTGAAGTAGTGGTGTATAAGTAATAATAAAAAGGTAGAGTAGAAAAAATTAATATATATAAATAATTTTACAGTGACTTGAGTGACCATAAAGTGACATGTGCAAAAAAGGAAAAGAGACCTCAATCCCAAGCCTGGGAAGAGAGAGTGCCCAATGTGGTTCCCCAAAAATGACAATGGGGTGGGCCACAGATGGAGGAAAATAAATCCAAAAAATAAATAATAAAAAATGCTGAAAAAAATATATATAAAATGGTGGCTAAGTGATTGATACACAGAATATCTCAAAAACAATAGTGTGCTAGTGAAAAAATGCGCAAAGAAAGTGGTCAAAAATGCATAAGAAAAAACATCCACTGAGTCCTTAAGAAGCGCATAGAGGTATATCAGTCCAAAATAGTGGTGAGGTGCCAAAATCACAGGTGCGACCGGTTGGATGATTCTTAGAGTGAAAACTAAGGTGCTCCCCTATTCAGTGGGTCCGGTGCTCCCCTTTCTAGTAAATACCGAGCTTACCAGAAAGTACTACCCCTACAGGGGTAGAGCGCAGGTCGATAATTGTAGGGATCGCTCCCAAAGCAGAGGGGTCCGGTCACCTGGTCCACTTCTAATATTCCAATTGCCCGAGTCACAACTAATTGGCGTGTTAGTAGGGGTGTTCCAACATTAATGCTCCAACCAAGCCATTCCAGGACATGTATATAAATAAAGAAAGATGCCTCCAAATGGTGAAATACCGCTAGACTTTTATTAAAAACATCCAAGATAAAAGCAGGTACTCACATAAAAAACAGTGCTAACGTTCCCTCAGGACTTAGGAGCCGCAAGGTCCTCTCTGGCGGTGGGGTGATGAACGGTAAGCGTTCTCCCGACCGGAGCTGCGTCCCAAGCCGATCAATACAATGCAAGCGGAAGTGATGCGGTGCGCACTCTACATGTTTCGTCGTATGACGTCATCAGGAGTAGCGCTGGCCACATCAATTCCGCTTCCTTAAGTGTAGAGTGGTTGCCAGGCAACCCGATTCAACTAAAAACGCCTATTGGTCAACGGACCAATCAGAAAAAAAGCTATAAGTATGATCATCAGTTGCTGGGAAGAACCTCTTAATACAATGCACATTAATCCGAGGGCCAATCAGAAAAAAACGGTTGTCCTTTGTCATCAGTTGCTGGGAGAAAACTGATGCTGATTGGCTCCTACGATAAGTGGTGAGGATATTCACTGCACAGGGGAATTCCGGTTGGTTAAGCCAGCCCCGGAACTATCTGCAGACTAGGTGATGATACTTATTCATAAGGGACGGTGTATATTCAGCAATAAATGATGGTGAACAGTTCTAAATTGGTCCGAAAAAACGGAGACAAAAAGGAAACAAAAAACAGAAATAAAAAACGGAAATAAAAAACAAAAAAACAAAAAACTGTGGTACAAAAAATCTAATACTAGAAAAATCTAATACTAGAAAAATGCCCTCATTATGACTCCGAATGAATCAGATAATCATAATGAGAAGTCTGGTAGCCTGGCAATCATTCCATGTCTGTGTAAGTATGGCAAATCTATCCAGTGCATATAGAACAAACAAGGAGAAACTCTAATCATATATGTCTATGGACAATAATTTCACAAAACAGCCGATTCCCATATATAATCTTAGGGAGGCATATATAGGGTTCATTAAATCTCAGATATATGGTATAAAATAGATTAAAAGGATAATAATACTAATAAATACAGTCTCAAAAATGAATATATATGGAATGGTAAAAAATTAATATATTACTGGGTAAAAAGGAAATTAGTGTCTAATAAATATATATAGTGAGAAGTCAGATGTAAGTAAAATCCAAGATACATATCGTAAGTGAATAAAAATGTACATATTTAGTAAATATATATTGGTCTATAAATCAAGGTGGATCAAAATATTTAGTAAAAACTGGTGAGTATTGTCCAACTGTGTCAATGGAGAGTGACATCTGGAAACATGGGAAATTAGTCAATGGCCCAAAGAGAGGGAACAGAGACCAATACCCACCCCTTGATTAATACTCAGAAAACATTGATAAACATAGTGACAATCAATAATTAAACAACTATGACGTGAGATGATATAGATAAAGTGACAGTGCTTTGAGAAAAGGTGTATATACAGGAACTAAGTCCTGGAGAGTTGGGTTGGTGCCATATGGGTGGTAAAAGAATAGGCACAAGAACATGCAAATATAAAAGTGAAGGGTGGCATCAAACAGAAGAGATGGTAAGAAGTTCATATTTATAGTCATCCTATATTAAACAATAAAAATCTTGAGCTCCCTATGGATCCTAGAAAGCTATGAAGGGTATAAAATTGATAATGTAGTGTCCTCAGGGATCTAAAAGAGTCTAAAATCTGGAAAGATAAAAGGGAGGTAGAGACTCGATCTGAAGTGAGGGTGAAATTGAATCAAAGATAAATATAATTAAAAATTGGATATAAAACAGTTCAGGTCTATATCTAAGTTTAAACCTCCAGGTTGTAGCGATTCCAATTGATAAATCCATTTAGTCTCGTTTTTAGATATTTTTCTGGTCTTGTTTTCCCCTCTCCAGTGTTCTCTTATGGTGTCGATGCCATAAAAAATTAGGCCTTGTGGATTCTTATTATGTGCCTCTAAATAGTGTCTCGATAGGCCATGCTTGGGGAAACCCTTTTTAATATTTTTGATATGTTCCCTAATGCGGACGTATAGAGGCCTGGTTGTTCTTCCTACATATTGCCGTCGGCATGGGCATTCCACAACATAAGTCACGTGTGTACTATAGCATGTAATAAGTTTGTTAATTTTAAAATTTTTTCTATTTACGCATGATTTGAATTCTGTGATCTTCCTTGGTTGTCGTGTGTTGTTCTTACAGGCCAGGCATCTTCGACACCGTATGAACCCTTTCATATCGGGAAAAATCCGTACCTCTTTCGGTGGATCTACCACGTTGTGCACTAGTCTGTTTCGTAAGGACGGTGCCCTGCGGTATATAAATTTGGGCCTACTTGGGAGGATTTTAGCCAGAGTCCTGTCTGATTTCAGGATAGGCCAATATTTTTTGATAATCTTTTCCATCTTCCTGTGTTGGTTATTATATCCAGTGACAAAAGCATAATCAAAGTCAGTGTTTTTATTTCTTACTTTTTCAGTGAGTAGAGTTTCTCTGTTCATATCCCTCACTTGGTTTTTAGTGATCTCTAGTGATTCTTTTTTGTAGCCCTTTTCCGTGAATCTTTCCGTAAGAATTTTAGCTTGCTCTTCGTATTCTTCAATTTTTCCGCAGTTTCGTCGGAGTCTCATGTATTGGCCCTTGGGTATGTTCTGTTTCCACTTGGGATGGTGGCAACTTGTTATCGGGATATAGCCATTTTTGTCAGTTGCTTTAAAATAAGTCCTTGTTTGCAACTTCTCCTGTTCTTTATATAGTTGTAGGTCCAGGAAATCGATTTGAGTCGTGCTTTGATTGCCGGTAAATTTGATCCCATATCTGTTATTATTTAATTCTTCAATGAACATGTCCAAAGTATGTTGTGATCCCTTCCATAGCATAAAAACATCATCAATGTATCTCCGATAAAAACGTAAATTGGGTCTTGTTATTTTGTAAACTAGCTCCTCTTCCAGTAAATCCATAAATAGGTTGGCGACGCTTGGGGCGTAGCGTGCCCCCATAGCGACGCCCTTGGTCTGAACATAGAAATTTTTATCATGCCAAAAGTAATTATTGGACATTGCTAGTTCCAGTCCTTCTAAAATGTAATCAATTTGTGTCTGTTTGAGGTCTGATCTCTCATGTAACGCTTTTTTTACTCCTTTGAGTCCATCTTTCTGTTTGATACTGGTGTAAAGTGAATTGGCGTCCACCGTCACCAGTATCAAACTATCATCAACTCCAATATCTTTGATGTCCCTAAGCAGCTGTGCACTATCTTTTAAATATGATTTGCCTCTGGGTACTATAGGCTGGAGGAATTGATCTAAATATTCCCCCAGCCTAGAAAATAGGGAATCTACCCCACTAATAATTGGTCTCCCGGGAGGTTTCTCCTTTCTTTTGTGTATCTTTGGGAGATAATATAGCACGGGGGTTTTTGATGAGGATGGAAGTAGGTATTTAGCTTCCTTATCGGTAAGTATCCCCAATTCCTTCCCTTTGTTAATATAACTTTTCAATTTGTGTTTATATTCCTTCCTAGGATTCGATTTCAATTTCTTATAAGTATCCGGAATCCGCACTAAATTATTCATCTCCTCATCGTAGTCTTCCTTGTTCAGGATGACAAGGCCTCCTCCCTTGTCTGCTGGTCTAATAACCACCTTTTTGTTTTCTTCCAGTTTTTGTATTGTTTTCCAAATTTTCTTACTTTCCTTACTATTAGTATTCAAATTCTTTATCTCATGTTCTACCATCTTTTTGAAGGCATTGACACATTCATTATTGGGTACTTTCGGGTTGAAGGTAGATCGATTCCTCAGTTCAGTGTGTTTGAAAGCAGTGTCGTGTTGTTGTCTTTGAGTTCCCTTTAGAGTGAAAAATTTTTTAATATTTAGTTTCCTAATAAATTTTTGTACATCTATGTACGTTTCAAATTTGTCCAGATCTCTCTTGGGGGCGAATTTGAGGCCGAGGTCTAAAATCTCCAATTCTTCCTTGCTAAAAACAGTATTGCTTAAGTTAAAAATCCCTTTCCCTAAAACTCGCGCCTTCGTTTTCTTTCTGCCCCCACGTTTCCCTCTGGTCCGTTTGCTCCTTGCCAGTTTCTGTTCCACACATTCTGTCTCCCCGAGTTGTAAGAGTGTCCTATGGGGTTCATCCCTCCTCTCTGGAAGTTCGGTGCAAAATGGTATTCGCGATCTTGCCATCCTCGGTTGTCTTGTCTCCAACGGTTGTCCATGAACCCTGATGGTCTCGCGTCCCATTGCCTTCCTCGATTGTGCCACCCTTGTTGTCTCGGGGGTCTCCCTCGGTTGTTCCATTGAAAAAAATTTTCTCTTTCGTTTCGTTCATTTTCCCTGGGTGGGGCATTTCTTCTATCTCTCAACGGAGAGAATCTATTGTAGGTGGGTAGTCGGTACTGAGGGGTATCATATCTTTGGTTGTAGAACCTATTATGTCTATTCACCCTAGGTGTCCTCTGGGGTCTAGGGGGAAGTTCCTCATAGTTCCTTTCCTGCCTCGGTGTATAATGCGGTTGTTCTCTACTGGGTCTAAACGGTGTTTCACGAGGTGTCCTGGGAAATGGTGTAGCCGGTGTTCTGGAGATTGGGGTGATGGGTTCCTCCTCTTGTTCGTCCTCATCAGGAGTGGTTTCTCTTGATATATAGGCTGTTGTTGGTTCCTGTACTTCCATTGCTTCCTCTCCTAAGGAATTTTGCCATTTATAGACTTTCTGATCCTTGTAGTCCAACGTATCCCTACTAAATTTCTTCTGCTTCTTCTTCTGTACTTCGGTGTCGTATTTGGCTATATTGGTTTGTAATTCCTTCTCCTTCTCTTTGTATTCGTTGGTGGTTGAGAAGGGGGTTAGTAGAGTCTTAAGTCTGGTAATATTTTTCTCTATTTCTTTGAGTTTGAATTTCCTCCTTCCAACAATTTGTTTAAGTAATTCAGATTCGCATCTGTTAAAGAAATTATACCATTCCTCCATGAGGCCTTGATCTAGAATCGCATCATTAGGATGTACCTCCCATCTTAATCTCCGTGGGGTTATTCTCTCTTTAATGTACATTTCTAGTGTGGAAATGTCCCACCACACTCTTAATTGCTTCTCTAGATCATGTTTCAACTGCTTAAAAAGGCCATTAAGGTCATGGTTATTGGTCACTCTTTCATGATTAAAAATCTCTTCTATGTTAATTTCCCTGCTCCCTACATAACTAAAGAGATCCATAGCTGCAGATAGAACACACTTAGTACAAGTGTGGGGTATGAATCAAGAGTGGAAAAGAATCCGCGCTTAGGATAATATCGAAGGGAGGGGGTAGAAAAAAGCGATTGGCTGCAGCCCACTTCAGAATATAACCCACTAGAGATTATATTAGATATATAGAGGAAAAAGGAGAAGTGCTTGGCGCTGCCAATATATGCGTTTAGAAGTGTGGAAGGTAGAAGCTAGTATAGACAACACAGATGTCACAAATATTATAACTATTATGCACGTTTGAAAAAATGAATATTAAATAAATAAGTGAGGTTTTAAATGAGGTAAAAACAGGAATAAAGTGTAAGAGCATAAAACCTAGAGCCCAATATTTAAATGTATAAAAGTAAATAGGTATGCAAAAAAAGAAGGTGACATATACATCCACAATATACTCTAATAAAGGATATATATATATATATATAGTGCCCTTCAAGTGAGGGTGAAGTAGTGGTGTATAAGTGATAATAAAAAGGTAGAGTAGAAAAAATTAATATATATAAATAATTTTACAGTGACTTGAGTGACCATAAAGTGACATGTGCAAAAAAGGAAAAGAGACCTCAATCCCAAGCCTGGGAAGAGAGAGTGCCCAATGTGGTTCCCCAAAAATGACAATGGGGTGGGCCACAGATGGAGGAAAATAAATCCAAAAAATAAATAATAAAAAATGCTGAAAAAAATATATATAAAATGGTGGCTAAGTGATTGATACACAGAATATCTCAAAAACAATAGTGTGCTAGTGAAAAAATGCGCAAAGAAAGTGGTCAAAAATGCATAAGAAAAAACATCCACTGAGTCCTTAAGAAGCGCATAGAGGTATATCAGTCCAAAATAGTGGTGAGGTGCCAAAATCACAGGTGCGACCGGTTGGATGATTCTTAGAGTGAAAACTAAGGTGCTCCCCTATTCAGTGGGTCCGGTGCTCCCCTTTCTAGTAAATACCGAGCTTACCAGAAAGTACTACCCCTACAGGGGTAGAGCGCAGGTCGATAATTGTAGGGATCGCTCCCAAAGCAGAGGGGTCCGGTCACCTGGTCCACTTCTAATATTCCAATTGCCCGAGTCACAACTAATTGGCGTGTTAGTAGGGGTGTTCCAACATTAATGCTCCAACCAAGCCATTCCAGGACATGTATATAAATAAAGAAAGATGCCTCCAAATGGTGAAATACCGCTAGACTTTTATTAAAAACATCCAAGATAAAAGCAGGTACTCACATAAAAAACAGTGCTAACGTTCCCTCAGGACTTAGGAGCCGCAAGGTCCTCTCTGGCGGTGGGGTGATGAACGGTAAGCGTTCTCCCGACCGGAGCTGCGTCCCAAGCCGATCAATACAATGCAAGCGGAAGTGATGCGGTGCGCACTCTACATGTTTCGTCGTATGACGTCATCAGGAGTAGCGCTGGCCACATCAATTCCGCTTCCTTAAGTGTAGAGTGGTTGCCAGGCAACCCGATTCAACTAAAAACGCCTATTGGTCAACGGACCAATCAGAAAAAAAGCTATAAGTATGATCATCAGTTGCTGGGAAGAACCTCTTAATACAATGCACATTAATCCGAGGGCCAATCAGAAAAAACGGTTGTCCTTTGTCATCAGTTGCTGGGAGAAAACTGATGCTGATTGGCTCCTACGATAAGTGGTGAGGATATTCACTGCACAGGGGAATTCCGGTTGGTTAAGCCAGCCCCGGAACTATCTGCAGACTAGGTGATGATACTTATTCATAAGGGACGGTGTATATTCAGCAATAAATGATGGTGAACAGTTCTAAATTGGTCCGAAAAAACGGAGACAAAAAGGAAACAAAAAACAGAAATAAAAAACGGAAATAAAAAACAAAAAAACAAAAAACTGTGGTACAAAAAATCTAATACTAGAAAAATGCCCTCATTATGACTCCGAATGAATCAGATAATCATAATGAGAAGTCTGGTAGCCTGGCAATCATTCCATGTCTGTGTAAGTATGGCAAATCTATCCAGTGCATATAGAACAAACAAGGAGAAACTCTAATCATATATGTCTATGGACAATAATTTCACAAAACAGCCGATTCCCATATATAATCTTAGGGAGGCATATATAGGGTTCATTAAATCTCAGATATATGGTATAAAATAGATTAAAAGGATAATAATACTAATAAATACAGTCTCAAAAATGAATATATATGGAATGGTAAAAAATTAATATATTACTGGGTAAAAAGGAAATTAGTGTCTAATAAATATATATAGTGAGAAGTCAGATGTAAGTAAAATCCAAGATACATATCGTAAGTGAATAAAAATGTACATATTTAGTAAATATATATTGGTCTATAAATCAAGGTGGATCAAAATATTTAGTAAAAACTGGTGAGTATTGTCCAACTGTGTCAATGGAGAGTGACATCTGGAAACATGGGAAATTAGTCAATGGCCCAAAGAGAGGGAACAGAGACCAATACCCACCCCTTGATTAATACTCAGAAAACATTGATAAACATAGTGACAATCAATAATTAAACAACTATGACGTGAGATGATATAGATAAAGTGACAGTGCTTTGAGAAAAGGTGTATATACAGGAACTAAGTCCTGGAGAGTTGGGTTGGTGCCATATGGGTGGTAAAAGAATAGGCACAAGAACATGCAAATATAAAAGTGAAGGGTGGCATCAAACAGAAGAGATGGTAAGAAGTTCATATTTATAGTCATCCTATATTAAACAATAAAAATCTTGAGCTCCCTATGGATCCTAGAAAGCTATGAAGGGTATAAAATTGATAATGTAGTGTCCTCAGGGATCTAAAAGAGTTTTATGGCATCGACACCATAAGAGAACACTGGAGAGGGGAAAACAAGACCAGAAAAATATCTAAAAACGAGACTAAATGGATTTATCAATTGGAATCGCTACAACCTGGAGGTTTAAACTTAGATATAGACCTGAACTGTTTTATATCCAATTTTTAATTATATTTATCTTTGATTCAATTTCACCCTCACTTCAGATCGAGTCTCTACCTCCCTTTTATCTTTCCAGATTTTAGACTCTTTTAGATCCCTGAGGACACTACATTATCAATTTTATACCCTTCATAGCTTTCTAGGATCCATAGGGAGCTCAAGATTTTTATTGTTTAATATAGGATGACTATAAATATGAACTTCTTACCATCTCTTCTGTTTGATGCCACCCTTCACTTTTATATTTGCATGTTCTTGTGCCTATTCTTTTACCACCCATATGGCACCAACCCAACTCTCCAGGACTTAGTTCCTGTATATACACCTTTTCTCAAAGCACTGTCACTTTATCTATATCATCTCACGTCATAGTTGTTTAATTATTGATTGTCACTATGTTTATCAATGTTTTCTGAGTATTAATCAAGGGGTGGGTATTGGTCTCTGTTCCCTCTCTTTGGGCCATTGACTAATTTCCCATGTTTCCAGATGTCACTCTCCATTGACACAGTTGGACAATACTCACCAGTTTTTACTAAATATTTTGATCCACCTTGATTTATAGACCAATATATATTTACTAAATATGTACATTTTTATTCACTTACGATATGTATCTTGGATTTTACTTACATCTGACTTCTCACTATATATATTTATTAGACACTAATTTCCTTTTTACCCAGTAATATATTAATTTTTTACCATTCCATATATATTCATTTTTGAGACTGTATTTATTAGTATTATTATCCTTTTAATCTATTTTATACCATATATCTGAGATTTAATGAACCCTATATATGCCTCCCTAAGATTATATATGGGAATCGGCTGTTTTGTGAAATTATTGTCCATAGACATATATGATTAGAGTTTCTCCTTGTTTGTTCTATATGCACTGGATAGATTTGCCATACTTACACAGACATGGAATGATTGCCAGGCTACCAGACTTCTCATTATGATTATCTGATTCATTCGGAGTCATAATGAGGGCATTTTTCTAGTATTAGATTTTTTGTACCACAGTTTTTTGTTTTTTTGTTTTTTATTTCCGTTTTTTATTTCTGTTTTTTGTTTCCTTTTTGTCTCCGTTTTTTCGGACCAATTTAGAACTGTTCACCATCATTTATTGCTGAATATACACCGTCCCTTATGAATAAGTATCATCACCTAGTCTGCAGATAGTTCCGGGGCTGGCTTAACCAACCGGAATTCCCCTGTGCAGTGAATATCCTCACCACTTATCGTAGGAGCCAATCAGCATCAGTTTTCTCCCAGCAACTGATGACAAAGGACAACCGTTTTTTCTGATTGGCCCTCGGATTAATGTGCATTGTATTAAGAGGTTCTTCCCAGCAACTGATGATCATACTTATAGCTTTTTTTCTGATTGGTCCGTTGACCAATAGGCGTTTTTAGTTGAATCGGGTTGCCTGGCAACCACTCTACACTTAAGGAAGCGGAATTGATGTGGCCAGCGCTACTCCTGATGACGTCATACGACGAAACATGTAGAGTGCGCACCGCATCACTTCCGCTTGCATTGTATTGATCGGCTTGGGACGCAGCTCCGGTCGGGAGAACGCTTACCGTTCATCACCCCACCGCCAGAGAGGACCTTGCGGCTCCTAAGTCCTGAGGGAACGTTAGCACTGTTTTTTATGTGAGTACCTGCTTTTATCTTGGATGTTTTTAATAAAAGTCTAGCGGTATTTCACCATTTGGAGGCATCTTTCTTTATTTATATACATGTCCTGGAATGGCTTGGTTGGAGCATTAATGTTGGAACACCCCTACTAACACGCCAATTAGTTGTGACTCGGGCAATTGGAATATTAGAAGTGGACCAGGTGACCGGACCCCTCTGCTTTGGGAGCGATCCCTACAATTATCGACCTGCGCTCTACCCCTGTAGGGGTAGTACTTTCTGGTAAGCTCGGTATTTACTAGAAAGGGGAGCACCGGACCCACTGAATAGGGGAGCACCTTAGTTTTCACTCTAAGAATCATCCAACCGGTCGCACCTGTGATTTTGGCACCTCACCACTATTTTGGACTGATATACCTCTATGCGCTTCTTAAGGACTCAGTGGATGTTTTTTCTTATGCATTTTTGACCACTTTCTTTGCGCATTTTTTCACTAGCACACTATTGTTTTTGAGATATTCTGTGTATCAATCACTTAGCCACCATTTTATATATATTTTTTTCAGCATTTTTTATTATTTATTTTTTGGATTTATTTTCCTCCATCTGTGGCCCACCCCATTGTCATTTTTGGGGAACCACATTGGGCACTCTCTCTTCCCAGGCTTGGGATTGAGGTCTCTTTTCCTTTTTTGCACATGTCACTTTATGGTCACTCAAGTCACTGTAAAATTATTTATATATATTAATTTTTTCTACTCTACCTTTTTATTATCACTTATACACCACTACTTCACCCTCACTTGAAGGGCACTATATATATATATATATCCTTTATTAGAGTATATTGTGGATGTATATGTCACCTTCTTTTTTTGCATACCTATTTACTTTTATACATTTAAATATTGGGCTCTAGGCTTTATGCTCTTACACTTTATTCCTGTTTTTACCTCATTTAAAACCTCACTTATTTATTTAATATTCATTTTTTCAAACGTGCATAATAGTTATAATATTTGTGACATCTGTGTTGTCTATACTAGCTTCTACCTTCCACACTTCTAAACGCATATATTGGCAGCGCCAAGCACTTCTCCTTTTTCCTCTATATAGCTGTCCGGGTGTTCGGGAGTGGATTATCCTAGACGACTGTAACCGCTTTCATACTTTGGGGTGTCGTAACAATTACCTTTACATGGGTTACCACCCCCCCCTTCTCTGCCAATCCCTCAACTGGCTTCCATTCAGTGTCCTCCACCCCTCTTTGCCAAACCCTCCACTGGCTTCCATTCAGTGTCCTCCACCCTTCTCTGCCAAACCATCCACTGGCTTCCATTCAGTGTCCTCCACCCTTCTCTGCCAATCCCTCCACTATTTTCCATTCAGTGTCCTCCACCTCTCTCTGCCAATCCCTCCACTGGCTTCCATCCAGTGTCCTCCACCCCTCTCTGCCAATCCCTCCACTGGCTTCCATTCAGTGTCCTCCACCCCTCCCTGCCAATCCCTCCACTGGCTTCCATCCAGTGTCCTCTACCCCTCCCTGCCAATCCCTCCACTGGCTTCCATTCAGTGTCCTCCACCCCTCCCTGCCAATCCCTCCACTGGTTTCCATTCAGTGTCCTCCACCCCTCTCTGCCAATCCCTCCACCGGCTTCCATTCAGTGTCCTCCACCCCTCTCTGCCAATCCCTCCACTGGCTTCCATCCAGTGTCCTCTACCCCTCCCTGCCAATCCCTCCACTGGCTTCCATTCAGTGTCCTCCACCCCTCCCTGCCAATCCCTCCACTGGTTTCCACTCAGTGTCCTCCACCCCTCTCTGCCAATCCCTTCACTGGCTTCCATTCAGTGTCCTCCACCCCTCCCTGCCAATACCTCCAGTGGCTTCCATTCAGTGTCCTACACCCCCCCCCCCTGCCAATCCCTCCACTGGCCTCCATTCAGTGTCCCCCAAAGCCATCCAAAACTCAGCTCTCAGTTACATCACTAACCTAGTCTCACAATACCAAATAAAACATTCTCTTTGTTCCTCCCAAGACCTCCTGCTCTCTAGCTCCCTCGTTACCTCCTCCCATGCTTGACTCCAGGGATTCTCCTGAGCCTCTCCCATCTTCTGGAACTCCCTATCCCAATTTGTCTATCTCCTACTCTGTCCACTTTTAGTTCATCCCTGAAAATCCTTCTCTTCAGAGAAGCTTTTCCTGCCTCACCTAACTGGAGTTTTATTTTCTCCATCAGCTCATTCCCCACAGTAATTGCATTTTGTATCCTTTGACCCACCCTCTTATATTGTAAGCTCTAATGAGCATTGTAACTGTACTGTCTGCCATCACCTTGTGCAAACTGTTGGCACAATACAGGGGCGTAACTACAGGGGTTGCAATTGCAACCGAGCCCCATGCTCCACCTGGATACGAGGGGTGGTGGGGGCAGCATGTAGAGAAATTACTGTCCTCCTTTTTCCTGCTGTAGCTGCAGGAGGAAAATGGAGGAGATTGGTTCCTCTGTATGCTGCCCCCGCAACTCCTCCTATCCAGTTCACTTGTGTTCTGCTGTCTCTGGGCCCCTGTGTGCACCCCTGCCCCCCCACTGTGCTCCCTCCCCTCTCCTGCCAGCTGCTGCAGGGGATGTGTCACAATAGAGAACCAGGAAGGGGTCCTTTTATGAAATGAACAGAGTCATAGTCAGTGACATTGTGAAAAAATAAAATAAAATTATAAAAATACTACATTTAAAGTATCAAAAAATAAAAACTACTGACACCAGTGGGGGAACTTCCAGGATCACAAAGGTCACATTTGCGACCAGGCCCTGGCATTCCACCACTGTGGGAAGGGCCCCAGGATGGCAGGAAAGGGGCCCACTGCAGAACTTTTGAAAGGGTCCTGCTGCAAGACTGTAATAAAGGGCCCCACAACGAGAGCAAAGGGCCCCAGGATCCACGTGAAGAGCACCAGGCTTGAAGGGAAGGGCCCCAGCTAGGGGTTTGGGGGTCCTTCATTGTTTCTTGCACCGGGGCCCGGCGCCTCTGGCACAATATCAATTCTGTATAATAATAATAATAATAATAATAATAATATATGTGTGTATCATCATCTGCTGGAGATAAAAGAAGTAACAGTGACTATGGAGAAAGAGGACGGACATGACGGGGGGGGGGGGGGTACTGGGTGTAAATAGAAAATAAGATCTTATTACCTCCTCTGCTACCACTTCCAACAATGTCTTCTCTCTACTTCCTCCCAACTCACCTATCCCCCGGAAATTCCTTTTTATACCTGACATCACTTCCTGTCTTCCATAGAGACTTCCTGTCTGGGTAGAAGTGAGATCACCACCTTGTGGAGCTCAGAGGAACTGCCACCTCTAGAAACGTCTCGTAGTGTGAACATGGCCTTGTGCTGTGTGTGTATGTACTGTATATCCTTATAGATGGGTCATCTCCACTCCCACCAAGGGGGGGAGAAATATATTACTGCCTATTACAATAAAGTGACCAGATTTTTAAAATGAAATCTGGGGACATTTATTTTTTTATTGGCAAATGGTAAACTATTTTATAAGAATATTTTCTTCTAATGATCTATGCGGTGTACGGGGGATGTGTTTATGGAATGATTGTAAGATAAATACATGATTTCTCACATTTCCTCCATGAGATAGAAAAAAAAAAAAGATACTTCTTAGAATTTTTTGGGATATGACTACTAAATTTTAAGAAGATAAGAGGAAAAACTTGGAGGGGGGGATGGGGCAGCAAAATTCAAATCCAACCCGGGCAGGAGTGATGGTGTCACCCTCTCTGCAAAAGGTAGGAAATATTGCAGAGCTGCAATAGTGGTGAGACCCCCCGATATATATATATATAATCTTAATAATAAAGTATGCACATATATTGTACATTGTATTATGATTATATATCGGGGGGGGGGGGGGGTCTCACTACTATTTGCACATTAAAGCTCTGCGATATTTCCTCCATTTTGCAGAGAGGGTGACACCATCACTCCTACATTCTAATACACGGGATGATTAGCATCTCTGTTATTATTATTGTATGTGGGGGGTTTCACCATTATTTGCACATTGAAGCTCTACAATTTCTCAGAATATTTTTGCAGAGGGGGTGACACCATCACTGCAATGTTGCAATACATTGGTGGATTTGCACTAGATATTCATGTATAGGTGTCACCATTGCACTTATAAGTCCATTTGTAGAATATTATAGATGAAGTGTAGGGCAGTGCTGCATTTTTGGATATTTATTGTTAAACGTTAGATGAGGGAACCAGCTAACAAGATTCTCTTTTTGCTTTTCAGATTTTTTAATTGCATTGTTGATGTTTTACTGGATTTCTTATGTCCTCTGTGTACTGGTAACCAGTGACCCTGCATACTGGTGGTCAGTGTACCCCCTGTATGCTGGCGGTAAGTTTGCCCCTGTATGCTGGAGGTCAGTGTTCCCCCTGTATGCTGGAGGTCAGTGTGCCCCCTGTATGCTGGAGGTCAGTGTGCCCCCTGTATTCTGGCGGTCAGTGTGCCCCCTGTATGCTGGCGGTCAGTGTGCCCCCTGTATGCTGGCGGTCAGTGTGCCCCTGTATGCTGGAGGTCAGTGTTCCCCCTGTATGCTGGCGGTCAGTGTGCCCCCTGTATGTTGGAGGTCAGTGTGCCCCCTGTATATTTGTGGTCAGTGTGCCCCTGTATGCTGGAGGTCAGTGTGCCCCCTCTATGCTGAAGGTCAGTGTTTCCCCTGTATTCTGGCGGTCAATGTGCCGCCCGTATGCTGGTGGTCAGTGTGCCCCCTGTATGCTGGAGGTCAGTGTGCCCCCTGTATGCTGGAGGTCGGTATGCCCCCTGTATGCTGGAGGTCGGTGTGCCCCCTGTATGCTGGAGGTCAGTGAACCCCCTGTATACGGGCGGTCAGTGTACCCTGTATGCTGGCGGTCAGTGTTCCCCCTGTATGGTGGCGGTCAGTGTGCCCCCTGTATAAAGGCGGTCAGTGTGCCCCCTGTATGCTGGAGGTCAGTGTGCCCCCTGTATGCTGGAGGTCAGTGTACCCCCTGTATGCTGGCGGTCAGTGTGCCCCTGTATGCTGGCAGTGAGTGTGTCCCCTGTATGCTGGAGGTCAGTGTGCCCCCTGTATGCTGGAGGTCAGTGTTCCCCCTGTATGCTGGAGGTCAGTGTACCCCCTGTATGCTGGAGGTCAGTGTACCCCCTGTATGCTGGAGGTCAGTGTGTCCCCTGTATGCTGGCGGTCGGTGTGCCCCCTGTATGCTAGTGGTCAGTGTGCCCCCTGTATGCTGGCGGTCAGTGTTCCCCCTGTATGCTGGTAGTCAATGTGCCCCATGTATGCTGGCGGTCAGTGTTCCCGTGTATCCTGGAGGTCAGTGTTCCCCCTGTATGCTGGCGGTCAGTGTTCCCCCTATATGCTGGCAGTCAGTGTGCCCCCTGTATGCTGGCGATCAGTGTGCCCCCTGTATGCTGGTGGTCAGTGTGCCCCCTGTATGCTGGTGGTTAGTGTGCCCCCTGTATGCTGGAGGTCAGTGTGCCCCCTGTATGCTGGTGGTCAGTGTACCCCTGTATTCTAGCGGTCAGTGTTCCCCCTGTATGCTGGCGGTCAGTGTACCCCTATAAGCTGGTGGTCAGTGTGCCCCCTGTATGCTGGAGGTCAGAGTGCCCCCTGTATGCTGGAGGTCAGTGTGCCCCCTGTATGCTGGCAGTCAGTATACCCCCTGTATGCTGGCGGTCAGTATGCCCCCTGTATGCTGGCGGTCAGTGTGCCCCTGTATGCTGGAGGTCAGTGTGCCCCTGTATGCTGGTGGTCAGTGTGCCCCCTGTATGCTGGCGGTAAGTAGTGTACCCCTGTATGCTGGAGGTCAGTGTTCCCCCTGTATGCTGGAGGTCAGTGTTCCCCCTGTATGCTGGCGGTCAGTGTTCCCCCTGTATGCTGGCGGTCAGTGTACCCCTGTATGCTGGTGGTCAGTGTGCCCCTGTATGCTGGTGGTCAGTGTGCCCCCTGTATGCTGACGGTCAGTGTTCCCCCTATATGCTGGCAGTCAGTGTGCCCCCTGTATGCTGGCGATCAGTGTGCCCCCTGTATGCTGGTGGTCAGTGTGCCCCCTGTATGCTGGTGGTTAGTGTGCCCCCTGTATGCTGGAGGTCAGTGTGCCCCCTGTATGCTGGTGGTCAGTGTACCCCTGTATTCTAGCGGTCAGTGTTCCCCCTGTATGCTGGCGGTCAGTGTACCCCTATAAGCTGGTGGTCAGTGTGCCCCCTGTATGCTGGAGGTCAGAGTGCCCCCTGTATGCTGGAGGTCAGTGTGCCCCCTGTATGCTGGCAGTCAGTATACCCCCTGTATGCTGGCGGTCAGTATGCCCCCTGTATGCTGGCGGTCAGTGTGCCCCTGTATGCTGGAGGTCAGTGTGCCCCTGTATGCTGGTGGTCAGTGTGCCCCCTGTATGCTGGCGGTAAGTAGTGTACCCCTGTATGCTGGAGGTCAGTGTTCCCCCTGTATGCTGGAGGTCAGTGTTCCCCCTGTATGCTGGCGGTCAGTGTTCCCCCTGTATGCTGGCGGTCAGTGTACCCCTGTATGCTGGTGGTCAGTGTGCCCCTGTATGCTGGTGGTCAGTGTGCCCCCTGTATGCTGACGGTCAGTGTACCCCCTGTATGCTGGTGGTCAGTGTGCCCCTGTATGCTGGAGGTCAGTGTGCCCCTGTATGCTGGCGGTCAGTGTGCCCCCTGTATGCTGGCGGTCAGTGTACACCTGTATGCTGGTGGTCAGTGTGCCCCTGTATGCTGGAGGTCAGTGTGCCCTGTATCCTGGTGGTCAGTGTGTCCCCTGTATGCTGGTGGTCAGTGTGCCCCTGTATGCTGGAGGTCAGTGTGCCCTGTATCCTGGTGGTCAGTGTACCCCCTGTATGCTGGAGGTCAGTGTGCCCTGTATCCTGGTGGTCAGTGTGCCCCCTGTATGCTGACGGTCAGTGTACCCCTGTATGCTGGTGGTCAGTGTGCCCCTGTATGCTGGAGGTCAGTGTGCCCCTGTATGCTGGCAGTCAGTGTGCCCCCTGTATGCTGGTGGTCAGTGTACACCTGTATGCTGGTGGTCAGTGTGCCCCTGTATGCTGGAGGTCAGTGTGCCCTGTATCCTGGTGGTCAGTGTGTCCCCTGTATGCTGGTGGTCAGTGTACCCCTGTATAATGGCAGTCAGTGTGTCGCTGAGTTGTTTGAACTGAACAACCCAGTGCTGCAAGGTGATGACTGTAATGGTTAAGGAACCTCAATCAGGTTCAAAATAGATTTCTTGCTGCTGGATCTGATTAAATAGGTAATTAGAGTGCATGCACGTGGATATCATAGACTGACACACATTGTTCAGGTAAATGATACTACTTTTATTTCTAATGGACAGTATATTATATAGTTAGTAGGCGGTGTCATATGTTAGTACGTCATAATCATAATATTAGCATAATACTGATTATTTGCAGCTTTCTGATTAGTCAGGTCCGTTATAAGGTGGTCCCTTTCGAGTTCATGAATGTTATCTTCTTTTGAAGGCACTGTGCCAAGGCTCCATCTTTCTTTCCACGTTCCATCTCGGTGGGTGGGGGCGAGTAGGTATCTAGTAACGGCCATTTTGAGTAAGGACGACAGAGGAAAAATATATATACATGTAGAGAAGAATACACATAGAAAAATAGACATTTTGCTTAATTCACAAGTGTTCATCACATTCCTTCGCAATGACCACTAAGAAATTCTGCTGCTCTGTCCTTCTGTTCAATTTTCACCACTCTTCTAGCATGAGCTTCTATCTTAAACATCATAAGGAAAAAAGGCAATGCACTCCTTTGGAAGTGCTAAAAATACTTGCATTGGCGTTACCTCTGCAGGAAGGGAGGAAAAACCTGCTTATAGGCCATCCTCATCTTCCTTTTAGGAATTGTTTGAAGAGGGTTAAATTGGTCAGTTGACTGATCCTGCAAGGAAAAAACTTGAAATGGTCAGAGTTGAGACTCCTTGCACAGGGAGAGATGTAACAGACTCCTTTACAGTGTCTTGACTACCTGTGGCAACCTGTTAGTAGGGGTCATCTTCCTCCCTGGATGTCTGAACAAAGCAGGAAATTTATACCGGGTTTTGCCTGTCAAGCACCAAAGGCCCAGTCTACGGTGTGCCTAATACATGCAGATCTGGAAAGGCTTATTAGAAAGTGTCCATTAGTCAGCTTCCCATACACCAGCTTTATGAGGCCTGCAGAAGGGCTGACAATCCAGGAACAGTATCAGTAAGGAAGACGCTGCCCCCTCCAGCTATAACCTGCATAGAGCAGCCACAGCATAGAGGGATTAGACTGCAGCGGCACAAGGACCTGTCACAGTAAGAAATAAATCCATGATAAACAGGCACGGTGCAAGGGAGAACTCCCCATTGGTAAGAAAAAAATATTATCACATATATAATTGCTACTCAAGCCATGTAGTCATTTTAAAAAAAAAAAACGTAATTCAAACTACGGCTGCTAAAGTCTCCTAAGCTGTCAAAAAGACAGTGTAACAGTTGTTTGATTGCTGGGTGAGAAAAACCCGTAAGGGGTTAATTACTGCTAAAGGAATACTAACACTGCAGCTTCTCACATCAGAGCACCATCCCAGCAGGTGAATAATCAAACAGACCCTGCCATACAGATGTAGTGCCCTCCTAGGTAGGTGCTAGAATGAGTGGATAGAGTTTTTGGTTTCTCTGCCTAACAGGGACACAGCTCATGCTGTCTTGATGTTTCACACTGATCCAATAGCCATGGAGTATATTGGACAGTGGGTGGAGTCCTGGCAGATGAGAGCATGGATGTCTGTACCAATGTTGTTGAAGTATTTTTCTAATATGTGTATGTTGTCTAGTATAAGGTGTTAGTAAACTGACTTTTTCTGTTTTTGGTTGTTTCAGGCCTCGGAACATAACTTCCTCTCTTTTGTACTTATAAGCCCTATTATAAGCTTTTTCGCAGTATAGTCCGCGAATAGCCTCTAATAAGCAATCTCTTTCGAAGGGAGTCCGCCTCCCATTTAAAATATTCATAGTTCGAACAGATTCTATGCAATCTAAGATACTGGGAGTAGGGTATACTATGTACCGGGGGTTTGGATGAAAGCTATTGGCATGTAAAACCGTGTTGCCGGCTGTCGGTTTTCTATAAAGTGTAGTTTTTATCCCACCTTCTTCTTGTATAAGAATTTGTATGTCTAAGATCACACTACTACACATATACAGTATCTCACGAAAGTAAGTACACCCCTCACATTTTTGTAAATATTTTATTCTATCTTTTCATGTGACAACACTGAAGAAATGACACTTTGTTACAATGTAAAGTATTGAGTGTACAGCTTGTATAACAGTGTAAATTTGCTGTCCCCTCAAAATAAATCAACACACAGCCAATAATGTCTAATCCACTGGCAACAAAAGTGAGTACACCCCTAAGTTAAAGTGTCCGAATTGGGCCCAAAGTGTCAATATTGTGTGTGGACACCATTATTTTCCAGCACTGCCTTAAACCGCTTGGGCATGTGGTTCACCAGAGCTTCACAGGTTGCCACTGGAGTCCTCTTCCACTCCTCCATGACATCATCACGGAGCTGGTAGATGTTAGAGCCCTTGTGCTCCTCCACCTTCCGTTTGAGGATGCCCCACAGATGCTCAATAGGGTTTAGGTCTGGAGACATGCTTGGTCAGTCCATCACCTTTACCCTCAGCATCTCTAGCAAGGCAGTGGTCATCTTGGAGGTGTGTTTTGGGTCATTATAATGTTGGAATACTAGCCTGCAGCCCAGTCTCCGATGGGAGAGGAGCATGATCTGCTTCAGTATGTCACAGTACATGTTGGCATTCATGGTTGCCTCAATGAACTATAGCTCCCCAGTGCCAGCAGCACTCATGCAACCCCAGTACATGACACTCCCACCACCATGCTTGACTGTAGGCAAGACATACTTGTCTTTGTACTCCTCACCCGGTTGCCGCCACACATGCTTGACACCATCTTAACCAAATAAGTTTATCTTGGTCTCATGAGACCACAGGACATGGTTCCAGTAATGCATGTCCTTAGTCTGCTTGTCTTCAGCAAACTGTTTGCGGGCTTTCTTGTGCATCATCTTTAGAAGAGGCTTCCTTCTGGGATGACAGCCATGCAGACCAATTTGTTGCAGTGTGCGGCGTATGATCTAAGCACTGACAGGATGACCCCCCCACCCCTTCAACCTCTGCAGCAATGCTGGCAGCACTCATACATCTATTTCCCAAAGACAACCTCTGGATGTGACGCTGAGCATGTGCACTCAACTCCTTTGGCGAGGCCTGTTCTGAGTGGAACCTGTCCTGTTAAACCGCTGTATGGTCTTGGCCACCGTGCTGCAGTTCAGTTTCAATGTCTTGGCAATCTTCTTATAGCCTAGGCCATCTTTACGTAGAGCAACAATTCTTTTTTTCAGATCCTCAGAGAGTTCTTTGCCATGAGGTGCCATGTTGAACTTCCAGTGACCAGTATGAGAGAGTGAGAGCGATAACACCAAATTTAACACACCTGCTCCCCATTCACACCTGAGACCTTGTAACCCTAATGAGTCACATTACACCGGGGAGGGAAAATGGATAATTGGGCCCAATTTGGACATTGTCACTTAGGGGTGTACTCACTTTTGTTGCAAGCGGTTTAAACATTAATGGCTGTGTGTTGAGTTATTTTGAGGGGACAGCAAATTTACACTGTTATACAAGCTGTACACTCACTACTTTACATTGTAGCAAAGTGTCATTTCTTCAGTGTTGTCACATGAAAAGATAGAATAAAATATTTACAATAATGTGAGGGGTGTACTTACTTTTGAGAGATACTGTATAGTTTATCTTGTACCTAGGATCATCAGGATAGATACCTATATATATATAAATATATATATATACACACAACACATTTTGGTCCGATTTCCCCCTCCTGTGTTTGCCCCAGGTCAGGTTAATTTGTTGGGGGTTGGAAGGAAGGCCGTGTGATAGTAAGTCATGTTTGTATTTATTATGATGTACATAAATACAGATTATGTTCTATGTTTATGAAACACTAATATCGAGTCTGTTAATTTTAAGAGGAAACTGTCTGTACATCTTCATAGTCCTGAAGAAGCCTTGTGTGAAATGCGTTGACCAGTGAACAGACGAAGATAGAGGAATATGATCCGAAGCAAACACAGTGACGTGCCTCCATCCCTAATGGTTAGTGCAAACAGAAAACAGAGGTTGTGGGACTTTAAATGAGGCAGGTCACCAACTAAGATATACAAAAATAGAATCTGAGCGTAGTCATTTATTATACATACAGTAATTGATACAAATGTTGACATCAGTAACAAATATGATGCAGACATGTATACAAAAAAAGCTGACACAAAGAAATCCATATAGTAAGGAGATTGTTATAATAGTAATAAGATATATTCAGTAATAAAGTACATGGCCGTCACTAAATGTTACATCTAAGTGAAGAGAGGAAATATCTATACCTACACGAACCTTATAATATATACCAACTTATCCTTATATATGTATGATGTACATGAGTGAAATTAGTAGGAGACATTGATCTCCTGTGTACGAGCTGAGCTCAGTTTGGGGCCAGTTTCCTCATTTTATTGAGATCTGGTTTTAGATAAATCAATAAATGTTATTTTAGGATAAATCCATGTAGTTGTTATCTGTCTCATGCTGTGCCCTTAAAGTCCACACATATGACAGTGGTTCCTTGTGAACATCTGTAGGTTCCCATTTCTCTGAACAGATAGGATGTTGGGACTCTCAGGATAGCTCTGGTTTTTCTTCTCCTATCCAAGTTCTCCAAATAAAACATAAAAACACATCCCCTAGACTGGTCATTGGAGACAACGAGCAGAAGAGTGTGTGCACCTGGCTGTGTGAAAATACCCTGTACCTGGCTGTGGAGTAATCAGTGGGACTCCCGGGCAAACCAATATCCAAGCGGCTCCTGCGGGGGTACCGCTACGCAGAAAGCAAACCTTGCTTCAACAAACAGTTCTCTCCTCAGGACAGAAAAGAAGACAAAGGTAGGCGACTGCACCAAACTTTGATAAGATGCTGCAATGCACATCGATCCCCCAGAGAGCAGAGTCCTCTCCATAGGTTTTCCTTTTGGTTACTCCCTAGCAGCCCGCATGGCGTCTGCTCCCTTCTGCTGACCTCAAGCCAAACATACTCACGTGTCCCGGACCTCTTCCACAGGGCAATCGATGCATCCGCAGGGCGACCCGGAAACCAGAGGCTGGAACACAACTGCTATATCTGGGTTGGGCACGCTTAGGAGATGTGCAGAATGGGAAAATGTGTTTAGTTTTGGATAGATTCATTTTGTTAGGCCCCGTTTCCACTAGTGCGACTTGTTGTGCGTCTTCACACATGTCAAGTCGCATGACAAGTCAAAACCTATTCATTTCAATCAGGACCGTTCTAACGGTTGCTACTCAAGACGCAGCGACTTCAGAAAAGGTTTTTGCACTACTTTTGGATGACTTCAGTGCGATTTGTCCCTCATAGAAGGTAATGTAAGTCGGAACTAAGTCGTTGCGACTAGCACAGAAGTACAGTATGCTTTTTTTTTTTCACTTTTGTATGTTCCCGCCCAAATCACATGATCTCTGCTCCTCCCAAACACATCATTCCCCATCGCTCATGTTAGAGGAGAGTGTTAGACTATATAGGAAGCATGCCTAGGCCTAGAAAGAGCAAGCGACAAGTTCATGACAATGAAGAAATCATCCGGCTTGTCAGAGAACGTCCGGCAGTGTATGATATCAGAGATCCATCATAAAAGGACCATGTGAAGAAGGAGAGAGCATGGTTGGAAATGGCTCGCATCTACTATGAAAACTGGGACTAACGTCCAGCAGTGTATGATATCAGAGATCCATCATACAAGGACCATGTGAAGAAGGAGAGAGCATGGTTGGAAATGGCTCGCATCTACTATGAAAACTGGGACTGTTTATCAGCTACAGAACGGTCACAAAAATGTAAGTGTTTCATATATGCAACTTATCACATGACAGCTTGCACCCATTATTCCCTGTACAGTAGTGGTATTGTCTGTTTTTCAGTGCATTCATTACAAACAAGATGGAGAAGTCTCAAAGACTGTTACAACCGGTATCTCCGTAAACTGCGAGAAGGAAGGAGTGGTTCTGGGTCTTCAAGACTTGCCCCATATGCACATGCGCAGGAGCTAGAATTTTTAAAGCCGGTGTTGGAGATGCCAGAGTAAGTTGTCAGCAGGTATATACTGTAGTTTACATATAAAATGTAATAATAGTCATACAAATAAAAATTAATGATTATATTTCAGAACCCAAGCAAGCTGGCAAGACAGCTCACAGGGTTTGCCACAGTAAGAGGGGTCACAGGAGGAGGAGGAGCAATTCCAAGACACTGGTGACCAGGAAGAGTCTGAGGGAACCATGTCAAGACCTATTTCCAGGAATGTTTCTCCCGTTGAGGAGGATGCTGAACCAGGGCCTAGTGATGTCCATAGACCTTGCCCAAGATCTACAAGGGCAAGTGCCAAGGGTGTGAAACCCATGGATAAAATTTTGCAGGTGGTCAATGAGATGTCCACTAAAATGAACGAAAGCATGTGTGAAGACACAGCATTTCTCACGGTCATTTTAGGGATATTTAAAAAGGTCCCCCCAGAGAAAAAATATGCGCTCAGGATGGCTTTGATGTCAACTACTCAATCCTTTGTGGTTGAGGAGCCAACAATATCCTCAGCATGTATGGAAGCCCCCCACACACATATCCCCCTAATTATCACCATTACCCACCACCACCAAATACACTGTACGGCCCGCCAATAAACCGCCCATACTGTGATGATTACGGTAATATGCTGAATACCTCCAGGCCCCGCATGTTACATCCAATTCCACTCCCCATTGCCTCCACCCTTGGCCCCCCCGAAAAATCACCAACTTATGCCACCTAAACCCACTCAGGTTACGCCTTTTCAGGAAAGGCAATACTACCATGGAGCATCGACTGATTACCCTGGCCCATCCACTAGTTCAGGTTCTGGGTTGACTGAACCAATAATCTACCAGCAGTTGTAATTTTTTTTTTTTCATTTTTTTGGTGTTGTTAAGTACTATTTTGGGAAGAATAATAAAAATATGTCATATTCTCAAGGCCCAACAGTTTTTTCTTGTTTGAAGTCCAATAAAGGAAATTTTGTTATTTTTTTACCTGTTAATTTATCATTCTTTTTTTGTGTTTTGTTGCTGGAAAAACCAAACCATTTGTAATGATTATTGCAAAATAAAGTTTATTTTTGGAGAATTTATGCAGAAAAAAAAAAATAATCTTGTTACATAATCTGTGTGTTTTTTGGTTGTTGTAGAGTACTTTGATTACTGTCTGTTATGCTATATAGGTATATATACTGGGAACACAGAACAACATAAGATAAAGCAACGTAGTTTTATTATATCTAAAAAATGGAAATATAATAGAATTTAAATGCACTTGCACATAAACAGAAATATAAGAAAAAAAATAAAAAAAATTAAACAAAAATTAGACTGTGATGGAACGTAGGATACTTTATGCAATAGCATCCTATTACCAGGGGACAGAACCATTTTTACATTGGAATTTTTAAAAGGAATTACATCACTTTCAGCAGGAAATGGAATTACTTTGAACAAATCGTAGAACATCAAAGTCGCACAAAGTCGTTGTAAAGTCGCAGTACAAAGTCGCACTTGAAATCGTGTGACTTTGTAGGCGCATTAGTGGAAACGTAGACTTACTAATTTCGTTTTGTTATGGAATTCCTTTAGTTTGGTTTCAGAATTTGTTTACTTTTGTTTCGTTTTCATTAAATTTCTTTTTGGTTTCAGTAAAATTTGTTTTGTTTATTAATTTTTGAATGAATTTCAACTTTTCAGAATGATCGGAATTCCAATTGGTCGAAAAACGATCGACTGATTCGAATTCTGTGTGAAAAATAGCGGGTTGTTAAGCAGGGGGCTGGGAAGCCGGCCGCCCACATTCTTACCAACCGATGACTCATCAGCTGTCAGCGGGCTTCCCCACTGACAGATGAATGGAAAGAAAAGAATGCCGACATTGCCCGGCAATAGAAAAATGTTTAAAAAAATGACGTGGTGTCCCCTCCCCCCCGGCCCATCCAGGTCCACGCCAAAATGTAAAAAAAATTAACGTTGTGACCTTTACCTAAGCATGCAGTTCAGCAAGTTACATAGTTACATAGTTAGTGAGGTTGAAAAAAGACATCAGTCCATCCAGTTCAACCTATGATGTGTGTGTGTGTGTTTGCTTTTAACCGTACATTGTATACCCCTGTATGTTGTACGTTGTATACCCCTGTATGTTGTACGTTGTATACCCCTGTATGTTGTACATTGTATACCCCCTGTATGTTGTACATTGTATACCCCTGTATGTTGTACATTGTATACCCCCTGTATGTTGTACATTGTATACCCCCTGTATGTTGTACATTGTATACCCCTGTATGTTGTACATTGTATACCCCTGTATGTTGTACATTGTATACCCCCTGTATGTTGTACATTGTATACCCCTGTATGTTGTACATTGTATACCCCTGTATGTTGTGGTCTTTAAGGTGTCCATCTAATAGTTTTTTGAAACTATCAATGCTCCCTGCTGATACGACTGCTTGTGGAAGAGAATTCCACATCCTTACCGCTCTTACAGTGAAGAACCCCTTAAGCACTTTAAGGTTAAACCGCCTTTCCTCAAGTTTTAGTGAGTGGCCACGTGTCTTATTGTATTCCCTTACTCTGAATAGTTTGTTCCTTATGCTCGGGTCGCCAGTACAGTATTTGTACATTGATATCATATCCCCCCTCAATCGTCTCTTCTCCAGAGAGAATAAGTTCAGTGCTTGTAGTCTTTCCTCATAGCTGATGTCCTCCATTCCCCTAATTATTTTTGTTGCCCTTCTCTGGACTTTCTCCAGTTCCAGCACATCCTTCCTGAGGACCGGTGCCAAGAACTGGACAGCATACTCCAGATGTGGCCGGACCAGAGTCTTGTAGAGCAGGAGAATAATCTCTTTATTTCTGGAGTGAATCCCCTTTTTTATACAACCCAGTATTCTGTTGGCTTTGCATTGCATGCCACTGCCAAGCCTGTTGTCTACCAGTACCCCCAGGTCCTTTTCCATCCTAGACTCACCCAGAGGTTCCCCCCCTAGTGAGTAGCTTGCTTTCTGGTTTCTGGCCCCCAAGTGCATTACTTTACATTTTTCAACATTAAATCTCATCTGCCATGTAGTTGCCCACCCCGTTATTTTGTTCAGGTCCGCTTGCAAGGTTTCCACATCCTGCATAGAAGATATTGGCCTGCCTAATTTAGTATCATCCGCAAATACTGAGATTGTACTCAATATCCCCTCCTCTAGATCATTTATGAATAAATTAAACAGGATTGGCCCCAGGACAGAACCCTGGGGGACCCCGCTTTCCACACCCGCCCAATCTGAGTACTCCCCATTAATCACCACCCTCTGGACTCTCCCCTGGAGCCAGTTCTCTATCCAGGTACTCACCTTATGGTCCATACCTACCTTCCTTAGTTTGTACAGTAAGCGTTTGTGGGGAACGGTGTCAAAGGCCTTTGCAAAGTCCAGATACACCACATCCACAGGCTTACCTTTATCTAGGTGGCAGCTCACTTCATCGTAGAAGGTTAATAGATTGGTTTGTCACGAACGATTTTTCATGAATCCATGCTGATTACTACTTATAATACCGTTTTCATTACTAAAGTCTTGTATGTGGTCCCTTAACATCCCCTCCAAAATCTTGCAGACTACTGATGTTAGGCTGACCGGCCTATAGTTCCCCAGGGTGAGCGCCCCCTCCTAACCCATACCAGACCACATGCCTTCAAAATGGGGGGGGGAAAGTGGGTGCTTTGGGGCAGCTCTGCCCCCCCCCACGCCAAAGCACCCTTGTCCCCATGTTGTTAGGGACAAGGGTCTCTTCCCCACAACCATGACCTGTGGTTGTGGGGGTCTGCAGGCAGGGGGCTTGTTGTAATCTGAAAGCCCATTTTACCAAGGGGGCCCCCAGATCCTGCCCCCCCCCCCATGTGAATGAGTATCAGGACCATAGTACCTGTTCACCAAAAAAGTGTCAAAAAGTAATAAAAACACACACACAATTTTTGAAAAATCGTTTATTAAAAAATAAAATCCAACCTCCCCCCGATGTACATCCATTATCAATCACAACGCCCGCCGCACCCGAAAAAATAAATAACAAAAAGATGCTCTCACCGTCATGGAAGCCCTCTGCCTACTGCAGGCTCCCCGTTTCATATCTTTTATATAGGTAAGGGGCGGGGCCACCTGTCTACATCACCTGGTGGCACCGCCCCTTTTGACATTAGGGACCCAGCATGCTCCGATCCATGGTATCAGAAGGAGGCAGTGTCACCAGGTGATGTAGACAGGTGACCCCGCCCCTTACCCATGTAAGAAATGTCAAATGGAGGAGGAGCCTACAGTAGTTATTTTTTATTAAAGGATTTTTCAAAAATTGTGTGTTTCTATTACTTTTTAACAATTTTTGGTGAATAGGTACAGGTAATATGGTCCCGATAACACCAAAGTTCCAGCGCTGACACTGCAGTAATCACACTATACGGTCCTGATACTAATTCACATGGGGGGTGGGATCTGGGGGCCCCCTTGGGAAAAGGGGCTTTCAGATTACGACAAGTCCCCTGCCTGCTGACCCCACAAGCACAGGCCATGTTGTGGGGAAGAGGCCCTTGTCCCCATCAACATGGGGACAAGGTAAGGTGGGGTGGGCGGTCTGAGCTTCCCCAAAGCACCCACCCCTCCATTTTGAGGACATGTGGGCTGGTATTGTTAAGGAGGGGGGCCTTCACTCGTCCCTTTCTTGACCTGCCAGGCTGCATGCCGGGATGTGGTATGGATTTTAGGGGAGAACTCCCACTGTTTTTTTTTTTTTTTTTTTTTTTTTATTTTGGCTCCTAAGGGCCTGGTATGGACTGGGGGGGAACCACGCCATTTTTTTCTATTGCCGGGCAATGCCGGCATTCTTGTCTTTACATTCATCTGTCAGTGGGGAAGCCCGCTGACAGCTGAGTCATGGTTGGTAAGGATGAGGGCGGACGGCTTCCCGGCTTGCTGCTTAACCGCTTGCCGACCGCCGCAAGTACATATACTGCGGCGGTCAGCCCCTCACAGGCAGAGTGACGTATTGGTACGTCACTAGCCTGTGAGGCTCTGGGGAGCGAGTGCGCGCCGCCGGCGCTGCGCTCCCGCACGGTCACGGACCCCCCCGCGTGTGTGACCGGCGGACCCGATGTCCGCCAGTCACTCTGCGATCGTCGGGGGAGAGGGAGAAAGGCAGGCAGGCAGGCTGTGTAAACAAGCCGCCTGTCATTCTCCCCTGTGTAGAAATAGTGATCATACGGTTCTACTAAGTAGGACCGTTGATCAGTGTTCCTACAGCTCAAGCCACAGCCAATCACAGTTAGAACCGCGCCCCTAGGGACACACACAGCCCCTCCCTCTCAAATAAAGTTAACCCCTTCACTGCCAGTGTAATTTTACAGTAACAGTGCATATATATAGCACTGATTACTTTAGAAATGTCACTGGTAACCCCAAAAGTGTCAAAAATGTCAGTCAAGGGTCCGATCTGTCCGCCATAATGTCGCAGTACCGCAAAAAAAAAAAAAATCGCAGATCGCCGCCATTACGCATTAAAAAAAAAAAAACAACAAAAATGACAAAAATCTTTCCCTTTGTTAGTAAATGCGATAACTTTTGCGCAAACCAATCAAAATGCGCTTTTTGCGATTTTTTTTACCAAACATATGTAGCATAAAACAAATTGGCCGAAAATGTTAAAAAGTTTAGATTTTTACTTTTTTTGGGGGGGAATTTCATATAAAAAAATGTAAAAAATATTGTTATTTTTGCAAAATTGACGCTCTTTTTTTGTTTATAGCGCATGATCAAAAAATCGCACAGGTGATCAAATACCACCAAAATAAAGCTCTGTTTGTGGGAAAAAAAGGACGTCAAATTCGTTTAGGTACAGCGTCGCACGACCGCGCAATTGTCCGTTAAAGTCACGCAGTGCCGAATCGCAAAATACCCCCTGGTCTTTTAGCAGCCAAATCCTCCGGGGCTTAAGTGGTTAACAACCAGCTATTTCTTCACACAGAATTTGCATCGGTCAATCGTTTTTTTTGACTGCTCTGAATTCAAATCGTTCTGAAAAGTTGGAATTCGTTAGAAAATGAATAAATGAAACAAATTTTAACAGATTTCAATGAGATTCATTGCAATTTTATTTGGAAATTTGGATACATCCGAATCTAGGAATAACCAAAAATTTGTTGGAATTTGTATTCGCACCGAAACGAATTTGATGTGTCTAACACTTAATGGCCCCCCACTAACAGCTGGGCTCCCAGCCAATGCAAATGGCCGCCGATGGCAGGGCCCACTCTCCAGGCATGGATCCTCTACATATGTGTGCCATAACACCACCCCGCTGATAGCTGGGGACTCAATGACCACTCGGGACATCCTGGAAGACTTCTGGATACCAAAGGAAGCTCCTGACATCCCGCACAGCTGCCCAGCACCAGACCCACCCACCAATACTTCCAATAGGTAGGAAAACTTCATACAGAAATGGACCTATAAGTGAGGAGGACAAAAAAGGAACGCAGCCATTGGCTTATCCTGAACATTTATGGGGGTGGGGTCTTATAGGGGAGGAACGAGGGTGGGGCTACCCAAACGTATGCTGCCATGGACATCTGTCAGGAAAGCACATTATGGCCACTAGATGGAACTGACCATTATAGGAAATCCCAATTCACCATGACTGGGGGAATGCGGGTCACATTTCATCAACACATTTATAACAACCAGATCTGTAAGTGTTTGTGAAATCTTTCCGCACAAAATGTACTCAGCCAATGAAAGGTAAGGACTCCATTTTTATTTTTCTCCTGCTATCAATGGCCAACACGGGACAACACTTCATCCATGTCTTTGGTGATCTCTGATCTCCTTATGAAGGGTTTCTTACATGATGAAGATCAGCCATGGAGTATATCTGAGGTGTATATCAGGGTGTGCTTCTTCCCCACATGTCCACCAACATTCATATAGAAGACATTTCCCGCACTCAAGGCACTAATACACCTCCAGGGTTGTGTGGGATCCCTAATGTACAGGAAGACAGGAATTCAGCGAGGAACATTTCCCTCACTCAGAACAGGAATATATCTTCTCACCCGTGTGAGATCTCTGATGTCTGTAAAGACTGGACTTCTCTGAAAAACATTTCCCGCACTCAGAACAGGAATACAACTTCTCCCCTGTGTGAACTCTCTGATGCATGGAAAGATGTGACTTGCGTGAAAAACATTTCCCGCACTCAGGACAGGAATACGGCTTCTCACCAGTGTGCAATCTCTGATGTCTGGAAAGATTGGACTTCTGCACAAAACATTTCCCACACTCAGGACAGGAATACGGCTTCTCACCAGTGTGCAATCTCTGATGTGTGGTAAGATTGGACTTCACTGAAAAACATTTCCCACACTCAGAACAGGAGAATGGCTTTTCCCGCGTGTGCAATACCTGATGTGTGGAAAGAGTGGACTTATTTAAAAAACATTTCCAGCACTGAGGACAGGAATATGGCTTCTCACCAATGTGCAATCTCTGATGCGTGGAAAGATTGGACTTTGTTAAAAAACATTTCCCGCACTCAGGACAGGAATATGGCTTCTCACCAGTGTGCAATCTCTGATGTGTGGAAAGATATGACTTCTGTGAAAAACATTTCCCGCACTCAGGACAGGAATACGACTTCACACCAGTGTGCAATCTCTGATGTCTGGAAAGACTGAACTGCTCTGAAAAACATTTGCCACACTCAGGACAGGAATACGGCTTCTCACCAGTGTGAGATCTCTGATGTGTGGAAAGATGGTGTTTTAATGAAAAACATTTCCCGCACTCAGGACAGGAATACGGCTTCTCCCCCGTGTGAGATCTTTTATGTACAATAAGTCTGGATTTAGAGTGGAAACCTTTCCCGCACTCAGTACAGGGGAACCTCTTATCTGTTGTAAGGACGGCACCGTCCCTCACAGTCTGAGGTTCCTCAGGATAAGAGGAATACAATGGTCTGGCACCGTCCCTCATGGTCTGAGGTTCCTCAGGATAAGAGGAATATGATGGTCCGGCACTGTCCCTCACAGTTTGAGGTTCCTCAGGATAAGAGGAATACGATGGTCCGGCACCGTCCCTCACAGTCTGAGGTTCCTCAGGATAAGAGGAATACGATGGTGCGGCACTGTCCCTCACAGTCTGAGGTTCCTCAGGATAAGAGGAATACGATGGTCCGGCACTGTCCCTCACAGTCTGAGGTTCCTCAGGATAAGAGGAATACGATGGTCCATCTACACTGTGTGGTGCCGGATGGACATTTGAGGTAGCCGGGTTTTCTCCTGGACTATACTGTGTGATGTCCTCATCTTCTACTTTACAGTCTGGAGACAAAGTGAGACAATCCTCTGAGGTTTTCCTCATCTCCCGTCCATGTACTAAAATAGAAATACAAAGATTATTACTAGACATCAGCAGATTGGTTCCCCTAAACCAGGACTCCGCCCACATCAGGCAGCTTTGTCTCTGAGGATCTTACAATTCCCCCCTCAAGGTAACTAGTAAATGGGCCTCTGATCTCCTACCAGTTCATTTCTTTATTCATAGACCTTAGTCAGAGAGTGAGGAAACAACGAGAAATGTCTTTTATAGGAGTGACAGTGATGAGGGGATTTTAGGACGAGTGTCCCCTCCCCCTCTATCACTCATTGCCATCTTCCCAACACAAGAAGTCCCACACTTCCCACAGGGATCTGTGGGACTCACTGGTAACAAAGGAGTCAGATGGTACGGTGAGTGGGAGTGACCACCAGCACCTTTCTCATCTGCAATTTCTGCACTCGCACTTTATCATTTATATTGGCCCAGACTGATGACACACATTTCTATCCTCTTATTGGACGATCACATTACTATTTATTCATATCCTGACACTGTTTAATAGATTTCATATTTTTGAATTGTAAGTCTGATTGTTACACGGCGCGGTGATATCGCACAGATTGGATGATTATTTCCCACTTATTGTCTACAGATTTGGGGGAAGAAATTTATTTTCATTTTCATTTGATTTTTTCAACAGATATAAATGTCCAGCTGGTATGAAATGGGCGTAACAAAGAGAATCCATATTATGTGTATACAGTATCTGACAAAAGTAAGTACACCCCTCACATTTCTGTAAATATTTTATTCTATCTTTTCATGTGACAACACTGAAGAAATGACACTTTGCTACAATGTAAAGTAGTGAGTGTACAGCTTGTATAACAGTGTAAATTTGCTGTCCCCTCAAAATAGCTCAAAACACAGCCATTAATGTCTAAACCGCTGGCAACAAAAGTAAGTACACCCCTAAGTGAAAATGTCCAAATTTGGGCCCAATTAGCCATTTTCACTCCCCGGTGTCATGTGACTCTTTAGTGTTACAAGATCTCAGGTGTGAATGGGGGGCAGGTGTGTTAAATTTGGTGTTATCGCTCTCACTCTCTCATACTGGTCACTGGAAGTTCAACATGGCACCTCATGGCAAAGAACTCCCTGAGGATCTGAAAAAAAGAATTGTTGCTCTACATAAAGATAGCCTAGGCTATAAGAAGATTGCCAAGACCCTGAAACTGAGCTGCAGCACGGTGGCCAAGACCATATAGCAGTTTAACAGGACAGGTTCCACTCAGAACAGGCCTCACCATGGTTGACCAAAGAAGTTGAGTGCACGTGCTCAGTGTCATATCCAGAGGTTGTCTTTGGGAAATAGACGTATGAGTGCTGCCAGCATTGCTGCAGAGGTTGAAGGGGTGGGGGGTCAGCCTGTCAGTGCTCAGACCATACGCCGCACACTGCATCAAATTGGTCTGCATGGCTGTCATCCCAGAAGGAAGCCTCTTCTAAAGATGATGCACAAGAAAGCCCGCAAGCAGTTTGCTGAAGACAAGCAGACTAAGGACATGGATTACTGGAACCATGTCCTGTGGTCTGATGAGACCAAGATAAACTTATTTGGTTCAGATGGTGTGAAGCGTGTGTGGCGGTAACCAGGTGAGGAGTACAAAGACAAGTGTGTCTTGCCTACAGTCAAGCATGGTGGTGGGAGTGTCATGGTCTGGGGCTGCATGAGTGCTGCCTGCACTGGGGAGCTACAGTTTATTGAGGGAACGATGAATGCCAACATGTACTGTGACATACTGAAGCAGAGCATGATCCCCTCCCTTCAGAGACTGGGCCACAGCGGAATATTCCAACATGATAACGACACCAAACACACCTCCAAGACAACCATAGAAACATAGAATGTGTCGGCAGATAAGAACCATTTGGCCCATCTAGTCTGCCCAATATATCTGAATCCTATGAATAGTCCCTGGCCCTATCTTATATGAAGGATAGCCTTATGCCTATCCCATGCATGCTTAAACTCCTTCACTGTATTTGCAGCTACCACTTCTGCAGGAAGGTTATTCCATGCATCCACTACTCTCTCAGAGTAAAGTAATACTTCCTCATATTACTTTTAAAACTTTGCCCCTGTAATTTAAAACTGTGTCCTCTTGTGGTAGTTTTTCTTCTTTTAAATATGCTCTCCTCCTTTACCGAGTTGATTCCCTTTATGTATTTAAAAGTTTCTATCATATCCCCTCTGTCTCTTCTTTCTTCCAAGCTATACATGTTAAGGTCCTTTAACCTTTCCTGGTAAGTTTTTTCCTGCAATCCATGTACTAGTTTAGTAGCTCTTCTCTGAACTCTCTCTAGAGTATCTATATCCTTCTGGAGATATGGCCTCCAGTACTGCGCACAATACTCCAAGTGAGGTCTCACCAGTGTTCTGTACAGCGGCATAAGCACTTCTCTCTTTCTACTGCTTATACCTCTCCCTATACATCCAAGCATTCTGCTGGCATTTCGTGCTGCTCTATTACATTGTCTTCCCACCTTTAAGTCTTCTGAAATAATTACTCCTAAATCCCTTTCCTCAGATACTGAGGTCAGGACTGTGTCAAATATTCTATATTCTGCCCTTGGGTTTTTACGCCCCAGGTGCATTATCTTGCACTTATCCACATTAAATTTCAGTTGCCAGAGTTCTGACCATTCTTCTAGTTTTCCTAAATCCTTTTCCATTTGGCGTTTCCCTCCAGGAACATCAACCCTGTTACATATCTTTGTGTCATCAGCAAAAAGACAAACCTTACCATCGAGGCCTTTTGCAATATCACTTATGAAAGATATTAAACAAAATTGGTCCCAGTACAGATCCCTGAGGTACCCCACTGGTAACATGACCTTGTTCTGAATGTTCTCCATTGACTACAACCCTCTGTTGTCTGTCACTCAGCCACTGCCTAATCCACTCAACAATATGGAAGTCCATGCTCAATGACTGTAGTTTATTGATAAGTCTTCTATGTGGGACAGTGTCAAAAGCCTTACTAAAATCTAGATATGCAATGTCTACTGCACCTCCACCGTCTATTATTTTAGTCACCCAGTCAAAAAAATCTATAAGATTTGTTTGACATGATCTCCCTGAAGTAAACCCATGTTGTTTTTCATCTTGCAATCCATGGGATTTAAGATGTTCCACAATCCTATCCTTTAATAGGGTTTCCATTAATTTGCCTACTATTGATGTCAGACTCACTGGTCTATAGTTGCTCGATTCCTCCCTACTACCTTTCTTGTGAATGGGCACGACATTTGCCAATTTCCAATCTTCCGGGATGACTCCTGTTACTAATGATTGGTTAAATAGATCTGTTAATGGTTTTGCCAGCTCACCACTAAGCTCTTTTAATAATCTTGGGTGTATCTCATCAGGACCCTGTGACTTATTTGTCTTCACTTTAGACAGCAATCTTAGAACGTCTTCCTCTGTAAAGACACATGCATCAAACGATTCATTAGTCATCCTTTCAAGTGGAGGTCCTTCTCCTTCTTTTTCTTCTGTAAAAACTGAACAGAAGTATTTATTAAGGCAGTCGGCTAGCCCTTTATTCTCTTCTACATACCTTCCGTCCTTTGTTTTTAATTTAGTTATTCCTTGTTTTAATTTCCTTTTTTCATTTATATATCTGAAGAATGTCTTATCCCCCTTTTTCATAGACTGAGCTAGTTTTTCTTCTGTCTGCGCTTTAGAAGTTCTTATAACTTGCTTGGCCTCTTTCTGCCTAATCTTGTAGATTTCCTTATCTTCATTGCTCTGGGTTTTTTTATAATTACAAAATGCTAGCTTTTTATTTTTAATGATTTGGGCCACTTCTGCTGAGTACCACAGTGGTCTCTTCCTTTTTTTGCTTTTACTGACAAGTCTAATGCAATTTTCTGTTGCCTTCAATAATGCACCTTTTAAGTAGTCCCATTTCTCCTGGACTCCATGTAATCCGTTCCAGTCTGATAAGGACTCATTTATGACTAATTTCATTTTTGAAAAGTCTGTTTTTCTAAAATCTAAAACTTTTGTTTTTGTGTGGTGTGACTCTTTCACAGTTCTTATATTAAACCACACTGACTGGTGATCACTAGATCCCAAGGTTTCGCCTACAATGACATCATATACCGAATCCCCATTTGTGAATACCAAATCCAAAATGGCCTCCCTCCGGGTTGGCTCCTCAACCACTTGTTGCAGAGACAACCCCAGTAGGGAATTTAGAATATTTGTACTCCTGGTAGAACTTGCTATTTTGGTTTTCCAGTTTATATCTGGAAGATTGAAATCTCCCATAATGATAACTTCTCCTTTCATTGTCATTTTAGCTATTTCTTCAACTAGTAGATCATCTAGTTCTTTAACTTGACCAGGTGGTCTATATATCACACCTACACGAGTTACTGCATGATTAGCAAACTGCAACGTAACCCAAACTGACTCTATGTTGGCCTCACCAACTTGTATTAGGTTAGATTTAATGCTATCTTTCACATACAGGGCCACTCCTCCTCCTTTCTTGCCTTCTCTGTCTCTTCTGTATAAAGAGTACCCTGGTATGGTTATGTCCCAGTCATTTCTTTCATTAAACCATGTCTCCGTAACAGCCACTAAATCTACATTCTCAGATGCCATTATTGACCCAAGTTCATTGATTTTTTTACCTAAACTGCGAGCATTTGTAGACAGGACTCTGAGCTTATCATTTCTTAACCTCTGTGCTTCTGACCTGTTCTGGCATTGTTTCGGGGGGCAATTGGACTCTTGTATTTTCACTCTTTTGCCCCCCCCCCTCCTAGTTTAAATACTCTTTCGCAAATTTTTGGAGTTGTTCACTAAGTACATTTGTTCCTTTGAGAGAAAGATGCAAACCCCTGCCTTGCTAAAGAAGCTGAGGCTAAAGATGATGGACTGGCCAAGCATGTCTCCAGACCTAAACCCTATTGAGCATCTGTGGGGCATCCTCAAACGGAAGGTGGAGGAGCACAAGGTCTCTAACAACCACCAGCTCTGTGATGTCGTCATAGAGGAGTGGAAGAGGACTCCAGTGGCAACCTGTGAAGCTCTGGTGAATGCCATGCCCAAGAGGGGAAAATAATGGTGGCCACAAAAAATATTCACAATTTGGGCCCAAATTTGGACATTTTCACTTAGAGGTGTACTCACTTTTGTTGCCAGCGGTTTAGACATTAATGACTGTGTGTTGAGTTTTTTTGAGGGGACAGCAAATTTACACTGTTATACAAGCTGTACACTCACTACTTTACATTGTAGCAAAGTGTCATTTCTTCAGTGTTGTCACATGAAAAGATAGAATTAAATATGTACAAAAATGTGAAGGGAGTACTTACTTTTGTGAGATACTGTAGCAGTGGGAAGAGGGGATAGAGCAGAAGTATGTAATGTACAACATAGAGTATATAGTGCAGGGGTCAGGACTCATAATATTGGTATTCAGTAACCAGTGGTGGATTACATGTATTTATGTCATGTATGTATTTAGTGGTAATGACCAACCTGTGCTGATCTCTGTAGGAGTGTCCTCCTCTATAAATGTCCCCTTTATTCCATCCTCCTCCATAGACTGCTGATCATCCTTCACATATATCTCTTCTTCTTCTGCTTTAACCTCAAATTCTATATCGATTGGATCTCCACTCTAAACCAAGAAAATGAGAGAGAATATCATCTGAAAGTTATAAGCTTTAGCATTGTGATATTATAAAAAAAAAACACATCCTCTCCAGAAGTCCATGTTCTAGATGCTCCAATCCACCAACCTTGTAACATTGAGGGATGGTGTGACCTTCCTGTGTGGAATCCCGGGAATACAGAGGACGGGGACATCTCTCTGGTGGGTTTCTGTAGCTGGATGATTCCACCATGGTGTCCTGATACAGATCTTTGTGTTCCTTTAGAATCTCTGACTCCTCCATCACCCCATCCTCATCATCCTCCTCTTTTATCTCTTCTTTAACCTCAACTTTAGAATCTCTCAGGTTTCCACTCTGAATATATAATAAAAATGACTTCAATGGTAACAATGCAGATAATGTACAGATCCTAATGATACTATCAGTGATTGTTCCTCATCTACCTGATGATGGTGAGGGATGGTGTGACCTTCCTGTGTGGAATCCCGGGAATACAGAGGATGGGGACATCTCTCTGGTGGATTCCCATTACTGGATCCATCTGTAGGAAACACACACACTGACTGAATACATTGTTTCTATGTGTTTATCAGATGATGGGGGATCTAGGTGAATCCTCCGTACTGCTCTCTCCTTTACAATAAAGTCTCCTCTTACCCGGTGATGTGAAGGGCGGCTGATTCTCCATCATGACGTCCTTGTAGAGATCCTTGTGTCCTTCTAAATACTCCCACTCCTCCATGGAGAAATAGACAGTGACATCCTGACACCTTATAGGAACCTGACACACACAATGATACAGTCACCATCCAGACACAACCCTTGTCTGTTACTGGATAATGTCCCAGAATTCCCAGCACCGCTCACCTCTCCTGTCAGCAGATGGACCATCATGGTGGTCAGTTCCAGGATCTTCTGCTCTCTGTTCCTCTCAGTTATCGGAGAACGAGGTGGAGGCACCATGGTGGGGATTTGGGTCCTCCTCCATCCTCCTGAGATTGGCTCTCCACTAGACTCCTTCACTACAACATAATCCTACAGATCAGGAGAAAGATAAACCGATATCAATCATCTGACATCATCTACATGTCTATAATAAGAACATGGTCTATTGACCAGACTAGATAAGAGTGATGTCATGTGACCTCCCAGAATCCTCCTCACCTCTCTGGTCAGGTCTGTGTTTTATTAATAGAGGTAAGAGGGATGTCATGTGACCTCCCAGAATCCTCCTCACCTCTCTGGTCAGGACTGTGTTTTATTAATAGAGGTAAAATTGATGTCATGAAAAATGGAAAAAAGTGCGCTAATAATAAAGTTGTGCTGCTACCAAGATCCAATGTGTGGAAATTAATGTATGTGAAAGTTAATTGGTGCTCTACAATGTGATCAGAGTTCATATAAATAAATAAACATTTATATATATACAAAATTGCAATATATAATCCACCACGTGATAACAATTCAAACAATAATTGATAAGTGTTCAAACATGTGCTAAGTCAACACCGTGACCACACATAAAAGTCCAAAGAAAATATCCAAAACTCAGTAAATTGTACACCGGGTGAGATACAATATAAAACAATGAAGGTAATATGCTGAGTCTACAGCCTAATGACACAAATTGTCCAATATATCTGTTGAACAAACTCAGTCTTTGTGCAATGAAAAGATGATGATGTGAAGATGTGATGAAAATAAACTGGTGATGAAGTGATCATGACAAGTTGGTGGCAGTTTCCCACCACCTTCTAGATGTGCTTCTTACCAGATAAAAAATGCAAAAGGGCATATAAATGATCGCTATTGAGAAACTCCTGATAACACCTCAAGAAACTCAAGGTGAATCAATTATCCCTTCACCAAATGTTCAGACAGCTCCTTACTGTAAAGAAATGGAGAGCATTTCAAAAATGTTCCTTTTCTTCCTGTACTGAAATGATGGGAAAGTTTCTCCTGGCACTTGTCCTCAATTTACCATCCACAGCAATTCCACCTGCTAAGTGTCCTGTGTCCAATGGGCCTTTATGACCAATATTCCCAGAAAGCACAAGGCGATCGGCTACTTCTCCTCTACTTCTAGGCACTTTTTTCTCCTTCTCCTGCTCAGATCCACTTAGTCATACAAAAAAAAAATCCATTTAGACAAGAAATCCTGAAAAAGGGAGGCTGTAGAGAAAGCCTGGCAGTGGAGGGATGGGGAGGAGAGTCTGGTTTGTATCCTGTGCGCTCAGCGGTTCTTTCTATGAAACTTAACATAAATAAATCACCGGGATCGGATGGCTTGCACCCGAGGGTTCTTAAAGAGCTCAGCCAGGTGATTGCCAGACCATTATTCTTGATCTTTAAGGATAGTTTACAGACGGGTATGGTGCCAGCCGATTGGAAAAAAGCCAACGTGGTACCAATATTTAAAAAGGGGCAGAGGTGTAACCCGGGTAACTATAGGCCGGGCAGCCTAACATCTGTAGTCTGCAAGATTTTGGAGGGGATGTTAAAGGGACCACATACAAGACTTTAGTAATGAACAGTATTATTAGTAGTAATCAGCATGGATTTATGAAAAATCGTTCTTGCCAAACCAATCTACTTACCTTCTACGATGAAGTGAGCTGCCACCTAGATAAAGGTAAGCCTGTGGATGTGGTGTATCTGGACTTTGCAAAGGCCTTTGACACCGTTCCCCACAAACGCTTACTGTACAAACTAAGGAAGGTAGGTATGGACCATAAGGTGAGTACCTGGATAGAGAACTGGCTCCAGGGGAGAGTCCAGAGGGTGATGATTAATGGGGAGTACTCGGATTGGGCGGGTGTGGAAAGTGGGGTCCCCCAGGGTTCTGTCCTGGGACCAATCCTGTTTAATTTATTCATAAATGATCTAGAGGAGGGGATATCTAGTACAATCTCAGTATTTGCGGATGATACTAAACTAAGCATGCCAATATCTTCTATGCAGGATGTGGAAACCTTACAAGCGGACCTGAGCAAAATAACGGGGTGGGCAACTACATGGCAGATGAGGTTTAATGTTGAAAAATGTAAAGTAATGCACTTGGGGGCCAGAAACCAGAAAGCAAGCTACTCACTAGGGGGGAACCTCTGGGTGAGTCTAGGATGGAAAAAGACTTGGGGGTACTGGTAGACAACAGGCTTGGCAGTGGCATGCAATGCCAAGCCGCTGCAACTAAAGCCAACAGAATACTGGGATGTATAAAAAAGGGGATTCACTCCAGAAATAAAGAGATTATTCTCCCGCTCTACAAGACTCTGGTCCGGCCACATCTGGAGTATGCTGTCCAGTTCTGGGCACCGGTCCTCAGGAAGGATGTGCTGGAACTGGAGAGAGTCCAGAGAAGGGCAACAAAAATAATTAGGAGAATGGAGGACATCAGCTATGATGAAAGACTAAAAGCACTGAACCTATTCTCTCTGGAGAAGAGACGATTGAGGGGGGATATGATATCAATGTACAAATACTGTACTGGTGACCCGAGCATAAGGAACAAACTATTCAGAGTAAGGGAATACAATAAGACACGTGGCCACTCACTAAAACTAGAGGAAAGGCGGTTTAACCTTAAAATGTGTAAGGGGTTCTTCACTGTAAGAGCAGTAAGGATGTGGAATTCTCTTCCACAAGCAGTGGTATCAGCAGGGAGCATCGATAGTTTCAAAAAACTATTAGATGGGCACCTTAAAGACCACAACATACAGGGGTATACAATGTACGGTTAAAAGCAAACACACACACACACATCATAGGTTGAACTGGATGGACTGATGTCTTTTTTCAACCTCACTAACTATGTAACTATGGATTCCTAAAGCTCTGCTGCAGCAGGATCCTCTCTTCTTCTCCTTCTTGTGCACTGCTTGACTCAGCTGACTCCTGTGCTCGGGGTGCAGGCAGCATTGCATCCCGAGCACAGGAGTCAGCTGAGTCAAGCAGTGCACAAGAAGGAGAAGAAGAGAGGATCCTGCTGCAGCAGAGCATTAGGAATCCATAGAAAGAATCGCTGAGCGCACAGGATACAAACCAGACTCTCCTCCCCATCCCTCCACTGCCAGGCTTTCTCTACAGCCTCCCTGATTAAGGATTTCTTGTCTAAATGGATTTTTTTTTTTTGTATGACTAAGTGGATCTGAGCAGGAGAAGGAGAAAAAAGTGCCTAGAAGTAGAGGAGAAGTAGCCGATCGCCTTGTGCTTTCTGGGAATATTGGTCATAAAGGCCCATTGGACACAGGACACTTAGCAGGTGGAATTGCTGTGGATGGTAAATTGAGGACAAGTGCCAGGAGAAACTTTCCCATCATTTCAGTACAGGAAGAAAAGGAACATTTTTGAAATGCTCTCCATTTCTTTACATCTGGTAAGGAGCTGTCTGAACATTTGGTGAAGGGATAATTGATTCACCCGGGGTTTCTTGAGGTGTTATCAGGAGTTTCTCAATAGCGATCATTTATATGCCCTTTTGCATTTTTTATCTGGTAAGAAGCACATCTAGAAGGTGGTGGGAAACTGTCACCAACTTGTCGTGATCACTTCATCACCAGTTTATTTTCATCACATCTTCACATCATCATCTTTTCGTTGCACAAAGACTGAGTTTGTTCAACAGATATATTGGACAATTTGTGTCATTAGGCTGTTGACTCAGCATATTACCTTCATTGTTTTATATTGTATCTCACCCGGTGGACAATTTACTGAGTTTTGGATATTTTCTTTGGACTATTATGTGTGGTCACAGTGTTGACTTAGCACATGTTTGAACACTTATCAATTATTGTTTGAATTGTTATCACGTGGTGGATTATATATTGCAATTTTGTATATATAAGAGTGATGTCATGTGACCTCCCAAAATCCTCCTCACCTCTCCGATCAGCAGGTAGATGATCTCCAGGGTGTGGCTTAATAACCTCTCAGTCATGCGACTCCGATCCTCCTCCATCCTCAATGGTGTGGTGGTCATGTGATCTATGCGGGTTTCTCTGAAGACGGATAATGAAGAATTATCTGGATTGCATTGGTTGGACAATATTAGGATGGGGATATAAGGGGTTATAGGCGGGTTGCCCCTAGTGGGAATTGGAACATGTAGATTGGGTTAATTAGGGGGATCTTTTTATAAAGAGTGGTCACAGGTTATCTGAGACCATCAAGACCAATGCAGAGCCCAAAGCCCTTGATTGGACAGGAGGAGGGACAGTCCACTGCCAGAGTGTAGGGAATAGAGGAGAGTGCCCATATTGAGGGATCAGAGGATCAGATAAGTAAAAGTGCTTTTACTGGTTCCCTACACCAAAATTACCATGTAACCCTTGAAGTGGGGCTGCCCCCATTATACAAGGGTTAAATGCTCATTTGGGTTTTGGTATTTTTTTGTTTCCCCAGAGATGGGCTTTAAACAAAATTAAATTTTCACACACGATAAAATCTGCATGTTATGCTTGTAAAAACAAAGCGCCCCCCCACACACACGCACACAATTATGTCAACTCTTAAAACTATGTGTCCCCATGAAATAGTGTCTAAATTCGCTACCCAACATGGTGCAAAGACAACGCTATAAAAGACGGCCGAACAATTGGCCGTCTTTTGTCCAGGGCTGACGTGTCTGTTGAAAACTGTCGTGACTGCACACAAATTTTGTCGGCCAACAGCAGCCGACTGCAGAAGTGATGTCATGTGATGGTTAACCTTCCTTGTGTTTTTTCTTTTCTGAGCATGCCCAGTCTTGCAAATCTGCTGATTGTCAGCCGAATTCTGTACTGACTGGCGAACAATCGGCCGTTCTGGTGTTGGCCAACAAAAATTTTAATGCCTACACGACTGATTCTTTTCGGCCGAAAGTGCTTTGTCGGCTGTCGGAAGCATCATACTAACAAGCCTACAATCGGCCGATCGGTCGTCGGCCGAATATTTACGGCCGACAATCGGTACGTGTGTACAGGGCTTTATACTCCGCGCCTCTGGTGAACCTGTGCCACACCAGTTACCCGGTAAGCCACTCCTCTTACGTCAGGCTCTGCCACGTTACCCCGTGACAAGCGCCTACAGGTCATTCGTTTAGAGAAACCCGGTAATAATGGCCCCAGAATCATTGCTCTCACTCTAGTGTGCGGCCAATACCCCCCTTTGTGACAGCGTAATATAAATGACAGGTCCTCTTTAAGGAGACATTAGGGGTCTATTATACCTCCAACGCCACCTATGGACCCCAGTGAAGCTGATGAAATACAGATCGGGATCAACCAGCTTTTTCACTGACTACTGTGACCAGGGAATGATGGCACTTAACCTGGAAGTGATAAAATGCTCATCTCTTCTGGATTCATTCACCAGAGAGGAGATCTGAGAACTGATCACCCTCCACTCCATCCACCATGCCGATCCTGGGCACATGGTTAATATAGTGAGGCATGGGGATATTTGTATCTTCAGAGGAAGGGTGTGAAAGGGCAAGTTTCAGGAGAACCCAAATCCGAATCTCATCCCTCGTTACAAGAGACTGCTAAGGTGAGAAGATGATTGGTGGGAAAGGTGACAAATCTCCAGAATGAAGAGAATTTTTTGACCCCGTAAGTGGAGGAATGTTCTGACCCTGAAGGGGTTACTCTAGGTTTCCACACTATATATGTGTGTATCATCATCTGCTGGAGATAAAAGACGTCACAGTGACTATGGAGGAAGAGGACGGACATGACGGGGGGGTTGCTGGGTGTAAACAGAAAATAAGATCTTATTACCTTGTCTGCTACCACGTCCAGCAATGTCTCCTCTCTACTTCCTCCCAACTCACCTTTCACCCGAAAACGTCTTTTATACTTGACATCACTTCCTGTGACATCACTTCCTGTCTACAATTTACATTACTTCCTGTCTTCTATAGATACTTCCTGTCTGGGTGGAAGTGAGATCACCACCTTGTGGAGCTCAGAGGAACTGCAGCCCTGAGAAATGTCTCATAGGGTGAACACGGCCTTGTGCTGTGTGTATATGTACTGTATATCCTTATAGATGGGTCATCTCCACTCCCACCAAGGGGGGAGAAATATTTTACTGCCTATTACCATCACACGCTCACCCCCCCCCCCCCCTTCCTGGCCAGCCAGGCTGCATGCTCGGATTAACAGTTTGGTATTTATTTCCTGGTTGACCTCACACAGTTGTTTTTTGGTTTCTTTGATTTTACCACTTAAGCCCCGGAAGATTTTACCCCCTTCCTGACCAGGCCCTATTTTGCGATTCGGCACTGCGTGACTCTAACGGACAATTGCGCGGTCGTGCGACGCTGTACCTAAACAAATTTAAAGCCCTTTTTTTCCCACAAACAGAGCTTTCTTTTGATCACCTGTGCGATTTTTTGATCATGCGCTATAAACAAAAAAATAGCGACAATTTTGCAAAAATAACAATATTGTTCACATTTTTTATATGAAATTCCCCAAAAAAATGCAAAAATCAAAATTTTTTAACATTTTTGGCCAATTTGTTTTCTGCTACATATGTTTGGTAAAAAAAAATCGCAATAAGCGTATTTTGATTGGTTTGCGCAAAATTTATTGTGTTTTTCAGAGTATTCAGAGTCTGGGATGTAATTTTGGGGGACTCAAAATTTGGGGGTGTGAAAGAAAAAAGTCTTTACTACTTTCCGACCTCCCTATAGCAGTTTTTTTGCTACAGGGCAGCCGTGCTGCTCAGAACCCCATATATAGACATGATCCTGCACTTCCAGGTAGCGTGCGCAAGTGCGCTCTGCCGGCGGCTCACTACCACTGTGATTCTACACAGCAGGTCCCGCAGACGCGATGTCCGCCGGCACCCGCTGATCGTTCGGTACACAGGCAGAATGGCAATCCGTCTATGTAAACAAGGCAGATTGCCGTTCTGTCAGTAGGGAAGGCATAGATCCTGTGTTCCTGCAAAGCAGAGGCACTGATCCATGCCTTCCCCTAGTAAAAGCACCTCCCCCAATACACAAACACTGGCTAGGCACACATTTATCCCTTTGATCGCCCCTGATGTTAACCCCTTCCAAGCCAGTGTCATTAGTACAGTGACAGTGCATATTTTTAGCACTGATCACTGTATTGGTGTCACTGGTTCCCAGAAAGTGTCAGTTAGTGTCTGATTTGCCCGCCGCAATAAAGTCCCGCTGTAAGTCACCGATCGCCGCTATTACTAGAAAAAAAAAATTCCATAAAAATATCCCATAGTTTATAGATGAGATAACTATTGCGCAAACCAATTAAAATACGCTTATTGAGATTTATTTTAAACAAAACCCTGTAGTAAAATACATATTGGCATAAATTGATGAAGAAATTTGATTTTGTAAATTTTTTATTGGATGTTTTATAGCAGAAAGTAAAAAATATTGTTTTCTTTTTTGCTTATAGCGCAAAACTTTGAAACCGCAGAGGAGATCAAATACCACCAAAACAAATCTCTATTTGTGGGGAAAAAGGACATCAATTTTATTTGGGTACAGCGTCGCACGACCGCGTAACTGTCAGTTAACAAGTTCAGCCCTGGAAGATTTACCCCCTTTCATGACCAGGCCATTTTTTGTGATACGGCACTGCGTTAAGCTAACTGAAAATTGCGCGGTCGTGCGACGCTGTACCCAAATAAAATCAAAGTCCTTTTTTTCCTACAAATAGAGATTTATTTTGGGGGTATTTAATCACCTCTGCGGTTTTTATTTTTTGCACTATAAACAAAAAATGACCGACAACTTTGAAAAAAAAAAAATATATATATTTTTTACTTTCTGGAGAGTGGCACCTGTAAAAACAATCAAGCGGCTGAACAGCCCATATGATTGGTTTTACAGTGCAGGGAATTACCTGCAGAATAAGAAGATATATGAATGATGCCTGTAGCTCCACCCATCATCCAGATATCTTCACTCAAAGTCCATGACGTCATATGAGGTCGTTGGGCGGGAAGTGGTTTAATACAGGAGAATAATGTCCACACCCCCCCTAAGCATCCGCTTATTTGAAGAAACATAAACCATTTGGAGTGCCAGAATCCCAATCTTCTTATTATTGGTATAATGTCAAGGATTTTGCAGACACAGGAAATTAACTTTTCAACGTTAGCAAGCATGTTGTGTGAAGGTCCTTCTTCATTATAATGACAATGTGGGGGAGAGAAATTTTCTGCACCTTCCTCCAGTACGGCATCCATATCCTCTCCATTCCCTCCGGGCTCTGCATCCTCTAGGACTGGCATATCGGGATCTGACTCCGGCTGGGAAGCTGGATCGGGAGAAGAGGCGGGGAGTTTTGGAGCTCTGGACAAAGATGGCTGTATTAATACGTAATCTGTCCAAGGAATGGCAACAGAAAATTCTGCTTTGGTCAGGTAGCCCACATGTTGTTTGTCTGAGATAGAGCTAGAACCAGAAACGGACATTGGTGGTAAAGCATGGAATTTATATACAGTCCACTATTTTAGACAGATAAGACAGGGTCACCCTGTACCTCTGACCATTACTCTATTATTCTTTAGGATAGAATCAATATTTTTCATTCCAACTTCCATTGCATTGGAAGAGAGGCAAGGGTTAACACAAGTTCACAGGCTGTAACTGCAGACAGATATATATACCTGAAGAACAAGACCAACACATGAAGTTACCATCAGAAGATGCTGCAACCCCCCCAAGGACACATCCAATTATCATGATTGAGTATACCCTTTAAGGACACAGCATCCTCCAATGACAACTCATATGGCTAAGCTCATGAAGGCCACATCAAGCAAATAGGTGACTCATTATCAGGGGTTGTTTTCTCAGAGAATAGGTGCAGGAACTCCCCCTTTCTTTGCCCCTACCCACCTCTGAGCATTATTCCTAGGTTCCACCCTCTACCCACCTCCAAGCATCATTCCTTGGTTCCACCCTCTACCCACCTCCTGAGCACCATTCCTTGGTTCCACCCCTACCCACCTCCGAGCACCATTCCTTGGTTCCACCCTCTACCCACCTCCGAGCACCATTACTTGGTTCCACCCTCTACCACCTCCTGAGCACCATTCTTTGGTTCCACCTCTACCCACCTCCGAGCACCATTCCTTGGTTCCACCCTCTACCCACCTCCGAGCACCATTCTTTGGTTCCACCCTCCACCCACCTCCAAGCAACATTCCTTGGTTCCACCTCTACCCACCTCTGAGCACCATTCCTTGGTTCCACCCCAACCCACCTGTGAGCACCATTCCTTGGTTCCACCCTCTACCCACCTCCAAGCACCATTTCTTGGTTTCATCCCCTACCCACCTCCCAGTACTGCCCTTTTTGACAATACTGAACCAGGTATCATTTTGTGGTGCTGAGTAATTTGTATGGGATTTGGTAATGATAACAAGAAAAACAGTAAAATAGATTCCCTGCAGCCAGTAACAATAAAGACCCCCACCAGTATCAATAGTTTCCCTAACAACAATGAAGCACCTGTAATTAAATCCCCCCTAGCAACAATAGACTCCTGGCTGCAACAAAAGATCTCCGCACAGCCAGCACCAATAGACTTTCCATCAGCCTGCAACAACAGACCTATCCCTCAACAGTAGATCTCGCCCAGCAACAACTGACCCCTGAAATGTAAGACCCACCCCCAGCAATAGTAGGTCCTCCACCAGCAACAAAAGACCCCCCTGCCAAAATAGATCCCCTCCATCTAGAATAGACCCCCCAGCAGAGAGCAGAAATAGACCCTACAGCACACTCCAGCACCCCTTGCCATTACATACAGTCAGTGCTAGAGGTGTCCTAACTGCATTCTCCCGCATTGCCGCTGAAAAAAATCCCTGCTTATTATGCTGGAAAACCTCCTCCTGTTCATAAATGCCAAATCTGACATCCTGCAATGCAGGTACAAGTGTCCCAGTTGGGGTTTGAACTGAGCAACCCAGTGCTGCAAGGTGATGACCACTAAGACATTCTGCTGCTCTGTCCTTCTGTTCAATTTGCACCACTCTTCTGGAATGAGCTTCTAGCTTAACCACCATAGGGAAAAAAGGTGAAAGAAAATTCTGCTTTCGTCAGGTAGGACACATGTTGTGTGCCTGAGATAGAGCTAGAACCGGATACAGACATTGGTGGTAAAACTGGGTCCTACTCCGGTACAAGGGACACATTGTAAATTCAAGGCTGAGTATTGAGTGGACCTTTGGCAGAGCCAATCTCCTGTGATTTAGAATTGGCTCCCTTTCTCCTGGTCTCCACCATAGCTATAAGTGAGGGTATTCCCCTGTGGGGTACTCATGGAATAGGGTGCAGGAGATAGGGTGCAGTGTGTCTGAAAGGAGAACGCGGTAACCCAGGTGTTGACTGTCCTGCAACAAGTGGTGAAAGGGCACTGGAGTACCTTATCACGGTTCTAGATGGAAGTGGCATTAAAGGGTGTGACCAGTGGTGTGATCACCCTAGACTGAGCTCTGAATTTTAGCACAAACTTTGAAAAGCTTACGCCGTAAGGGGAATACATTCCAGACTTAGTAATGTTTTATAGAGTAATGGTCAAAGTTACAGGGTGACCCTGACTTATCTGTCCTGAATACTGGACTGTATATAAGGTCCATGCTTTAATCGTCATGGTGGACATACCCCTGAAGAGGTCCTCAGGGACTGGGTTCCATAGTTTTGAAGTTCCATAGTGATGAATTACAACCCTGGACCTGTATAGCACCCTGCGGCTAACTCAACACATTACACCAAGTGCCATAGGGAGCACCTCAAATTTGATGTCCCTTCAAAATAACTCAACACACAGCCATTAATGTCTAAACTGCTGGCAACAAAAGTGAGTACAGCCCTAGGTTAAATTGTCAAAATTGGGCCCAAAGTCAATATTTGTGTGGCCACCATTATTTTCTACCACTGCCTGGGTGCTGCCACACATGCTTGACACCATCTGAACCAAATAAGTTTATCTTGGTCTCATCAGACCACAGGACATGTTTCCAGTAATCCATGTCCTTAGTCTGCTTGTCTTCAGCAAATGTTTGTGGGCTTTCTTGTGCATCATCTTTAGAAGAGGCTTCCTTCTGGAACGACAGCCATGCAGTCCAATTTGATGCAGTGTGCGGCGTATGGTCTGAGCACTGACAAGCTGACCCCCCACCTCTTCAATCTCTGCAGCAATGCTGGCAGCACTCATACGTCTATTTTCCAAAGACAACCTCTGGATATGACGCTGAGCACATGCACTCAACTTCTTTGGTGGACCATGGCGAGGCCTGTTCTGAGTGGAACCTCTCCTGTTAAACCACTGTATGGTCTTGGCCATTGTGCTGCAGCTCAGTTTCAGGGTCTTGGCAATCTTCTTATTGCCCAGGCCATCTTTATGTAGAGCAGCAATTCTTTTTTTTCATATTCTTAGAGAGTTTTTTGCCATGAGGTGCCATGTTGAACTTCCAGTGACCAGTATGAGAGAGTGAGAGCGATAACACCAAATTTACCACATCTGCTCCCCATTCACACCTGAGACCTTCTAACACTAATGAGTCACATGACACCAGGGAGGGAAAATGGCTAATTGGGCCCAATTAGGACATTGTCACTTAGGGGTGTACTCACTTTTGTTGCCAGCGGTTTCGACATTAATGGCTGTGTGTTGAGTTATTTTGAGGGGACAGCAAATTTACACTGTTATACAAGCTGTACACTCACTACTTTACATTGTAGCAAAGTGTCATTTCTTCAGTGTTGTCACATGAAAAGATAGAATAAAATATTTACAAACGTGTGAGGGGTGTACTCACTTTTGTGAGATACTGTATACTTTATTTTGTACCTTGGATCATCAGGACAGATACCTGTATATACAACACATTTTGGACGGATTTTTCCCCCCTGTGTCCGCCCCAGGTCGGGTTAATTTGTTGGGGGTTGGAAGGAAGGCCGTGTGCTAGTAAGCCATGTTTGTATTTATTATGATGTACATAAATACAGATTATGTTCTATGTTTATGAAACACTAATATCGAGTCTGTTTATTTTAAGAGAAAACTGTCTGTACATCTTCATAGTCCTGAAGAAGCCTTGCGTGAAACGCGTTGACCAGTGAACAGACGAAGATAGAGGAATATGATCCGAAGCAAACACAGTGACGTGCCTCCATCCCTAATGCAAACAGAAAACAGAGGTCGTGGGACTTTAAATGAGGCCGGTCACCAACTAAGATATACAAAAATAGAATCTGAACGTAGTCATTTATTATATATACAGTAATAGATACAAATGTTGACATCAGTAACAAATATAATGTAGACATGTATACAAAAAAAGCTGAGACAAAAAATCCCATATAGTAAGGAGATTGTTATAATAGTAATAAGATATATTCAGTAATAAAGTACATGGCCGTCACTAAATGTTACATCTAAGTGAAGAGAGGAAATATCTATACCTACACGCACCTTATGATATATACCAACTTATCCTTATATATGTATGATGTACATGAGTGAAATTAGTAGGAGACATTGATCTCCTGTGTACGAGTTGAGCTCAGTTCGGGGCCAGTTTCCTCATTTTATTGAGATCTGGTTTTAGATAAATCAATAAATGTTATTTTAGGATAAATCCATGTAGTTGTTATCTGTCTCATGCTGTGCCCTTAAAGTCCACACATATGACAGTGGTTCCTTGTGAACATCTGTAGGTTCCCATTTCTCTGAACAGATAGGATGTTGGGACTCTCAAGATAGTTCTGGTTAATTGTACCAGGTAAAGAGGAGCAGCCTTGGTTAGGAGTTATTTGAACTATTTGCACTGGCTGATTTTCCTACCCCCCCCCCCTGAGGAAACTGATAAGCTGGATCCTATTCTATCTGAGAAGATTGTTTGAAGGGGATCTTGAAGGGAAAACACACACTTTACTGCATACTACACTTTACTGCATATTGCCAGCCTGCCATATAAACTATTCTTTACAATTTTTTTACTTTCTGGGCACGAAATATGTTCATGCGATATTTGACATACATGACATGAACAACTTATATAACAAATTTAACAAATTTACCATAGCAGACTGAAACCAGGACTGGATGGACTTAAACCTCCTGAATCCCTTTTTTCTCTGGGGGAAGGAATGCCCAAAAATAAAGGGGGAGTACAGACACGCCGTGCAGTTCTGACATCACTGTCTAGGTCTACGGTAACCATGGCGTCTCAGACTGACCAAACAACAGTGACCAGGGATGTAGAAACACCCGCAAGTTTAGAGACACTTATGCATGCCATAGTAGACTGTAAGACAGCCTTGACATCCAAAATTGATTGTGTACAAACAGATATAGGACTTATCCGTAAAGATATGGATAATTTTCGAGATAGAGTCACTGAGATGGAAATGCGAGTTTCAGAAGTAGAAGACACACAGAAAGATTATAATTCGGATGTTCAGCTGCTCAAAGCCAGGGTTAAGCAGCTGGAAATACGAGCAGAAGATGCAGAAAATCGCAATCGTAGGAATAACTTACGGATTTTAGGTCTTCCGGAGGGGTCCGAGGGTGTAAACCCGGTGACCTTTATTGAACACTTACTTCCGACAATTCTTCCAGAAGCTAAATTTTCTGCTTTTTTTTCAGTAATACGTGCACATCGAATACCAGGGAAGCGAGGACCTCCTGGTTCTCCTCCACGTACTTTTATTTTGAGGTTCCTTCATTATGGTGACCGAGACACTGTGTTACGAGCAGCGCGCTCTCAGGGTGAAGTGAAATATGAGGGCAGTAAACTTTTTATTTTTCCAGATTATTCGGTTGAAACACAGCGTCAGAGGAAGTCATTTGATCAAGCCCGTTCTAAGTTAAGAGAAAGGGGGTTGAAATATAGTACTCTGTTCCCAGCTAAATTGCGGGTACAAGATGGTGAACAAGTGCGTCTTTTTTCTTCCCCAAAAGAGGTATTATCCTGGCTTGAGACATATAAAAAAGACTGAAATTGAACCCCCCTTTTTTTTTTTTTTTTTCTTTTTTTTTTTTTTTTTTTCCTCTTGGTCTGTCATAGTTTGCTTGCCCAAACTTTATACGATAGCTGGGTGAATCAAGATATAAGTTTCTCCTTCTTTTTTGTCCTTTTGAACGCCGGAGTCTTTTCCCCCCCCCTCTTCTTTTTTTTTTCTTAAGGAGGGGGGGGGTAATATAGCGTCTTTCTTTGACACTTACCCCCTAGGGTGGACTATGAGGTCCGCGGTGGGTGGGATACAAACCCTCTCCAATTTTGGGGAGATGGGTGGGGTGGGGGGGATGGGGATGTTTGAATCATTACTCTGTTATTGTATTTACTGTATTTTTTTTTTTTTTTCTGTTATTATGTTGTATACATTGTTTTTTGAGTGGATATGGAATCTTTAAGGGTGATTTCCTGGAACACTAGAGGTTTGAATTCCCCACAGAAACGCTCTTTAGTGTTTCAATATTTAAAAGCGTTTAACCCCCACATATGCGTCCTGCAGGAGACTCACTTGTTGGGTACTCGAACGCTGGCTCTTAAGAAACCGTGGGTTGGGCATCATTACCACTCTACGTTTTCTACGTATTCTCGGGGAGTCAGCGTTCTTATCCACAAGTCTCTCCCGTTCAGACTAATGGGTCTCTCCTTGGACCCGGATGGACGATTTGTTTTACTCAATCTCCAGATAGCATCTTTTACTTTATTGCTGGTAGGGTTATATATACCTCCGCCGGCCTCAATCAGGCTGTTATATAAAATTTTTAAAGAAATTGCAAAATTTGAGAATGATAATATACTCATTGTGGGTGATTTTAATATGGTCCCAGATCCGAACATGGATAGAATGACTGGAGATTCTTCCTCTAGATCGGATCTCACTGAATGGGCTGAGATCTATGGGCTGACAGACCTATGGCGTTGGCACCATCCCCATGCTAGGGAATATACCTGCCACTCCGCCACTTATAAAACCTTCTCTCGAATTGACTTAATGTTTGCAAGTGGGTCATTACTATCTCGGGTGCGGGAGATTCGGGTTCTTCCTCGAGGGATATCCGACCACGCCCCACTTCTCTTAAAAATGGAACTATCTGGTAACCCCTCTCATAGATTATGGCGCTTATCCAGATATTGGATCGCTGATTCTGATATAAGCCCTTTAGTCGAACCCCAGATAGCGGCCTTTTGGGAGATAAATCCGGGCACGTCATCAGTGGCCATGGTCTGGGACGCTTTTAAGGTTTGCACCCGGGGGTATTATCAGACAGCTATTGGGAAGATCCAACGATATAGGCGAACAAATCTATTGCAAAAAGAAAAGGAAGCTAGAGATATGGAAAATCTATATGTCCAAACTAGAGACCCCACTCATTATACACGATCTCAATCCTTGACTAAGGAGGCAATGGGAATACGAACAGCCCTTACACAGAAAAAACTGCTCTCTCAAGCCCAACATATTTTTGTACATGGCGAGTATAACGGTAAAATGCTGGCGCAAATTTCTAGGGAACAGACAAGTGGGTATAGTATAGCACATATTCAGGATCAATCAGGCACTCTTCACTCTAATCCAGAAACTATTAATCACAACTTTACTGATTATTACCGGGCCCTATATAATACTAAGGTTAATTATTCAGGAGATGAACTCGATCATTATCTACAGGCAGTGGACTTTCCAGTCTTAACTGATAGAGATAGGGCCAAACTAGACGCCCCTATTACTCTTTTGGAGATCCAGGAAGTGGTGGCCTCCCTAAAACCCGATAAGACACCAGGACCGGATGGAATTCCTGTTGAATTCTATAAGGCACATATGGACCTTTTGGGCCCATATTTATTAGCCACTCTTCTAGGATCTCTAAAGGATGGGGAACTCCCTAAAACAATGAGCGAAGCGGTTATTGTTGTGATCCCTAAACCAGGGAAGGACCCATCACTATGTTCATCATACAGACCTATCTCTTTATTAAATGTTGATGGGAAGATCCTTTCAAAAGTCTTGGCCAATCGACTTAATAGTGTTATTACAGGATTGATCCATCCTGACCAAACTGGATTCATACCTGAGCGGGGTACTGATATCAATATCCGGAGATTGTTCACACATATGGCCTTGGCGTCGGGGGGAGGAACAGGTGTGGTCGCCTCCCTCGACGCCGAGAAAGCATTCGATTCTGTTGAGTGGCCATTTCTCTGGAAGATCTTATCTAGCTTCGGGTTCGGCCCTAATTTCGTCTCATGGATTAAGCTTCTCTATGAGAACCCTACAGCTAGAGTTCGTACTAATACATCTCTGTCGGATAAATTCCCTCTATTGAGGGGTACCCGACAGGGATGTCCGTTATCCCCAGCCTTGTTTGCCTTGGCTTTGGAACCGCTAGCGATTATGTTGCGAGCGGACCCACAAGTCCGAGGCATTAAGGTGGGGGTCATTGAAGAGAAGTTGTCTTTATATGCAGACGACACCTTGATTTACTTGGCGGATGCATCCACATCATTACATAGGGCCTTACAATTATTTGACATCTTTGGCCGTTTTTCAGGTATAAATATTAATTGGTCTAAGTCCGTCCTTTTTCCACTACACCCATCGATATCTCTAATTGATACTCATACACCGTTGAAATGGGTACAGGATATGGTGTACTTAGGCATCAAAGTGGGTCCAACATTGGAGGTATATCAGCAAAATAACATTGACCCTTTAGTTTTACAATTAAATAAAAAGTGCGCGTCTTGGCGCATGCTTCCCTTGTCCCCCGTTGGCAGAATTAACTTAATAAAAATGAACTATCTTCCGAAATTTCTGTATCTTTTTCGTAACTCCCCCATTGATATGACTAGAACCTTTTTTTCGAGATTAGAAAGTATTATAACAACTTTTGTATGGGCCGGGCGTACTCCACGAGTCGCAAGACGCACGCTATACCTTCCTCTTGCAAGAGGAGGATTAGCGCTTCCTAACTTTAAATTGTATTTTTGGGCGGCTGTCCTGGTGACGGTCCGGTGGTGGTTCTCTCAGCCCAAAACTAATTCTGCAGTTACACTAGAAGCAGCACTATTGGGTTCATATGCGGCCCTTAGTAATCTTGTTTTTCGGGGGGAACAGGCACATCCTCAAATAACCAGTCTGATGAAGACTGTCCTGCGGATATGGACTCGGGCGCGGGTGATATATAACACACCATTGCATATATCCCCCCACACTCCGTTGTGGGGTAATCCTAATTTAAAACATTTATATCATCTCCCTGATCCACAGTTATGGGCTGCTAGAGGGATTGTGACTATGAAACATGTTATTAAAGATGGAAGACTTCAAGGCTTTAATGCTCTTCAGTCCACCCATTCATTACCTTCCACCATGGGGTTTCGTTACCGCCAGCTTAGTCATGCTATGCGGGCTCAGTTCCATGGCCCTGTTGTCCTGGAATCAGACCCCTTGGAGAAAATGTTAACTTTTAAGGTAATAGGGAAATCTCTCTCTGCTATATACTCCATACTCTCAACAGATCATAGTCAGTCCCTTGAGAAAACCTATAATAAATGGAAGGAGGACATTCCAGATTTGACTATTGAAGAGTGGGAGGATTCGGTTAATAATTATATCCCCTCAATGATAGCGGCTAGGGACAGATTTATACAACTCAAATTCTTACATAGAGCATATTATACGCCACAACGTCTTGCCAGGATATTCCCCACGAAAGACCCTTTGTGCATTAGATGTGGGCATGAAATAGGTACATTCTTACATGTTGTTTGGTCGTGCCCTGACCTGGCAACTTTTTGGAAAGAAGTGACGGACACTATTGGCGAAATCTTTGACATCATGATTCCTTTGGACCCAAAGGTAACTTTATTGAGTAACCTTACAGAATTGGCTGGGGACAAATATGCTAAAATGTGCATTACATATACCCTGTTTTATGCCAGGAGAGAAATCCTTTTGCGATGGAAGTTACCCGAACCTCCCACCCGATTATCCTGGATAGTTGCCGTTACTAAGACACTCCCATTCTACCGTTTTACATACGGTAGTAGGAACTGTCCAAAAAAATTTGATAAAGTCTGGTCAGCCTGGATCGACGCTGTAGGTGAGCCAAAGTCACCGTTTCCATAATGATATAAGTAGGCTCTTATCATTATAATTAAGAATTTTTTTTTTTTATTTCTTCTCTCCTTGTTTTTAAACTGGTTTATTGACATTCCCCTTCCCTCCCTCTCCCTAAGAATTTTTTTTTTTTTTTTTCCTTTTTTTTTTTTTTTTTTTTTTTTTTTTGTGTGTCTGTTAGTAGGTATGGATAAAACTATTCCTTGTGCAGAGTAATGTATTGTATTGGAATGTTTGTGATGTTTATATGTGTAACAATAAAATAAAAATTTAACTGTTAAAAAAAAAAAGATAGTTCTGGTTTTTCTTCTCCTCTCCAAGTTCTCCAAATAAAACATAAAAACACATCCCCTAGACTGGTCATTGGAGACAACGAGCGGAAGAGTGTGTGCACCTGGCTGTGTGAAAATACCCTGTATCTGGCTGTGGAGTAATCAGTGGGAGGCCCGGGCAAACCAATATCCAAGCGGCTCCTGCAGGGGTACCGCTACGCAGAAAGCAAACCTTGCTTCAACAGTTCTCTCCTCAGGACAGAAAAGAAGACAAAGGTAGGCGACTGGAGCAAACTTTGATAAGATGCTGCAATGCACATCGATCACCCAGAGATCAGAGTCCTCTCCATAGGTTTTCCTTTTGGTTACTCCCTAGCAACCAGTATGGCGTCTGCTCCCTTCTGCTGACCTCAAGTCAAACATACTCACGTGTCACGCACCTCTTCCACAGGGCAATCGATGCATCCGCAGGGCGACCCGCATCCCAGAGGCAGGAACACAACTGCTATATCTGGGTTGGGCACGCTTAGGAGACATGTGCAGAATGGAAACATTTGTTTCTTTTCGGATAGATTCATTATGTTACTAATTTCGATTCATTATGGAATTTGTTTAGTTTGGTTTCGGTATTTGTTTACTTTTGTTTAGTTTTCGTGAAATTTATTTTTGTTTTTGGTAAAATTTGTTTAGTTTATTAATTTTCTAACGAATTTCAACTTTTCAGAACGATCGGGATTCCGATCGGTTGAAAAACTATCTAATGATTCGAATTCTGTGTGAAGAAATAGCTGGTTGTTAAGCAGGGGCTGGGAACCGATGATTCATCAGCTGTCAGTGGACTTCCCCGCTGACAGATGAAAGGAAAGAAAAGAATGCCGGCATTGCCGGCAATAGAAAAATGTTTAGAAAAATTACACGGGGTCCCCTCCAGTCCATACCAAGACCACACCAAAATGTAAAAAAAATACCCATACCAGACAACATGCCCTCAACATGGGGGGGTGCTTTGGGGCACCTCTCCCCCCCCCCCCCCAAAGCACCTCTTCAACATGTTGATGGGGACAAGGGCCTCTTCCCCACAACCGTGGCCTGTGGTTGTGGGGGTCTGCAGGCAGGGGACTTGTCGTAATCTGAATGCCCCTTTTACCAAGGGGAACCCAGATCCCGCCCCTCCCCCCATGTGAATGAGTATCGGGACCATAGTACCTGTACCTATTTACCAGAAAAGTGTCAAAATAAATAATAAAAACAAAGCACACACAATTTTTTAAATATCCTTTTCATGTTAAAGACATGTGACTGATCCGAATTCTAATCGTTCCGAGAAGTTGGAATTCATTAGAAAATGAATAAACAAAACAAATTTAACAGATTTCAACAAAATTCATTACAATTTCATTTGGAGATTTGGATACATCCGAATCTAGGAATAACCAAACATTTGTCGGAATTTGTATTCGCACCGATACAAATTTCACGTGTCTAACACTTAATGGCCCCCCGCTAACAGCTGGGCTCCCAGCCAATACAAATGGCCGCCGATGGCAGGGCTCACTCTCCAGGCATGGATCCTCTACATATGTGTGCCATAACACCACCCCGCTGATAGCTGGGGACTCAATGACCACTCAGGACATCCTGGAAGACTTCTGGATACCAAAGGAAGCTCCTGACATCCCGCACAGCTGCCCAGCACCAGACCCGCCCACCAATACTTCCATTAGGTAGGAAAACTTCATACAAAAATGGTCCTATAAGTGAGGAGGACAAAAAAGGAACGCAGCCATTGGCTTATCCTGAACATTTATGGGGGTGGGGTCTTAAAGGGAAGGAACGAGGGCGGGGCTACCAAAACGTATGCTGTCATGAACATCTGTCAGGAAAGCACATTATGGCCACTAGATGGAACTGACCATTATAGGAAATCCCAATTCACCATGACTGGGGGAATGCGGGTCACATTTCATCAACACATTTATAACAACCAGACCTGTAAGTGTTTGTGAAATCTTCCCGCACAAAATGTACTCAGCCAATGAAAAGTAAGGACTCCATTTTTTATTTCTCTCCTGCTATCAATAGCCAACACGGGACAACACTTCATCCATGTCTTTGATGATCTCTCATCTCCTTATGAAGTGTTTCTTACATGATAAAGATCAGCCATGGAGTATATCTGAGGTGTATATCAGGGTGTGCTTCTTCCCCACATGTCCACCAACATTCATAACGAAGACATTTCCAGCACTCAAGGCACTAATGCACCTCCAGGGTTGTGTGGGACCCCTGATGTACAGGAAGACAGAACTTCAGTGAGGAACAATTCCCTCACTCAGGACAGGAAATTGGCTTCCTCCCCGTGTGCAATCTCTGATGTGAGGAAAGAGTGGACTTCTGTGAAAAACATTTCCCGCACTCAGGACAGGAATACGGCTTCTCACCAGTGTGCAATCTCTGATGTTTGTAAAGATCGGACTTCTGTGAAAAACATTTCTCGCACTCAGGACAGGAATACGGCTTCTCACCCGTGTGCGATCTCTGATGTGTGGAAAGATTGGACTTCTGTGAAAAACATTTCCCACACACAGGACAGGAATATGGCTTCTCACCAGTGTGCAATTTCTGATGCACGAAAAGACTGGTCTTCTCTGAAAAACATTTCCCGCACTCAGGACAGGAATGCGGCTTCTCACCAGTGTGCAATCTCTGATGTCTGGAAAGATCAGACTTCTGTAAAAAACATTTCCCGCACTCAAGACAGGAATAGGGCTTCTCACCAGAGTGAGATCTCTGGTGTGTGGAAAGATTGGACTTATCTGAAAAACATTTCCCACACTCAGGACAGGAATACGGCTTCTCACCAGTGTGCAATCTCTGATGTGTGAAAAGCTTGGACTTCTCTGAAAAACATTTCCCGCATTCAGGACAGGAATATGGCTTCTCACCAGTGTGTGATCTCTGGTGTGTGGAAAGATATGACTTCATTGAAAAACATTTCCCACACTCAGGACAAGAATACGGCTTCTCCCCAATGTGCAGTCTCTGGTGTGTGGAAAGAGTTGACTTCTCTGAAAAACATTTCCCACACTCAGGACAGGAATACGGCTTCTCACCCGTGTGCAATCTCTGATGTCTGTAAAAATGGGACTTCATTGCAAAACATTTCCCGCACTCAGGACAGGAATATGGCTTCTCACCAGTGTGAGATCTCCGATGTGTGGAAAGATCAGACTTCTGTGCAAAACATTTCCCGCACTCAGGACAGGAATACGGCTTCTCACCAGTGTGATATCTCTGATGTGTGGTAAGATATGACTTCAATGAAAAACATTTCCCGCACTCAGGACAGGAATACGGCTTCTCCCCAGTGTGAGATCTTTTATGCACATTAAGTTTGCATTTAAAATGGAAACACTTCCCACACTCAGTACAGGAGAACCGCTTATCTGTTGTAAGGACGGCACCATCCCTCACAGTCTGAGGTTCCTCAGGATAAGAGGAATACGATGGTCCGGCACCGTCCCTCACAGCCTGAGGTTCCTCAGAATAAGAGGAATACGATGGTCCGGCACCGTCCCTCACAGTCTGAGGTTCCTCAGGATAGGAGGAATACGATGGTCCATCTACACTGTGTGGTGCCGGATGGACATTTGAGGCAGCCGGGTTTTCTCCTGGACTATACTGTGTGATGTCCTCATCTTCTACTTTACAGACTGGAGACAAAGTGAGACAATCCTCTGAGGTTTTTTTCATTTCCCGTCCATCTACTAAAATAGAAATACAAAGATTATTACTAGACATCAGCAGATTGGTTCCCCTAAACCAGGACTCCGCTCACATCAGACAGCTTTGTCTCTGAGGATCTTACAATTCCCCCCTCATGGTAACTAGTAAATGGGTCCTCTGATCTCCTACCAGTTCATTTCTTTATTCATGGACCTTAGTCAGAAAGTGAGGAAACAACGAGAACTGTCTTTTATAGGAGTGACAGTGATGAGGGGATTATAAGACGAGTGTCCCCTCCCCCTCTATCACTCATTGCCATCTTCCCAACACAAGAAATACCGCACTTCCTTATTTAGCCCCACCAGAGGTCAGAGAGTGAGGATGGGGGGAGAACAACCAAGATGAAGACTGGACTTATCCTGAAGACCACCATCATTGGGTTACTGACTCCTCCCTCATTATCACTTTCTGTTTAAGGTTCCAAAGTTGGAGGATGTTATCACATTATTATCAACATGTAAAAGTCTGTGCTCCAATCAGATCATCAGATATAAAATGTGATATAAAATAAATAATAAATAGGTACAATCATGTAGTGTAAAGAATGGTGTATAAATATTCACAGAAACATTCAGCCAATGGCAGCTTACATTCAGAAAGTTTCTTTCACTAAACACAAAAACAAATAAAAAATCAAATAAAATGCAGCGCCAAAAAAACTGAAAATACATTTCTTCCCCCAAATCTGTAGCCAATAAGTGGTAAATAATTTCCCTCCTCTCCTCCTTCCTCTTCCTCCATGGTATATATGTTGGGAGGAGGGGGGATATAAAATATTGGCGGAGCCTTCGCAGGGACGTCCCATCTCAGCCATCCCAGGGAAGGGGTATCTAAAGGAAGGATCACATTGTGAAGCTTATTTAGTCCGCACTGCTCAAGTCCTGGCTTTGTAATTCTATCATCTTGTATTTTAATGTTGAATAAAGCAGATAGACGGAGAGCACTAGAGGGGGTGTTATTTTCTACCCTCCCCCCCATATATACCGTGGAGGAAGAGGAAGGAGGAGAGGAGTGAGGGGGAAGGGATCTGTGGGACTCGCTGGTAACACAGGAGTCAGATGGGAAGGTGAGTGGAAGTGACCACCAGCACCTTTCTCATCTGCAATTTCTGCACTCGCACTTTATCATTTATATTGGCCCTGACTGATGACACGTGTCACATGACACACATTTCTATCCTCTTATTGGACGATCACATTACTATTTATTCATTTCCTGACACTGTTTAATAGATTTCATATTTTAGAATTGTAAGTCTGATTGTTACACGGCGCAGTGATATCGCACAGATTGGATTATTATTTCCCACTTATTGTCTACAGATTTGGGGGAAGAAATTTATTTTCATTTTTATTTGATTTTTTATCAGATATAAAATGTCCAGCTGGTAGGAAATGCGCGTAACAAAGAGAATCCATATTATGTGTATATACAGTATCTCACAAAAGTAAGTACACCCCTCACATTTTTGTAAATATTTTATTCTATCTTTTCATGTGACAACACTGAAGAAATGACACTTTGCTACAATGTAAAGTAGTGAGTGTACAGCTTGTATAACAGTGTAAATTTGCTTTCCCCTCAAAATAACTCAACACACAGCCAATAATGTCTAAACCGCTGGCAACAAAAGTGAGTACACCCCTAAGTGACAATGTCCAAAATGGGCCAAATTTTCCCTCCCCGGTGTCATGTGACTCATTAGTGTTACAAGGTCTCAGGTGTGAATGGGGAGCAGCTGTGGTAAATTTGGTGTTATCGCTCTCACTCTCTCATACTGGTCACTGAAAGTTCAACATGGCACCTCATGGTGAAGAACTCTCTGAGGATCTGAAAAAAAAGAATTGTTGCTCTACATAAAGATGGCCTAGGCTATAAGAAGATTGCCAAGACCCTGAAACTGAGCTGCAGCACGGTGGCCAAGACCATACAGCGGTTTAACAGGACAGGTTCCACTCAGAACAGGCCTCACCATGGTTGACCAAAGAAGTTGAGTGCACGTGCTCAGCGTCCTATCCAGAGGTTGTCTTTGGGAAATAGACATATGAGTGCTGCCAGCATTGCAAAAGAGGTTGAAGAGGTGGGGGGGGGGGTCAGCCTGTCAGTGCTCAGACCATACGTCGCACACTGCATCATATTGGTCTGCATGGCTGTCGTCCCAGAAGGAAACCTCTTCTAAAGATGATGCACAAGAAAGCCCGCAAACAGTTTGCTGAAGACAAGCAGACTAAGGACATGGATTACTGGAACCATGTCCTGTGGTCTGATGAGACCAAGATAAACTTATTTGGTTCAGATGGTGTCAAGCGTGTGTGGCGGCAACCAGGTGAGGAGTACAAAGACAAGTGTGTCTTGCCTACAGTCAAGCATGGTGGTGGGAGTGTCATGGTCTGGGGCTGCATGAGTGCTGCCGGCACTGGGGAGCTACAGTTCATTGAGGGAACCATGAATGGCAACATTTCCTGAGACATACTGAAGCAGAGCATGATCCCCTCCCTTCGGAGACTGGGCTGCAGGGCAGTATTCCAACATGATAATGACCCGAAACACACCTCCAAGACGACCACTGCCTTGCTAAAGAAGCTGAGGGTAAAGGTGATGGACTGACCAAGCATGTCTCCAGACCTAAACCCTATTGAGCATCAGTGGGGCATCCTCAAATGGAAGATGGAGGAGCGCAAGGTCTCTAACATCCACCAGCTCCGCAATGTTGTCATGGAGGAATGGAAGAGGACTCCAGTGGCAACCTGTGAAGCTCTGGTGAACTCCATGCCCAAGAGGGGAAAATAATGGTGGCCACACAAAATATTGACACTTTGGGCCAAATTTGGACATTTTCACTTAGGGGTGTACTCACTTTTGTTGCCAGCAGTTTAGACATTAATGGCTGTGTGTTGAGTTACTTTGACGGGACAGCAAATTTACACTGTTATACAAGCTGTACACTCACTACTTTACATTGTAGCAAAGTGTCATTTCTTCAGTGTTGTCACATGAAAAGATAGAATAAAATATTTACAAAAATGTGAGGGGTGTATTTACTTTTGTGACATGGTGTATATAGCAGTGGGTAGAGGGGAGAGAGCAGAAGTCTGTAATGTAAAACAGAGTATATAGCGCAGGGGTCAGGAGTATGTAATGTACAACATAGAGTATATAGTGCAGGGGTCAGGGCTCATAATATTGGTATTCAGTAGTCAGTGGTGGATTACATGTATTTATGTCATGTATGTATTTAGTGTTAATGACCAACCTGTGCTGATCTCTGTAGGAGTGTCCTCCTCTATAAATGTCCCCGTTATTCCATCCTCCTCCATAGACTGCTGATCATCCCTCACATACATCTCTTCTTCTTCTTCTGCTTTAACCTCAAATTCTATATCGATTGGATCTCCACTCTAAATCAAGAAAATGAGAGAGAATATCATCTTAAAGTTATAAGTTTTAGCATTGGGATATTATAAAAAAAAACAAAAAACACATCCTCCCCAGAAGTCCATGTTCTAGATGCTCCAATCCACCAACCTTGTAACATTGAGGGATGGTGTGACCTTCCTGTGTGGAATCCCGGGAATACAGAGGACGGGGACATCTCTCTGGTGGGTTTCTGTAGCTGGATGACTCCTCCATGGTGTTCTGGTACAGATCTTTGTGTTCCTTTAGAAACTCTGACTCCTCCATCACCCCATCCTCATCATCCTCCTCTTTTATCTCTTCTTTAACCTCAACTTTAGAATCGTTCAGGTTTCCACTCTGAATATATAATAAAAATGACATCAATGGTAACAATGCAGATAATGTACAGATCCTAATGATACTATCAGTGATTGTTCCTCATCTACCTGATGATGGTGGGGGATGGTGTGACCTTCCTGTGTGGAATCCCGGGAATACAGAGGACGGGGACATTTCTCTGGTGGGTTCCCATTACTAGATCCATCTGTAGGAAACACACACACTGACTGAATACATTGTTTCTATGTGTTTATCAGATGATGGGGGATCTAGGTGGACCCTCCGTACTGCTCTCTCCTTTACAATAAAGTCTCCTCTTACCCGGTGATGTGAGAGGCGGCGGATTCTCCATCATGACGTCCTTGTAGAGATCCTTGTGTCCTTCTAAATACTCCCACTCCTCCATGGAGAAATAGACAGTGACATCCTGACACCTTATAGGAACCTGACACACACAATGATACAGTCACCATCCAGACACATCCCTTGTCTGTTACTGGATAATGTCCCAGAATTCCCAGCACCGCTCACCTCTCCTGTCAGCAGATGGACCATCATGGTGGTCAGTTCCAGGATCTTCTGCTCTCTGTTCCTCTCAGGTATCGGAGAACGAGGTGGAGGCACCATGGTGGGGCTCTGGGTCCTGCTCCATCCTCCTGAGATTGGCTCTCCAGTAGACTTCTTCACTACAACATAATCCTACAGATCAGGAGAAAGATAAACCGATATCAATCATCTGACATCATCTACATGTCTATAATAAGAACATGGTCTATTGACCAGACTAGATAAGAGTGATGTCATGTGATCTCCCAGAATCCTCCTCACCTCTCCAGTCAGGTCTGTGTTTTATTAATAGAGATAAGAGTGATGTCATGTGACCTCCCAGAATCCTCCTCACCTCTCCGATCAGCAGGTAGATAATCTCCAGGGTGTGGCTTAATAACCTCTCAGTCATGTGACTCCGATCCTCCTCCATCCTCATTGGTGTGGTCATGTGATCTATGCGGGTTTCTCTGTAGACGGATAATGAAGAATTATCTGGATTGCATTGGTTGGACAATATTAGGATGGGGATATAAGGGGTTATAGGCGGGTTGCCCCCGGTGGGAATTGGAACATGTAGATTGGGTTAATTAGGGGGATCTTTTTATAAAGAGTGGTCACAGGTTCTCTGAGACCATCAAGACCAATGCAGAGCCCATAGCCCTTGATTGGACAGGAGGAGGGACAGTCCACTGCCAGAGTGTAGGGGAGTAGAGAAGAGTGTCGGTATTGAGGGATCAGAGGATCGGATAAGTAAAAGTGCTTTTACTGGTTCCCTACACCAAAATGACCATGTAACCCTTGAAGTGGGGCTGCCCCCATTATACGAGGGTTAAATGCTCATTTGGGTTTTGGTAATTTTTTGTTTCCCCAGAGATGGGCTTTAAACAAAATAACATTTTCACACACAATAAAATCTGTATTTTAAACTTGTAAAAACAAAGCGCCCCCCCACACACACACAATTATGTCAACCCTTAAAACTCTGTGTTCCCATGAAATGGTAACTAAATTCACTACCCAACATGGTGCAAAGACAACGCTATAAAAGCTCCTACAGGTCATTCGTTTAGAGAAACCCGGTAATAATGGCCCCAGAATCATTGCTCTCACTCTAGTGTGCGGCCAATACCCCCTTTGTGACAGCGTAATATAAATGACAGGTATTCTTTAATCACTTAAGCCCCGGAAGATTTTACCCCCTTCCTGACCAGGGGGTATTTTTTGCGATTCGGCACTGCGTGACTTTAACGGGCAATTGCGCAGTCGTGCGACGCTGTACCTAAACGAATTTGACGTCCTTTTTTTGCCACAAATAGAGCTTTCTTTTGGTGGTATTTGATCACCTCTGCGATTTTTTGATCATGTGCTATAATCAAAAAAAGAGCGACAATTTTGCAAAAATAACAATATTTTTTTATATGAAATTACCCAAAAAAATGTAAAAATCAAATTTTTTAAAAATTTTGGCCAATTTGTTTTCTGCTACCTATGTTTGGTAAAAAAAAAAAAATCACAATAAGCGTATTTTAATTGGTTTGCGCAAAAGTTATTGCGTTTACTAAGGGAAAGATTTTTGTCATTTTTGTTGTTTTTTTTTTTTAACAAGTTATGGCAGCGATCTGCGATTTCTTTTTGCGGGACTGCGACTTTGCGGTGGACAGATCGGACCCTTGACTGACATTTTTGACACTTTTGGGGGTACCAGTGACATTACTAGAGTAATCAGTGCTATACATATGCACTGTTACTGTCAAAATGACACTGCCAGAGAAGGGGTTAACTTTATTAGAGATGCAGTGACTATGTGTGTCACTAGGGGCGTGATTCTTACTGTGCAGGGATGTGGCTGTGTGTGTAACAGCACAGATCAACGGTCCGACATAGCAGGACCATTAGATCAGTGCTTTTTCACAGGGAAGAATGACAGGCGGCTTTGTTTACATTAGCCGCCTGCCTTTCTCCCTTCACAGCGGACGCTCGCGAGTGACCGACGGACATCGGGTCCACCGGTCACACGCATGGAGGTGTCCGTGAACGAGCCGAGGTGGGAGCGCACCTCCGGCGACACGAGCTCGCCCGCTATTGGCTCCCAGGCTAGTGACGTACCGGTACATCACTATGCCTGGCCGGGGCTGACCGTCGCAATATATGTACTTGCGGCGGTCGGCAACCGGTTAAGGAGACATTAGGGGTTTATTAGACCTCCAAAGTCACCTATGGACCCCAGTGAAGCTGATGAAGTACAGATTGGGATCAACCAGCTTCATCCCTGACCACAGTGACCGGGGAACAATGGCACTAAACCTGGAAGTGATGAAATGCTCATCTCTTCAGCATTCATTCACCAGAGAAGAGATCTGAGAACTGATCACCCTCCACTCCATCCACCATGCCAATCCTGGGCCTACAGGAGGGGCAGGCACATGGTTAATATAGTGAAGCATGAAGATATTTGTGTCTTCAGAGGAAGGGTGTGAAAGGGCAAATTTCAGGAGAACCTGAATCTCATCCCTCTTTACAAGAGACTGCTAAGGTGAGAAGATGATTGGTGGGAAAGGTGACAAATCTCCAGAATAATCTCAAGATAATTTTTCGACCCTGAAGGGGTTGATCTAGCTTTCCACACTATATATGTGCATATCATCATCTGCTGGAGATAAACAGTGACTATGGAGAAGGAGGACGGACGTGATGGGGGGGGGGGTTACTGGGTGTAAATAGAAAATAAGATCTTATTACCTCCTCTACTGCCACTTCCAGCAATGTCTCCTCTCTCCTTTGTGCCACATGGAACTTGTGTCTGTACCTGAAATCACTTCCTGTCTTCCATAGAGACTTCCTGTCTGGGTAGAAGTGAGATCACCACCTTGTGGAGCTCAGAGGAACTGCAGCCCCGAGAAACGTCTCGTAGTGCGAACACAGCCTTGTGTTGTATATCCTTATAGATGGGTCATCTCCACTCCCACCAGGGGGGGGGGGGAGAAATAGATTACTGCCTATTACCTTCACACGCTCACCCCCCCCCTTTCCTGGCCAGGCAGGCTTCATGCTCGGATTAACAGTTTTGTATTTATTTCCCGGCTGACCTCACACAGTTTTTTTTTTTTGTTTCTTTGCTTTAAACACCTACTAGATTCAAAGTCTGGAATGTATATTTGGGGGACTCAAAATTTGGGGGTGTGAAAAAAGTCTTTACCACTTTCCGACCTCCCTATAGCAGTTTTATTGCTACAGGGCAGCCGTGCTGCTCAGAACCCCGTATATAAACGTGATCCTGCACTTCCAGGTAGTATGCACAAGTGCGCGCTGCCAGCGGCTCACTACCACTGTGATTCTACACAGCAGGTCCCGCAGACGCGATGTCCGCCAGCACCCATTGATCGTTCGGTACACAGGCAGAATTGCAATCCATCTATGTAAACAAGGCAGATTGCCGTTATGTCAGTAGGGAAAGCATGGATCCTGTGTTCCTGCAAAGCAGAGGCACTGATCCATGCCTTCCCCTAGAAAAAGCACCTCCCTCAATACAAAAACACTGGCTAGGCACACATTTAACCCTTTGATTGCCCCTTCCCAGCCAGTGTCATTAGTACAGTGACAGTGCATATTTTTAGCACTGATCACTGTATTGGTGTCACTGGTTTTCACAAAGTGTCAGTTAGTGTCTGATTTGTCCGCCGCAATAAAGTCCCGCTGTAAGTCACCGATCGCTGCTATTACTAGTAAAAAAATAAAAATTCCATAAATACATCTCATAGTTTATAGACAAGAAATCTTTTGCACAAACCAATTAAAATAAGTTTATTGAGATTTATTTTAAACAAAAACATGTAGCAGAATACATATTGGCATAAATTGATTAATAAATAATTTTTTTTAACATTTTTATTGGATGTTTTATAGCAGAAAGTAAAAAATATTGTTTTGTTAGAAATTTTTTGTTTATAGCGCAAAAATGAAAAACCGCAGAGGAGATCAAATACCACCAAAAGAAATCTCTATTTGTGGGGAAAAAAAGGACATTGACTTTATTTGGGTACAGAGTCGCACGACCGCGCAACTGACAGTTAACAACTTCAGCCCCAGAAGATTTACCCCCCTTCATGACCAGGCCATTTTTTGCATTACTTTAATTGAAAATTGCGCAGTCGTGCGACGCTGTACCCAAATGAAATCAATGTCCTTTTTTTCCTACAAATAGAGATTTATTTTGGGGGTTATTTGATCACCTCTGCGTTTTTTTTTTATTTTTTGCGCTATAATCAAAAAATGACCGACAATTTTAAAAAGAAAAACAATATTTTTTACTTTCATGAGGGCGGCGCCTGTAAAAACAATCAAGTGGCTGAACAGACCATATGATTGTTTATACGGTGCAGAAGATATGTGAATGATGCCTATAGCTCCACCCATCATCCAGATATCTTCACTCAAAGTCCATGACGTCATATGAGGTCATTGGGCGGGAAGTGGTTTAATACAGGAGAATAATGTCCGCGCCCCCCTAAGCCTCCGCTTATTTGTAGAGACATAAACCATTTGGAGTGCCAGAATCCCAATCTTCTTCTCATTGGTATAATGTCAAGGATTTTGCAGACAGAGGAAATGAGCTTTTCAACGTTAGCAAGCATGTTGTGTGAAGGTCCTTCTTCATTATAATGACAATGTGGGGGAGAGAAATCCTCTGCACCTTCCTCCAGTACGGCATCCATATCCTCTCCATTCCCTCCTGTCTCTGCGTCATAAACTAGGGAAGATAACCCGCAAATATATCCCATTCTAGGTTGGTGCACATTATTCTGCTCACACAATCAGTGCAAGTCCAGCTGTTCACTGAGGCATCAAAAGAAACTTGAATGGACAACCATGCTCCAACAAAATACTCCTTTATTAGAATATATCCAGAAGTGACAACATGGCAGGAGAGATGAGACTGTCAACGCGTTTCACACTACAAGCATTTAGTCATAGCAAACCCGCCATACTGCTTTCTCTCTATTTAAACATACAACATCAATTACCATATTAATTAATATTTAAGCTGAACATCATAGACATGTGCAGAATGGAAACATTTGTTTATTTCGGATAAATCAGTTTAGCTATTTATTTTGCTTTCTAGAATTCGTTTCATTTCAAGCTTTCAGGGCAATTCAAATCGGTCGAAAATGTATCAAGCATTGTTGCTGGAGCAAAGGATTCCTCCTGGCACAGTCAGAGGCTTAATGGTGACTGAATGTTCAAACATTGGGTGGCACAATCTGAAAAAGACCAGTAAGCAACCTCTCCCCCAGAAGTGGAGCTCTTTGCTGACTATTTGGTTGAGGACTCTCCTTCTCTCTTCAATTCTTTCTGGACTTCAAGTCAGAACTGCAGGAGCAAACCTCTTTGGAGTTAGACACTGACTCTAGAACTGCAGTTTTCTTTCATTTGGCAGACATTTACTCGAAAGAAGGAGGCCGGACTAAATGCAGCTCATTGCTATCAAATGAAGCAAGCCCTTAAAGGATACAGTTTAAACTTTTGCAATGCAGACAAGATTGTCCCACTCATAGAATTATTCTTTTGGACAGAATCAATGTTCTTCATCCCAACTTCCATTGCATTGGAAGAGAGGCAAAGGTTAAGGCAGGTTCACAGGCTACAACTGCAGACAGATATACCCCTTAGGGACAAGTCCAACACAAAGTTACCACCAGAAGACCCTAAACCCCCCAAGGACCCACCTAATCATCATTATTGAGTATACCCCTGAAGGACACAGCATCCCCCAATGGCAACTCCATGCATATGGCTAAGCTCATGAAGGCCACATCAACCAAATAGGTGACTCATTATACTGGAAGACCTCTCCCTCTTCACAAGTGCCTAATGTGACATCCTGCAGTGCAGGTAGAAGTGTTCTGGTTGGGGTTTGAACTGAACAACCCAGTGCTGCAAGGTGATGACCACTAAGACATTCCACTGCTCTGTCCTTCTGTTCAATTTGCACCACTCTTCTAGCATGAGCTTCTAGCTTAAACATCATAGGGAAAAAAGGCAATGCACTGCTTTGGAAGTTGAAATTGGTCAGTTGACTGATCATGTAATGGAAAAGCTTGCCATGGTCAGAGTTGAGACTCCTTGCACAGGGAGAGATGTAACAGACTCCTTTACAGTGTCTTGACTACCTGTGGCAACCTGTTGGTAGGGGTCATCTTCCTCCCTGGATGTCTGAACAAAACAGGAAATTTATACTGGGTTTTGCCTGTCAAGCACCAAAGGCCCAGTCTACGGTGTACATAATACATGCAGATCTGGAGAGGCTTAATAGAAAGTGCCCATTAGTCAGCTTCCCATACACCAGCTTTATGAGGCCTGCAGAAGGGCTGACAATCCAGGAACAGTATCAGTAAGGAAGACGCTGCCCCCTCCCGCTATAACCTGCATAGAGCAGCCACAGCATAGAGGGATTAGGCTGCAGCGGCACAAGGACATGTCACAGTAAGAAATAAATCCATGATAAACAGACATGGTGCAAAGGAGAACTCCATATTGTGTGGGAAAAAGAAATATATTACCTATATAACTGCTACTCAAGCTATGTAGTAATTTAGAAAAAAAAAATTGCAATTCAAACTACGGGTGCTAAAGTCTCCTAAGCTGTCAAAAAAGACAGTGTAACAGTTGTTTGATTGCTGGGTGAGAAAAACCTGTAAGGGGTTAATTACTGCTAAAGGAATACTGACACTGCAGCTTCTCACATCAGAGCACCATCCCAGCAGGTGAATAATCAAACAGACCCTGCCATACAGATGTAGAGCCCTCCTAGGTAGGTGCTAGAATGAGTAGATATCGTTTTTGGTTTCTCTGTCTAACAGGGACACAGCTCATGCTGTCTTGATGTTTCACACTGATCCAATAGCCATGGAGTATATTGGACAGTGGGTGGAGTCCTGGCAGATGAGAGCATGGATGTCTGTACCAATGTTGTTGAAGTATTTTTCTAATTTGTGTATGTTGTCTAGTATAAGGTGTTATTAAACCGACTATTTCTGTTTTTGGTTGTTTCAGGCCTCGGAACATAACTTCCCCTCTTTTGTACTTATAAGTCCTATTATAAGCTTTTCACAGTGTAGTCCGCGAATAGCCTCTAATAAGTAATCTCTTTCTAAGGGAGTCCGCCTCCCGTTTAAAATCTTCGTCGTTCAAACAGATTCTATGCAATCTAAGATACTGGGAGTAGGGTATACTATGTACCGGGGGTTGGATGAAAGCTATTGAAATGTAAAACCGTGTTGCCAGCTGTCGGTTTTCTATAAAGTGTAGTTTCTATCCCACCTTATTCTTGTATAAGAATTTGTATGTCTAAGATCACACTACTACACATATACAGTATCTCACAAAAGTAAGTACACCCCTCACATATTTGTAAATATTTTATTCTATCTTTTCATGTGAAAACACTGAAGAAATGAGACTTTGCTACAATGTAAAGTAGTGAGTGTACAGCTTGTATAACAGTGTAAATTTACTGTCCCCTCAAAATAACTCAACACACAGCCATTAATGTCTAAACAGCTTGCAACAAAAGTGAGTACACCCCTAAGTGACAATGTCCAAATTGTGCCTAAAGTGTCAATATTTTGTGTGGACACCATTATTTTCCAGCACTGCTGTAAACCCTCTCGGGCATGAAGTTCACCAGAGCTTCACAGGTTGCCACTGGAGTCCTCTTCCTCTCCTCCATGATGACATCACAGAGCTGGTGGATGTTAGAGACCTTGCGCTCCTCCACCTCCAGTTTGAGGATGCCCCACAGAGGCTCAATAGGGTTTAGGTCTGGGGACATGCCTGGCCAGTCCATCACCTTTACCCTTAGCTTCTCTAGCAAGGCAGTTGTCGTATTGGAGGTGTGTTTGGGGTCGTTATAATGTTGGAATACTAGCCTGCGGCACAGTCTCCAAAGGAAAGGGATCATGCTCTGCTTCAGTATGTCACAGTACATGTTGGCATTCATGGTTCCCTCAATGAACTGTTGCTCCCCAGTGCTGGCAGCACTCATGCAGCCCCAGACCATGACACTCCCACCACCATGCTTGACTGTAGGCAAGACACACTTGTCTTTGTACTCCTCACCTGGTTTCCGCCACACGCACTTGACACCATCTGAACCAAATAAGTTAATTATGGTTTCTTCAGACCACAAGACATGGTTTCAGTAATCCATGCCCTTTGTCTGCTTGTCTTCAGCAAACTGTATGTGGGCTTTCTTGTGCATCATCTTTAGAAGAGGCTTCCTTCTGGGATGACAGCCATGCAGACCAATTTAATGCAGTGTGCGGTGTATGGTCTGAGCACTGACAGGCTGACCCCCCCCAACCTCTGCAGCTATGCTGGCAGCACTCATACATCTGTTTTGCAAAAGACAACCTCTGGATATGATGTTGAGCACGTGCACTCAACTTCTTTGGTCGATCATGGCGAGGTCTGTTCTGAGTGGAACCTGTCCTGTTAAACCGCTGTATGGTCTTGGCCACTGTGCTGCAGCTCAGTTTCAATGTCTAGGCCATCTTTATGTACAGCAACAATTCTTTTTTCTTTCAGATCCTCAGAGAGTTCGTTGCCATGAGGTGCCATGCTGAACTTCCAGTGACCAGTATGAGAGAGGGAGAGCGATAACACCAAATTTAACACACCTGCTCTCCATTCACACCTGAGGCCTTGTAACACTAACGAGTCACATGACACCGGGGAGGGAAAATTACTAATTTGGCCCAATTTGGACATGGTCACTTAGGGGTGTACTCACTTTTGTTGCCAGCGGTTTAGACATTAATGGCTGTGTGTTGAGTTATTTTGAGGGGACAGCAAATTTACACTGTTATACAAGCTGTACACTCACTACTTTACATTGTAGCAAAGTGTCATTTCTTCAGTGTTGTCACATGAAAAGATAGAATAAAATATTTACAAAAATGTGAGGGGTGTACTTACTTTTGTAAGATACTGTATATTTTATCTTGTACCTAGGATCATCAGGATAGATACCTATATACACTACACATTTTGGTCTGGTTTCCCCCCAAGGTCTGGCTAATTTGTTGGGGGGACGAAGGAATGCCGTGTGCTAGTAAACCATGTTTGTATTTATTATGATGTACATAAATACAGATTATGTTCTATGTTTATGAAACACTAATATCGAGTCTGTTCATTTTAAGAAAAAACTGTCTGTACATCTTCATAGTCCTGAAGATGCCTTGTGTGAAACGCGTTGATCAGTGAACAACCGAAGATAGAGGAATATGATCCGAAGCAAACACAGTGACGTGCCTCCATCCCTAATGGTTAATGCAAACAGAAAACCGAGGTCGTGGGACTTTAAATGAGGCAGGTCACCAACTAAGATATACAAAAATAGAATCTGAATGTAGTCATTTATTATATATACAGTAATTGATACAAAATGTTGACATCAGTAACAAATATGATGCAGACATGTATACAAAAAAGCTGAGACAAAAAAGAAATCCATATAGTAAGGAGATTGTTATAATAGTAATAAGATATATTCAGTAATAAAGTACATGGCCGTCACTAAATGTTACATCTAAGTGAAGAGAGGAAATATCTATACCTACACAAACCTTATGATATATACCAACTTATCCTTATATATGTATGATGTACATGAGTGAAATTAGTAGGAGACATTGATCTCCTGTGTACGAGCTGAGCTCAGTTTGGGGTCAGTTTCCTAATTTTATTGAGATCTGGTTTTAGATAAATCAATAAATGTTATTTTAGGATAAATCCATGGAGTTGTCATCTGTCTCATGCTGTGCCTTTAAAGTCCACACATATGACAGTGGTTCCTTGTGAACATCTGTAGGTTCCCATTTCTCTGAACAGATAGGATGTTGGGACTCATGAAAAAAAATTACGTGGGATCCCCTCCCCTCCAGTCTATACCAGGCCCACGCCAAAATGTAACATAATAAATAAATGCAGTGGGGTCCCCCCAAAATCCATACCAGATCTTAACCTGAGCATGCAGTTCGGCAAGTCAGGAAAAGGGGGACAAGGGAGCTCCCCCACTTCCAACCCATACAAGGCCACATGCCCTCACCATGGGTTGGGGTTGGGTGTTTTGTGGCAGCTCTGTCCCCCCACCCCAAAGCACCTTGTCTCCATGTTGATGGCGACAAGGGCATCTTCCCCCCAACCGTGGCCTGTGCTTGTGGGGGTCTGCAGGCAGGGGGCTCCTCATAATCTGAAAGCCCCTTTTACCAAGGGGCCCCCCAGATCCAGCAGTGTCAAAAAGTAATAAAAACACTCACAATTTTGGAAAAATCCTTTATTAAAAAATAAAATCCAGCCTCCCCCCATGTAGTTCCGTCATCAATCACAACGCCCCCCTCCCCCGCACATGGAAAAAATTTAAAAAGACGCTCTTGCCGTCATGGAGGCCCTCTGCCTACTGCAGGCTCCTCATTTACATCTTTTATATAGGTAAGGGACGGGGTCACCTGTCTACATCACACGGTGACCACGCCCCTTCTGATGTCAGGGACCCAGCATGCACAGGTCCATGATGTCAGAAGGGGGCAGTACTACCAGGTGACGTAGACAGGTAACCCCGCCCCTTATCTATGTAAGAAATGTAAAAAGGAGGAGGAGCCTGCAGTTGTTATTTTATAATGGATTTTTAAAAAATTGTGTGTGTGTTTTTATTACTTTATGACACTTTTTTGGTGAATAGATACAGGTACTATGGTCCCGATACTCATTCACATGGGGGGGGGGGGTGGGATCTGGGGGTCCCTTGGTAAAAGGGGCTTTCAGATTATGACAAGCGCTCTGATTGAAGACCCCCGCAAGCACAGGCCATGGTTGTGGGGCAGAGGCCCTTGATCCCCATCAACATGGGGACAAGGTGCTTTGGGGTGGGGTGGGGGGGCAGAGCTTCCCCAAAGTACCCACCCCCTCCATGTTGAGGAAATGTGGCCTGCTATGGTTGAAGAGGGGGGGCCCTCACTCGTTCCTCCCCCCTTCCTGACCTGCATGCCGGGATAAAGGGTCTGGTATGGATTTTAGAGAAGAACCCACGCTTTTTTTTTTTTTCATCTTGGCCCTGAAGAGTCTGGTATGGACTGGGGGGAAGGGACCACGCCGTTTTATCTATTGCCGGCATTCTTTTATTTCCATTCATCCGTCAGTGGGGAAGCCCGCTGACAGCGGATAAGTCATTGTTGGTAAGGATGCGGGTGGCCGGCTTCCCGGCTTGCTGCCTAACCAGCTATTTATTCACACAGAATTTGCATCGGTCGATCGTTTTTTTTTGACCGATCCGAATTCGAAACGGTCTCAAAAGTTGGAATTTGTTAGAAATGAATAAAAACAAAAAAAAAATTAACAGATTTCAACGAAATTCATTACAATTTCATTTGGAGATTGGGATAAATCCGAATCTAGGAATAACCAAAAATTTGTCGGAATTTGTATTAGAACCGAAACGAATTTCACGTGTCTAACACTTAATGGCCACCCGCTAACAGCTGGGCTCCCAGCCAATGCCTATGGCCGCCGATGGCAGGGCCCACGCTCCAGGCATGGTTCCTCTACATATGTGTGCCATAACACCACCCCGCTGATAGCTGGGGACTCAATGACCACTCGGGACATCCTGGAAGACTTCTGGATACCAAAGGAAGCTCCTGACATCCCGCACAGCTTCCCAGCACCAGACCCGCCCACCAATACTTCCAATAGGTAGGAAAACTTCATACAAAAATGACCTATAAGTGAGGAGGACAAAAAAGGAATGCAGCCATTAGCTTATCCTGAACATTGATGGGGGTGGGGTCTTATGGGGGAGGAACGAGGGCGGGGCTACCCAAACGTATGCTGCGATGGACATCTGTCAGGAAAGCACATTATGGCCACTAGATGGAACTGACCATTATAGGAAATCCAAATTCACCATGACTGGGGGAATGGGGGGTCACATTTCATTAACACATTTATAACAACCAGATCTGTAAGTGTTTGTGAAATCTTCCCGCACAAAATATACTCAGGTAAGGACTCCATTTTTATTTTTTTCCTGCTATCAATGGCCAACATGGGACAACACTTCTTCCATGTCTTTGGTGATCTCTGATCTTCTTATGAAGTGTTTCTTACATGATGAAGATCAGCCATGGAGTATATCTGAGGTGTATATCAGGGTGTGCTTCTTCCCCACATGTCCACCAACATTCATATAGAAGACATTTCCCGCACTCAAGGCACTAATACACCTCCAGGGTTGTGTGGGATGCCTGATGTACAGAAGACAGGACTTCAGTGAGGAACAATTCCCTCACTCAGGACAGGAATACGGCTTCTCACCAGTGTGCAATCTCTGATGCATGGAAAGATTGGCCTTCTGTGAAAAACATTTCCCGCACTCAGGACAGGAATACGGCTTCTCACCAGTGTGCGATCTCTGATGTGTGGAAAGATGGGACTTCCGTGAAAAACATTTGCCGCACTCAGGACAGAAATGCGGCTTCTCACCAGTGTGAGATCTCTGATGTCTGGAAAGATGGGACATCCGTGAAAAACATTTCCCGCACTCTGGACAGAAATGCGGCTTCTCACCAGTGTGAGATCTCTGATGTCTGGAAAGATGGGACTTATTTGCAAAACATTTCCCGCACTCAGGACAGCAATACGGCTTCTCACCAGTGTGCGACCTCTGATGTGTGGAAAGATTTGACTTGCATGAAAAACATAGCCCGCACTCAGGACAGGAATACGGCTTCTCACCCGTGTGAGATCTCTGATGTCTGGAAATCTGTGACTTCTCTGAAAAACATTTTCCGCACTCAGGACAGGAATGTGGCTTCTCACCAGTGTGCGATCTCTGATGTGTGGAAAGATGGTCCTTCCGTGAAAAACATTTCCCACACTTAGGACAGCAATACGGCTTCTCACCAGTGTGCAATCTCTGATGTGTGGAAAGAGAGGACTTCTCTGAAAAACATATATAGCAGTGGGTAGAGGGGAGAGAGCAGAAGTCAGGAGTATGTAATGTAAAACAGAGTATATAGTGCAGGGTCAGGACTCATAATATTTGTGTTCAGTAATCAGTTGCAGAGGTCCCACACCGCTGCCTCCCATCTCCTGGGACTGCACTCAGTGACTTGGGTGTGAGACTATACAGACATATCCCTCCACCCGGCACAGCCAGCAAATAACAGAGCAAGTAACCCTGAGAGAATAGTTCTGTCAGAGATCTTGGTAGACCCGGGCATGGGGCAGAAGAACCAAGGTACATACCCCAGGTGTCTAGGTCAAGCAACGTCTATGATAAATATCAACATTTTTCTGCCAGCTGAACCCCGAAATCTCCATAAATCCAGTCTAGAGACATAAATTGTGTCTGCAGCACAGAGAAGGAAGATTATCCGAGAGAAATACAGGAATACAGGACGGGGAACACAGCTCAGGAAAGTGACCCGGGGATTAAAGGCTGATATCACCCAGTCCCCGCCCTACTCTGGACCAATCAGTGAGCAGTATGGGTTAAGGAATGTATTTAGTGTTAATGACCCACCTGTGCTGATCTCTGTAGGAGTGTCCTCCTCTATAAATGTCCCCGTTATTCCATCCTCCTCCATAGACTGCTGATCATCCCTCACATACGTCTCTTCTTCTTCTGCTTTAACCTCAAATTCTATATCGATTGGATCTCCACTCTAAACCAAGAAAATGAGAGAGAATATCATCTGGAAGAAATAAGCTTTATTATTGTGATATTATCTATATACAGTGGGTACGGAAAGTATTCAGACCCCCTTAAATTTTTCACTCTTTGTTATATTGCAGCCATTTGCTAAAATCATTTAGGTTCATTCTTCTTCCTCATGAATGTACACATAGCACCCCACACTGACAGAAAAACACAGAATTGTTGACATTGTTGCAGATTTATTAAAAAAGAAAAACTGAAATATCACATGGTCCTAAGTATTCAGACCCTTTGCTGTGACACTCATATATTTAACTCAGGTGCTTTCCATTTCTTCTGATCATCCTTGAGATGGTTCTACACCTTCATTTGAGTCCAGCTGTGTTTGATTATACTGATTGGACTTGATTAGGAAAGCCACACACCTGTCTATATAAGACCTTCCAGATCACAATGCACGTCAGAGCAAATGAGAATCATGAGGTCAAAAGGAACTGCCTGAAGAGCTCAGAGACAGAATTGTGGCAAGGCACAGATCTGGCCAAGGTTACAAAAAGATTTCTGCTGCACTTAAGGTTCCTAAGAGCACAGTGGCCTCCATAATCCTCAAATGGAAGACGTTTGGGACGACCAGAACCCTTCCTAGAGCTGGCCGTCCGGCCAAACTGAGCTATCGGGGGAGAAGAGCCTTGGTGAGAGAGGTAAAGAAGAACCCAAAGATCACTGTGGCTGAGCTCCAGTCAGGAGATGGGAGAAAGTTGTAGAAAGTCAACCATCACTGCAGCCCTCCACCAGTCGGGGCTTTATGGCAGAGTGGCCCGACGGAAGCCTCTCCTCAGTGTAAGACACATGAAAGCCCGCATGGAGTTTGCTAAAAAACACCTGAAGGACTCCAAGATGGTGATAAATAAGATTCTCTGGTCTGATGAGACCAAAATAGAACTTTTTGGCCTTAATTCTAAGCGGTATGTGTGGAGAAAACTAGGCACTGCTCATCACCTGTCGAATACAGTCCCAACAGCGAAGCATGGTGGTGGCAGCATCATGCCGTGGGGGTGTTTTTCAGCTGCAGGGACAGGACGACTGGTTGCAATCGAGGGAAAGATGAATGCGGCCAAGTACAGGGATATCCTGGACAAAAACCTTCTCCAGAGTGCTCTGGACCTCAGACTGGGCCGAAGGTTTACCTTCCAACAAGACAATGACCCTAAGCACACAGCTAAAATAACGAAGGAGTGGCTTCACAACAACTCCGTGACTGTTCTTGAATGGCCCAGCCAGAGCCCTGACTTAAACCCAATTCAGCATCTCTGGAGAGACCTAAAAATGGCTGTCTACCAACGTTTACCATCCACCCTGACAGAACTGGAGAGGATCTGCAAGGAGGAATGGCAGAGGATCCCCAAATCCAGGTGTGAAAGACTTGTTGCATCTTTCCCAAAAAGACTCCTGGCTGTATTAGATCAAAAGGGGGCTTCTACTAAATACTGAGCAAAGGGTCTGAATACTTAGGACCATGTGATATTTCAGTTTTTCTTTTTTAATAAATCCTGCAACAATGTCAACAATTCTGTGTTTTTCTGTCAGTATGGGGTGCTATGTGTACATTCATGAGGAAGAAGAATGGCTGCAATATAACAAAGAGTGAAAAATTTAAGGGGGTCTGAATACTTTCCGTACATATCCCCTGTATATATATATAAATTCTGTTATTTTGCAAATTCTTTAATAAAACCTATTGAACATTTAAAAAAAAAAAACACATCCTCTCCAGAAGTCCATGTTCTAGATGCTCCAATCCACCAACCTTGTAACATTGAGGGATGGTGTGACCTTCCTGTGTGGAATCCCGGGAATACAGAGGACGGGGACATCTCTCTGGTGGGTTTCTGTAGCTGGATGACTCCTCCATGGTGTCCTGGTACAGATCTTTGCGTTCCTTTAGAAACTCTGACTGCTCCATCACCCCATCCTCATCATCCTCCTCTTTTATCTCTTCTTTAACCTCAACTTTAGAATCTCTCAGGTTTCCACTCTGAATATATAATAAAAATGACATCAATGGTAACAATGCAGATAATGTACAGATCCTAATGATACTATCAGTGATTGTTCCTCATCTACCTGATGATGGTGAGGGATGGTGTGACCTTCCTGTGTGGAATCCCGGGAATACAGAGGACGGGGACATCTCTCTGGTGGGTTCCCATTACTGGATCCATCTGTAGGAAACACACACACTGACTGAATACATTGTTTCTATGTGTTTATCAGATGATGGGGGATCTAGGTGGATCCTCCGTACTGCTCTCTCCTTTACAATAAAGTCTCCTCTTACCCGGTGATGTGAGGGGCGGCTGATTCTCCATCATGACGTCCTTCCCAGCACCGCTCACCTCTCCTGATGATCTCTCTGGTGACTTCTCAAATCTTCTTTTTATCTCTCTATTCTATCAGGGAGGGAGGTGGAGGCAATGTGATGGTCATATGATCTCCAGACTTCACAGGAGGAAAACTCTAGATTTGAACACAAATGGTAAAATCAAATGACATTCCCAGAATCCTCCTCACCTCACTGGCCAGGTCTCTTTTTATTTAAACCCCACTTCATGCTGAGGTTTCTGATATTACATACAATGCAGGTCCAACAGCCCTACTTTGAAAGTAAGGAGGCCTGGGGTTCAGCCCACATCCTAAGAGCATCAGAAATTAAGGAGTCGGATAGCGGGATATTGGAGGGAGGAGCTGTGAGGTCAGTGTGATGTCATAGGAATCTCTGATTCTGATTGGAGGGACATTGGGAGGAGGAGCTGTGTGGTCATAGCAGTGGGGGAATTACCAGGGTTGCAGCAGTCACACTTGCAAAGGAATCCTGCAGTTCCGCCACTGTAGGGGGGCCCACCGCTGCTCGGTAGATAGTACACTGGTCATTAACATGCACTCTCACAGGCACACACAGTCAGTGTCCATCCTCTCTGCCCGCCCATTGAGTTCAGTAGGGTAGGGAGATACAATGTTGGGAGAGTGAAAAAGAAAATCAGCTGACCCGGGCTGGGCCAGTAGAGTGAAGGGGAGGAGCTCTTCACCGTGTGAGGAGACCCCATGATGGGATAGGAGTTACTGGAGACACAGGAAGAAAGCCGAAGATACACTGGGACCTAGCAAGGAGGAGGGACCGAGTGATCTGTAAGGGAGTAACACTGATCCCATCCCTCAATATCAGCACTGCCACTGATTCCCACCCCCCCCCCCACACACACACACACTAGCACTACCGCTGCCACTGATCCCCCTCCCCCACACCAGCACATTTGCTGCCACTGAATTCATCCCCCCCACCAGTGCTATCACTCATCCCATTCCATCCCCCCCAACCTCCACCCTTACCACTGATCCCATGCCCCCTCACCACTGCCACTCATCCCATCCTCCTACCATCACTGCTCCCATCTCCCCCTCACTGCTGCCACTCATCCCACCCCCCACGACCACCGCTGCCACTGATCCCATCCCATTCTTCCCCAACCACCACCACTTAGCTCATTCCATCCCATCCCCCCCACCACCTCTGCCACTCATTCCATCCCCCACAGCTGCCACTTATCCCATCCTCTCCACCTTTGCTGCCTCTAATCCCATCCCACCACCACTGCCACTTATCCCATTCCATCACCCCCTCCACCACAGCTGCCAATCATCCCATCCCCCCACCACCACCGCTGCCACTGATCCCATCCCCACCCAACCACCACTGCTGCCACTGATCCCATCCCCCCACAACCACCACTGCCACTCATCCCAGGGGCGTCACTTAAGGGGGTCGCAATTGCAATGGCCCATGTGTTTCCCCTGTACACCTGGATAAAAGGGGGGGGGGGCGGTATATAGAGGAACAAATATCCTCCATTTTTCTCCTGCAGCTGCTAAAAGCCAAGTTCTCCTCCTCTCCCTTCCATAAGCATTCAGCGGCTGCAGGAGCAAAATGGAGGGGATTTGTTCGTCTATGTGTCACCCCCGCTGCCCTCCTATCCAGGTCCTGCTGCCCTCCAGCCCCAGGATAAGTGGGAAGGGCCCAGGCCGGGGTTCAGGGGGTCCCTTCGTGTTTTCATGCACTGGAGCCCTGAAGGTTCTAGTTACGCCTCTAAGTCATAGGATTCTCTGACCCTGATAGGAGGGACATTGGGAGGAGAAGCTGTGGGGGCGCTGTGTGAGGTTTCTGCACACAAAACGGAATTTTTGTAAAATCTTACCTGTAAAATTCCTTTCTCTGAGTCCTCCGACAGTCGCCGCCTCTTCATATTCGTCACTATTGGGTTATTGACCTTTGCTCCGTAGGAGTAGCTAGGCAACAGAATATGTTAATATCAAAGCTTTTTGCATATCCCACCCCTAGGGGGTGGTCCCCTCAGTCAATACCCTCCTGCATTCCCACCTCAGTTTCAGTAGCATAGCAGTAGAGTACATAAACAAAACCCCAAAAGAGGGGCGGGGGCGGCGACTGTCGGAGGACTCAGAGAAAGGAATTTTACAGGTAAGATTTTACAAAAATTCAGTTTTCTCTTACGTCCTCCGACAGTCGCCGCCTCTTCATATTCGTCACTATTGGGGACGTCCCAAAGCAGTGTAGACATGAGGGGTGGGAAAAAACGCAGCCGCGTCTAAGGCAACGCAGTACCCACATCAGAAAAAAAGGAACCTTACCAAAGGAAGGAAACCAACTGGGCAACAGGAAAAAACTTGCTCAACAGGAGCAACAACCCAGGAAGAACAAGTAACCTAGGGATAAAAACATCCCAACAGCCAAGGACCCAAAAATAAGGGACCCTAAGGCACTGCCGCACTAAGAACCTTGCGGCCAAAGGAAGCATCTGCCGATGCCTGAACATCCACTTTGTAGAATTTTGAGAAGGTGTGAACGGACGACCAAGTCGCCGCCTTACACACCTGGGCCACAGAAGCCCGATGATGACAGGCCCAAGATGTAATCAGAGATCTGGTAGAGTGCGCCTTCACAGGCATGGGGGGAACTTTCCCCTTCAAAGCATAGGCCTGTTCAATGGTCTGTCTGATCCATTTGGCGATGGTAGAAGCCGACGCCGCCATGCCCTTCCGAGGTCCCTCAGGAAGGACAAATAGAGAATCTTGCGAAAGGATTCAGTCGATGACAGGTAAACCCTGATCACCCGAACAACATCCAAGGAATGCAAGGCCACCTCCTTTGGATGTTTAGGCTTCGCGCAAAGCGAAGGCAAGACAATGTCCTCATTAAGGTGAAATTCCGAAATCCTTTTCGGAAGAAAAGACGGGTTAGGTCGCAAGACCACCTTATCCAAGTGAACCACCAAATACGGAGACCTGCAAGACAAAGCTGCCAGCTCTGACACTCTGCGAGCCGAAGTGATCGCCACCAAAAAGGCAACCTTCTTGGACAACATAGACAACGAGATCTCCCTGATCTTTTCAAAAGGAGCATGTTGCAACACGGACAGAACAAGGTTCAAGTCCCATGGAGGTAAGGGCTCCCTCCTAGGAGGGACCAGATGTCGCACCCCTTGAACAAAGGTGCTAACCAAAGAATTCGACGCCACAGGGCGTTGAAAAAGAACGGCCAGCGCAGAAATCTGACCCTTAAATCGTGGCCAACGCCAAACGCTGGTCCACGCCCATTTGAAGGAAAGCCAACACTCTTGATACCGAGTATGAGCGAGGGGAATACCCCCTGGACTCACACCAGGCAAAATACGCCTTCCAAGTACGGTAGTAAACCTTCCCCGAAGAGGTCTTTCTAGCCTTGATCAAAGTGTGAATGACCTCAGGGGAGAGACCCCTATCCTTCAGGACCTCGGTTTCAACAGCCAGGCCGTCAAAGCCAGCGACTGTAAAGCAGGATGGAATATCGGCCCTTGAGACAGGAGATCTTCTCGAAGAGGCAGACGCCACGGAGCGTCAACCGCCAGATTCACGAGATCTGCGTACCAAGACCGGCGAGGCCAGTCTGGCGCCACCAGAATCACCATGTGCGGTTCCGAGGCCAACCTGCGAAGGAACCTGGACAGCAGCTGAATCGGTGGAAAGGCATACATCAGACGATACTGATGCCAGGGAGCCACTAACGCGTCTGACGCGTCTGCCCGAAGATCGCGCGTCCTTGCCACGAACCTTTCCACCTTGTTGTTTAGACGAGACGCGAACAGGTCCACATCTGGTGAACCCCACCTCGCGCACAACATCTGGAAGACATCCGGGTGAAGGGACCATTCCCCCTGGTCCAGGGTCTGGCGACTCAGATAATCCGCCTGCCAGTTCTCCACCCCCGGAATGTGAACCGCCGTTATCGCCGGGACGTGCGTCTCGGCCCAAGACAGAATGTCGGCCACTTCCCGAGCCGCTCGGGCACTCCTGGTGCCCCCTTGGTGGTTGATGTAGGCCACCGCTGTGGCATTGTCTGTCTGCACCCGAACCGGACAGCCCTGCAGCCTGTCCATCCAACGTCGAAGGCAGAGATTTATCGCTCGCAACTCCAGAATGTTGATCGGAAGGGAGGATTCCTCCTCCGACCAAGTTCCCTGGGCGGACAGAATGCCCAGAACACCACCCCAGCCCGACAGGCTGGCATCCGTGGTGATCACCGTCCACGAGAAAGGGCGAAAAGACTTGCCCCCCCGACACCGCCGGGGACTGTAGCCACCACAGAAGGTCCCTTCTGGTGCGATGGCTTAATGAAATCTGGAGATCCAGAGATTGCGGTCGCCCGTCCCACCTGGACAGAATCTCCGCTTGGAGATCCCGCGTGTGAAACTGGGCGAAGGGAATCGCCTCGAAAGCCGAGACCATCAATCCCAGACACCTCATACACGTCCGGAGGGACGAGCACTGAACGTCCCTGAGGGACCTGACTTCTTCCTGAAGCGACCTGAGCTTGTCGTCCGGCAGGAAGACCTTCGCCTGAACAGAGTCCAGGATCATTCCCAGGTAGGGAAGACGAACCGACGGACATAGCGTCGATTTTGGAAAATTTATCGTCCATCCAAACTTCTGTAGAGTCTGCATCGTGATGGACAGGTCGTTCACCAGACCCTGACTGGTCGCAGACCGAACCAGAATAGAGATGCCCTGGGCTCTCAACAAGGCCAGAACCGGTGCAAGCACCTTGGTGAACACCCGCGGAGCCGAAGCAAGACCAAAGGGTAACGCCACGAACTGGTAGTGATCCTCCGCAATGGCGAATCGAAGGTACCTCTGGTGACCCTCAAAAATGGGGATATGAAGATACGCATCCTTCAGATCGATGGACGCCATGAATTCCCCCTGGAACCAGGGCAGCCACCACTGAACGCAGAGATTCCATGCGGAACTTGCGAACCCGCACAAAGCGGTTCAGAGCTTTCAAGTCCAGAATTGGACGTACCTTGCCCTCCTTTCTGGGCACAGTGAACAGATTGGAATAGAAACCCCGAAATCTGTCCCGATGAGGCACCGGAACCACCACTCCCTGAGCCCGCAGGTCCCGCCCCGCCAGGTGCAGATCCCGCAAGCGCTCCGGAGACAGCTGAAGATTCGAGGGAAAAAATCTGCTCGCCGGCCGAGAGAGAAACTCGATCTTGTATCCAGATCGAACGATTTCCTGAACCCACCTGTCCCGAACGCGGGCCAGCCAGGGTTGAAGAAAACCGAGCAATCGTCCCCCCACCCCAGAACTGGGTGAGGGCGCCCCTTCAGGCCGCATTGTTATGAGCAGCGGACCCGGACTGGCCGGACTTCTGCTTACCTGTCCACGGTTTCTTCTGGGAGCCTTGGCCTTTGAAGGGCTTGCCCTTATAGTACGACCGAAAGGCACGAAAGGACCCCTGAGAGGGTCTAAATGAGGAAGTCTTCTTACCACGAACAACTTTAGACTTGTAAGTCTGGGGCAAGAGCGTGCTCTTACCCCCGGAAATTCCCTTTATCAGAGTATCCAAAGATTCGCCAAAAAGGCGAGATCCCGCATAGGGTAAATTAGCTAAAGTCTTGCGAGACGCTTGGTCAACAGACCAACATTTTAGCCATATCAGACGGCGTGTCAACACCGCCACACTTTGGACGCGCGCAGTCAAAGGGACTAAATCCAAGTCCGCATCACACAAATACATGACACCCTGATGAATTTGATCCACCATAGCCAACGTTGTCGGCGGGGCAGAGTCAGCCACCAGGATGCTCCTGAGCATCTGCGTCCAATCCGCGACAGCCTGGGCTGCCATAAGGGAAGCAAAAATAGGTTTCAGCATTGAACCAGTAACCGTATAAGTATGGCGGGCAAGAGACTCTAATCTCCTGTCCGTGGGGTCCCGGAACACCGGGGTATCCTCCGCTGGAATCGCAGTAGACTTATTCAAAACTGCCACTGCGTGATCCACCTGAGGCGGCACACACCAACGCTCATCAGTAGCGGGCGTAAAGGGATAACGCAGCTTGAACCTACTCGGCACAGCGAAAGGCTTCTTTAAATTGCGCCATTGTTCATCAACAGCGCGCTGAAACTCTGCAGAGCAAGGAAAAACCTGCTATGTTTTGCGTTTCCTCTGCGTCCCATAAGAGGACAGTAAAGCAGGAGGACATGGTTCATCCTGCAAATGCTTTCCTGAGAATCCATACCCCAGTAGGTGTAGGAAAAAAAGGAGTACTGCCCCTTTAAGATCGCGGCGAGCGTAGCCCATCGCACCCACTGAACACACCGACCCCCACAGGGATAAGAATACTAGGCAAGGAATACAGGAATATGGAAAGGTAAAACCTGGAGAGAGCACACAGGCTGCTGCACCGATCGCTGTCCTCAGAGCAAAAGGAAGTGATGCAAGACTGACCGCCCCTATAAAGCCTATGTAAGGCTACACAAACATGGCCGCTGGCTGAGGACTCCACAGGCAGATATAGAACAGCGCTGACATGTGGCCTGAGCGATCGCCGCCAAAATGGCGGCGTTTGGCGCCAAAACGCCGCTCTTACCACACAGGACCAGCCACCATAAGCTGGCTGTAAAAAAATGGCGGACCGCAGCAGCGGTCGCCGCACAGTATGCCCAAAACATGTCACACAAGCATGTCTCACACAGCATACAGCATGTATCACAGAAAACACAGCCTGTCACACAGAGCAGAGCAGGAGAGCCCCCCCCCCCTTGCAGCCCACAGAAAGGCAGCTATACTGACAGGGAGCTCAACATTTTTCACAGACATGCAGGGTCCCACAGTCCCAGACTGACACCCAAAACAGACAGGTCCCCACACAGAATACACTTACCATCCGGATTGCGTGGGGAGCCCGCACAAGCGATCAAACCGCTGCACTAAGGACAGGGAGAATCGCAGCCAGGACGCAGTGGAACTGCGGTGCGAAACCGCAAATGGCGTCCGGTGAGGTAGCCACCTCACCGCAGCATCCCTGCAGCGAACAGGGATGGGTCATTCATATATGCCAGGGAAACCTGAGCTGAACGCTCGATGGCAGGCTGGGAAGCCGCTGGCCCTGAACCCCGGATAACCAGGGAGGCCAGCCCGAGACCCAGCTCCGCACGATCATCTTCATCCGAAGAAACTAAACTAGTGCTGAAAAATAACAGCTAAGTAAAGAAAGAGAAAACACTCGAAATAAAATCGAAAAGAGAATAGAGGCTGAGGCTGAAAGCCCCAGCACAGGATCAGCCTGCTAACTCCTAAGCTAGGCAATAGAAACTGAGGTAGGAATGCAGGAAGCAGGAGGGTATTGACTGAGGGGACCACCCCCTAGGGGTGGGATATGCAAAAAGCTTTGATATTAACATATTCTGTTGCCTAGCTACTCCTACGGAGCAAAGGTCAATAACCCAATAGTGACGAATATGAAGAGGCGGCGACTGTCGGAGGACGTAAGAGAAAGAATCATTTCTCCCGGGTGCGTCCCACCTCTTCTAAAATTAAAGATGAACTTTGTCTGTGTGCTTTTTCAGGACTCATCATATTCCTGTGATCTCCGTGTACTCCGGAGAGTTCCGGAGACTTTACTGATCACATTTTAGGATGAATATCTGAGACTGGGATCGTTATGAAAAAAAAATATTTACGATACTTACTGCAAATTACATTTTTTTCTCTTACTTCTTATTTGAATCCTAAAAATTAAAGACATACATATTCCAATCCTCCCTAAATACACCCCCCCCCCCACTAATAAAAGTAGTATAATTCATTTGTCAGGAGTGTGTTGTTGTCAGGGCTGGGCTTCTGCTATTAAAGAGGTTGTAAACCGAAAAAAAAAAAAAATGTTCCTTTCCATCCTGAAAGAGAAAGACATAATGAGCTAGTATGCATCGCATACTAGCTCATTATCAAATACTTACCTTAGAACGAGCCCCCTGCGTGCCGCTCGCTTACCTCTATGACGGGCGACATGTCCAGTCGCCCTTCTTCCGGGATCGTGGCATTCGGCCATCTGATTGGCCGTAGCCGCGGTGACGTCACTCCCGCGCGCGGGAGCCGACGGTCACAGCACGGGGCTCTGAAGGAACGGCACGAGCGGCCGTTCCTTCAGAGCGCATGCACCAGTGACGTCACTGGCTGCATGTAAGGTAAATATCTCCTAAACGGTACATGTTTAGGAGATATTTACAGTACCTATAGGTAAGCCTTATTATAGGCTTACCTATAGGTAAAAGTGTCAGAGGAGGGTTTACTTCCTCTTTAATAGCAGCTCTCTACTCAGTGCACAGAGGCTGCTCAGCTGTCGGGTAATTACCAGCCACTCATTGTTTCCACAGTGACTCACCTGGTTACCATTACCTGCCTCATTAGTCCAGCCTACAGCCAGCCCCTTTTTGCTATTTAAACTGCCTTGCTCATTTCCTCCGTGCCTCTGCCTGGTCAACATATCCAGTATGGCTTTGCTGTGTTCCTGTTACTACTTGCCCTGGCTGACGTCTCTTCTGATCACTAATCCTGATTTTTGGCTTCTGATATTGCCGATTTCTGATCCTGGCTTGTCTGATTACCTGCTCTGGCTTCCAAACCCTGGCTTCTGTTTTTGACTACGTTCCTGTTCTGTGTTGTTTTTGCTATTACATTAAAGGTGTGATTTTAACTGCATTTTCTGTCTCTGCCTGGTTTATGGTTCCTGACAGTTGTGCTCTTGCTCCTCATTCCAGCATCCTGGTTTTGGCTGTGATGCATTCTTTGTTTGTCTATCTGCAAAGTGACTGATGTGGTCAGTCTCTGGGTGGAGACCAAACCTGATTGAAGCCAGTCAAGCCCGCAGTCTCATGCTTGTTATATTGCAATTGTAACACGTTCTCCAAGCTCTCTGTTTGTCTGCCCTGCTCTGCTGTTTGAATTCCCTTGTTGAAAGCCTTGGTTCGGATATCGACTACTTTCTGAACTCTGCCTGCCTTTTGACTACAGATCTGACCCTGACTATTCTGAACCTTGCCTGCCTTGTAACTGGACTGTCATTGAACCACTCTACGTGTCTGCCAAACGTAAGTACCTGGTTGCTGTGCTCAGTTTGTTCCTGCCCTGGTGTGGTGGCCAGGCACCATAGCATTGTGTTTAAGTCCTTGGGGCAACTGAGTACTGGAAGGCCTGCTTGCCTTATGGAAAAGGAGGCTGCTATAGGCGCAGAACACAGAAGCCAGCTATAGTGTCTGACCAGCTGTGTTAAGGGTAAGCATGACATTGTTAGTATAGGTGTAGTAATTCTACAATAGACTGATGAGGTGAGAAGGTCATCATTGGTGGAAAAGGTGACATCTCCAAAATGAAGGAAATGTTTGAGCCCTGTAAGTGGGGCAATGCTATGACCCTGAAGGGGTACATCGACGTTACCACACTATATATGGCTGGGGAGCGCACGTCTTTCTATAAGTGGGTTCTTTATTTAAGTGGGCGCACTTCAGCTCTGCACTTCAGCGATTGCACAAAGCGAGAATACACAGCAAACTACTTTGAAAAGCACCAAACTGACTGCAGGTGACCTTGTTTCCCCATTCCGCTCTCCTTCCTCTCTGCATTAAGCGCTTTCAACCAATCCTTTTCACAGTTGTGTCCTCACTCCTTAATCTCTCTTTCCCTCACCCCTCTTCTCCACCCCACAGCCTGTATATATCACCCTCACTTCTGTCCTCTCCCTATTACAGCACTCACCCAACTCCTGCTAATTCTAAACCCACATGCTAATAAAACCTCCAGAACCCTGAGGCACGTCCCTTCATATAAATTGCAATCCCATATTACCTCCCTCACCCTTCTGCTTCTCCCAACCTCTAGAGATTAAACCCCAAACCCTGGGCCTCCATCCCTTAACTGTTCCCAAAACTCCCATCACCCCATGCCCTCTGGCAAGAGCAGCAACCCACACAATTTAGTTTCTAACCCTCTTCTTCCCAAAACCAGCCTCCCCTTCTCTTGTGCTCTTCGGAACGCCTGCTCTGTCTGTAACAAAGTAGCTTCTGTCCATGACCTCTTTATCACTAACTACTTGCTGTTACTGAAACCTGGCTTCATGAATCCAACACTGCTGCTCGTTACGCTGAGCGCTCCGGGCCCCCTGCTGTCTTCGGAGCGCTCACAGCGTATGCCCCCAGGCAGCGCTCCAGCGTCTCGGCGTGTGCGTCCCCGCTCTCTAGGGCGCACGCGTGCCTGGGACTCTTAGATTCAAAGGGCCAGTGCACCAGTGATTGGTGCCTGGCCCAAAGTGGTTATTAAGGGTTAAGGTTTGTGAGAGGCAGTGCTGACTTAATTAGGCTTCACCTGTGCACTGCCCATAAATACCTTCTCCTCCCACAGCTTCCTGCCGGATCTTTGTGCCTGGTGCCTCTGAGAAAGCGTTCCCTACTGTGTTAGTTTGCTTTGCCTGTTGCCGAACCCGTTGCTACCGACTACTCGCACTCGCCTTTGAACCTTTGCGGCCTGCCCTGACCTCTGCTACGTCCGACTACGCTCTTGCCTACTCCCTGTGTACCACGCCATATCAGCTGCCAGAGAGGTCGAGTTGTTACTAGGGGACACGACCTGGTAGTTACTGCCGCAGCAAATCCATCCCGCTTTGCGGCGGGCTCTGGTGAAGACCAGTAACTGCTTAGAACCGGTCCTCTAGTACTACAACCCGCGCCATCGCCTCTCTGGTCCAGAGGATCCACTACCAGTCCTCCCGGTTCATGACAGTAAGATCCGGCCATGGATCCCGCTGATGTTCCCCTGCCAAGCCTAGCGGACCTCACCACCATTGTGGCCCAGCAGGGTCAACAGCTGGCCCAGTTGACCGCTAGGTTGCAGCAGCTCCTGCCTTCTCAGCAACAGCCAGCCCCTCCACCTGCAGTTGCCACCGGTTCCAGAATCCGTTTGTCCCTACCAGACAAATATGAGGGAGATCCAAAGCAGTGCCGTGGGTTCCTGTCGCAGTGCTCTCTCCACCTTGAGCTACTGTCCGACCAGTTTCCTTCTGAGCGAGCCAAGGTAGCCTTTATTCTCAGTTTGCTGTCCGGGAAGGCCCTGGCCTGGGCTACACCACTATGGGACCACGCAGATCCTGCCACCGCTTCCGTCCAGAGCTTCTGCCTAGAGTTCTGGAATGTTTTTGAGGAGCCTGCCCGGGTTACCTCCGCAGAGACTGCCTTACTAAACTTGACCCAAGGAGGTTCTTCCGTGGGTGACTATGCCATTCAGTTCCGCACCCTGGCCTCTGAGCTGAACTGGAACAATGAAGCCCTTTGCGCCACCTTCAAGAAGGGACTTAACAGTGAGATAAAGGACGTTCTGGCTGCACGTGAGCTTCCATCCACTCTTAGTGACCTCATTTTGCTGGCCACTAGGATAGACAAGCGTTTCGCCGAAAGACAAGAGGAACTCCTCCTTGAAAAGGAAAAAGCTCGTCCGGCTCCCGTTTTTCTGCGTCCACCTCAACCCGCTACTGGGCCTCCCGCCGTGGAAGCCATGCAGGTGGATCGGTCACGCCTGACTCCGCAAGAACGAGCCCGCCGCAGAGACGAGAAACTGTGTCTGTACTGTGCCAGTACCGAGCACTTCCTTAGAGATTGTCCTCTCCGTCCACCGCGTTCGGGAAACGCTCGCACCTAGTAAACGTGGGAGAGGTGTTGCTAGTTGTGGATTCTTCCTCTCCACGTCCCATCATACCCGTGCAGTTGATCATCTCTTCCAAGTCCTCTTTCTCCACAGCCGCATTCTTGGATTCCGGTTCAGCTGGCAACTTCATTCACGCCTCCTTGGTTGACAAGTACCGTATTCCAGTAATCCGTCTACCCAAGCCGTTTTTCATCTCTACTGTTAACGGTGAGAGACTCTCTGCCACCGTGCAGTTCCGTACCCAGCCTCTGCAGATGGACATCGGAATATTTCATACCAAGACTTTAGAGTTTTGTCCTTCCCTTCTGTTCCTCCGAACTCCTCCTGGGTCTGCCGTGGCTTCAACGTCATAGTCCTGTCCTGAATTGGTCCACCGGTGAGATCCTGCGTTGGGGTTCCTCCTGTTCTGACCGCTGTCTCAAGCCTGCTCTGGTCAAACAGGCAAGTTTCTCCGCCTCCTGGGCTGCCCAAGCCATACCATTCCTTTGCGGATGTCTTCTGCAAGAAACAAGCTGAGGTTCTTCCTCCTCACCGACCCTCTGATTGCCTGATCGACCTGATACCCGGGTCTACTCCACCTCGGGGCAGAATTTATCCTCTCTCACCTCCTGAGACTCTTGCCATGTCCGACTATATACGTGAGAACCTACAGAGAGGATTCATAAGAAAATCTTCTTCTCCTGCAGGGGCCGGTTTTTTTCTTCGTGACAAAAAAAGATGGCTCCCTCCGCCCCTGCATTGACTACAGAGGTCCTTAATAAAATTACCATCAAGAACCTTTACCCTCTGCCTCTAATCTCTGAGCTATTTGATCGTCTCCGAGGGGCAAAGATCTTCACTAAATTGGACCTTCGAGGGGCCTATAATCTGATCCGTATCCGTGAGGGAGACGAATGGAAGACCGCCTTTAACACAAGGGACGGCCATTTTGAGTATTTGGTGATGCCCTTCGGCCTTTGCAACGCCCCTGCTGTCTTCCAGGAATTTGTCAATGATATTTTCAGGGACTTACTTTACACCTGCGTGGTCGTATACCTGGATGATATCCTCATCTTTTCCTCCAATTTGGACCAACACCGGGTCCATGTGCGACAAGTTCTTACTCGGTCTTAGGAGAAATCGCCTGTACGCTAAACTTGAAAAATGCCTTTTTCAACGGACCTCCCTGCCTTTCCTGGGATACATGATCTCAGCCCAAGGACTTCAAATGGACCCAGCCAAGCTCTCGACGGTTCTGGATTGGCCACGCCCCTCTGGTCTCCAAGCCATACAAAGATTTCTGGGCTTTACGAATTACTACAGGCAATTTATCCCTCACTATTCCACTCTGGTAGCTCCTATCGTGGCTCTCACAAGAAAAGGAGCTAACCCCAAATCATGGCCTTCCCAAACCAAGGAAGCCTTCCAGTCCCTGAAATCCGCCTTTGCCTCCGCACCCGTTATCTCCAGACCAGATTCCACCAAGCGTTTCTCTCTTGAAGTGGATGCCTCTCGGTGGGAGCCGGAGCTGTCCTCACCCAGAAGTCTTCCAGGGGCAAGACTTCAACTTGTGGCTTCTTTTCTAAAACATTCTCTCCCGTAGAGAGAAATTACTCCATTGGGGACAGGGAACTGCTGGCTATTAAATTGGCACTGGAGGAATGGAGACATTTACTAGAGGGCGCCACACATCCTGTGTACATCTTCACGGACCACAAGAACCTGGCTTATCTCCAGTCTGCTCAGAGATTAAATCCCCGTCAGGCTCGTTGGTCTCTGTTCTTCGCCCGCTTTAATTTTGAGATCCATTTCCGGCCGGCTTGTAAGAACATTAGGGCAGATGCTCTGTCTCGCTCCTCTGATGTGGTGGGCGACGAGTTAACACCTCAATATATTATCCCTCCAGAACGCCTTATTACTGTTGCTCCCGTGGACCTGCGCCTTCTTCCTCCTGGCAAATCCTATGTACCTCCAAGTCAGCGGTTGCAAATTCTCAAGTGGGGCTACGCCTCCCCTTTTGCCCGTCATCCAGGGGTGCTAAAATCTCTCCAACTAATCTCCCAAAGGTACTGGTGGCCTTCTCTGGAGAAAGAGGTCTCGGTCTTCGTCCAGGCCTGTATGATTTGCGCCTGGGATAAATCGCCTTGCCAGAAACCAGCGGGCCTCCTCTTGCCTCTACCTGTTCCTGAAGTTCCCTGGTCTCACATCGCTATGGACTTTATTACAGATCTTCCCTCCTCCCATGGCAAGTCCGTTATTTGGGTCGTGGTGGATCGCTTCTCCAAGATGGCTCACTTTGTACCCCTGCCCAGTCTACCCTCTGCACCCATGTTGGCCAAACAATTTTTCCAACACATCTTCCGTCTCCATGGCCTTCCCAAACATATTGTCTCGGATCGTGGGGTACAATTCGTCTCCAAATTCTGGAGGGCTCTATGTGCTCAGCTCGGGATCAAATTGGACTTTTCTTCTTCGTACCATCCTCAGTCTAACGGCCAAGTAGAACGGGTGAACCAAATTTTGGGTGACTGAGTCACTTTGTATCCTCACGCCATGACGACTGGGCTGATCTACTTCCCTGGGCGGAGTTCTCCTATAACTACAAACAATCCTCTGCTTCTAACAAGTCTCCTTTCTTTGTAGTTTTTGGCCGTCATCCTCTTCCACCTCTGCCGCAGTCTCCCACTCCTTCTTCTGTACCTGGCGTTGACAGTCTTGTACAGGACTTTTCCTCCATCTGGCGAGAAACCCACGCTGCTCTCCTCAAGGCTTCCGCCCGTATGAAGGTTCAAGAGACGCAGATCTCCTCCGGAAATTCGCCCGGGTGACAAGGTGTGGCTCTCCTCTAGGTACATCCGATTTAGGGTCCCAAGTTACAAGTTGGGTCCTCGTTTCTTGGGACCCTATAAAATCAAGAGTCGTATCAAATCAAGTTTCTTATCAGCTCCATCTTACTCCCTCCCTCCGAATCCATAACTCCTTCCATGTCTCCCTTCTTAAACCTGCTGTCTTTAACCGTTTTTCTCCCAAGCTTGTTTCTCCCACCCCTGTCGCCGGTACCTCCGATATATTCTCTGTCAAGGAGATCTTGGCGACCAAGATCTCCCGGGGGAAAAGATTTTTTTTGGTCGACTGGGAGGGCTACGGTCCTGAGGAGAGGTCATGGGAGCCGGAGGAGAACATCCTGGACCGCAGCCTCATCCTCAAGTTTTTCGGTATCAAAAAGAGAGGGAGACCAAAGGGGGGGGGGGGTACTGTTACGCTGAGCGCTTCGGGCCCCCTGCTGGCCTCGGAGCGCTCACAGCGTATGCCCCCAGGCAGCGCTCCAGAGTCTCGGCGTGTGCGTCCCCGCTCTCTAGGGCGCACACGCGCCGGGACTCTTAGATTCAAAGGGCCAGTGCACCAGTGATTGGTGCCTGGCCCAAAGTGGTCATTAAGGGTTAAGGTATGTGAGAGGCAGTGCTGACTTAATTAGGCTTCACCTGTGCACTGCCCATAAATACCTTCTCCTCCCACAGCTTCCTACTATATCTTTGTGCCTTGTGCCTCTGAGAAAGCGTTCCCTACTGTGTTAGTTTGCTTTGCCTGTTGCCGAACCCGTTGCTACCGACTACTCGCCTTTGAACCTTTGCCGCCTGCCCTGACCTCTGCTACGTCCTACAGCTGCCAGAGAGGTCGAGTTGTTACTAGGGGACACGACCTGGTAGTTACCGCCGCAGCAAATCCATCCCGCTTTGCGGCGGGCTCTGGTGAAGACCAGTAACTGCTTAGAACCAGTCCTCTATTACAACCCGCGCCATCGCCTCTCTGGTCCAGAGGATCCACTACCAGTCCTGCCGGTTCGTGACACTGCTCCTGCTTCCCTCTCCCATGATGGACTTCACTGGACTCACTATCCCAGACCCTGTGGATGGAAGGGAGGTGGAGTGGGAATCCTTCTAGCCCTACATAGCATCTTTCAGGTATTTCACCCACCTGCCTCTCTGTCACTCTCCTCATTTGAGGCACATTGTATTTATCGATTTTCCCCAGTTTCTTTTAGAAGTGCTGTGATCTATCTGCCTCCTGGACCCGTATCATTCTTTCTTGATGACTGGCTACCCTACTTTCTCTCTTCTGAAATTCCCAAAATTATTCTCGGTGACTTCAATATCACTGTTAAAACTAACACTCCTGCTACTTCTAAACTTCTCAGTCTAACCTCCTATTTTGACCTGAAGCAATAGATTCATGCTTCCACTTTGATGCCAACACCCTTGACTATGTATTCTCCTACCTATGCACTCTGTGCAAGCTCTCCAACAATCCTTTTTCTCTCTCTGATCACCACAATATTAGTTTCATAATCTCCCAGACTTTCACCTCCTCTCCCTCCAGCCACCTAATAATTACCCATAGAAACCTTCGCCACCTAAACCACCTGAACCCTTCTCTTCCCTGCTACTGACCAAATCTATGTCAAAATCTCACCCATGTCATGCCACAATCTAACCACTTCTGTCTACAATAGATCTCTGTCCTCCACCCTGGATGAGCTCGCCCCCCTCAGTAGACAGATTTAGGCCCCGACCCCTACAACCGTGGCAAACAGATGACACCAGAAGTCTCAAAAAACATCTCTTGAGCGCCTCAGGTGTAAGACTTCAACCAATATAAATCTGCCCTCCAAAAATACAATTCCTGTCCCCTTACTGCCAAGCAGACCTATTTTATCACTATCATTAATAACTTATCATCCTGTCCATGTCAACCCTCCTCCACCTTCAACTCCTACTTCGTCCTCCACTGCCTTCATCCACTAACTGATCCACTGCCCAGGAGATCGCCAATCACTCCAAAGATAAGATTGATATAATTCATGATGAGATCTCCGCTGTACAGATATCACTCCATATTCACAGACACAATCAACTCTGCTACTATACACAAGGTTGCTAAACTTTTTTCAACACCCACCTAACCACCTGCTCCCAGTACCCTTGCAAATACTGCGGTCACCCTCTGACTCTATCCTACACTTTTTATCCAACATCTTCAATCACTCCCTCTCTTCTGGCATCACTCGCATACTTAAAAAAGACCTTCATTGGCCCCCACCAATCTTAACAACCTATACCCCATCTCTTTGCTCCCCTTTTCCTCCAAACTTCCTGAATGTCTAGTCTACAACCAACTGAGCGCCAATTTCACTGACAATCTTCTTGATCCCTTTTAATCAGGATTTCATCCTCAACACTCCACAGAAACTGCTCTTCTTAAACTCCCAAATCATCTGCTAACTGCCAAATTCAATGGACACTATTCTGTACTCCTACTTCTGGACCTCTCTGCTGCCTTTGACACAGTAGACCACCCCCTCCTTCTTAAAAAAACTCCAATTCTTTGGTCTCCGTGACTGTACTGTACTCTTTGCTAGTTCTCATCCTACCTATCCCACCACACCTTCAGAGTCACAACTTTACTTCGTCCTCTCCTCTTCCTTTCTCCATCGGGGTCCCACAAGGTTCTGTTCTTGGACCACCCCTGTTCTCCATCTAAACCTCTTGCCTGGGTGAGCTCATAGCCTCCATGCCTTTCAATACCATTTCTACACTGATAACACCCAAATCTTTGTCTCTACCCCTCAGCTCACTCCATCAGTCTCCTCACATATAACTAATTTACTAACGGACATACAGTGGGTACGGAAAGTATTCAGACCCCCTTAAATTTTTCACTCTTTGTTATATTGCAGCCATTTGCTAAAATCATTTAAGTTCATTCTTCTTCCTCATGAATGTACACATAGCACCCCATACTGACAGAAAAACACAGAATTGTTGACATTGTTGCAGATTTATTAAAAAAGAAAAACTGAAATATCACATGGTCCTAAGTATTCAGACCCTTTGCTGTGACACTCATATATTTAACTCAGGTGCTTTCCATTTCTTCTGATCATCCTTGAGATGGTTCTACACCTTCATTTGAGTCCAGCTGTGTTTGATTATACTGATTGGACTTGATTAGGAAAGCCACACACCTGTCTATATAAGACCTTCCAGATCACAATGCATGTCAGAGCAAATGAGAATCATGAGGTCAAAGGAACTGCCTGAAGAGCTCAGAGACAGAATTGTGGCAAGGCACAGATCTGGCCAAGGTTACAAAAAGATTTCTGCTGCACTTAAGGTTCCTAAGAGCACAGTGGCCTCCATAATCCTCAAATGGAAGACGTTTGGGACGACCAGAACCCTTCCTAGAGCTGGCCGTCCGGCCAAACTGAGCTATCGGGGGAGAAGAGCCTTGGTGAGAGAGGTAAAGAAGAACCCAAAGATCACTGTGGCTGTGCTCCAGAGATGCAGTCAGGAGATGGGAGAAAGTTGTAGAAAGTCAACCATCACTGCAGCCCTCCACCAGTCGGGGCTTTATGGCAGAGTGGACCGACGGAAGCCTCTCCTCAGTGTAAGACACATGAAAGCCCGCATGGAGTTTGCTAAAAAACACCAGAAGGACTCCAAGATGGTGAGAAATAAGATTCTCTGGTCTGATGAGACCAAAATAGAACTTTTTGGCCTTAATTCTAAGCGGTATGTGTGGAGAAAACCAGGCACTGCTCATCACCTGTCCAATACAGTCCCAACAGTGAAGCATGGTGGTGGCAGCATCATGCTGTGGGGGTGTTTTTCAGCCGCAGGGACAGGACGACTGGTTGCAATCGAGGGAAAGATGAATGCGGCCAAGTACAGGGATATCCTGGACAAAAACCTTCTCCAGAGTGCTCTGGACCTCAGACTGGGCCGAAGGTTTACCTTCCAACAAGACAATGACCCTAAGCACACAGCTAAAATAAAGAAGGAGTGGCTTCACAACAACTCCGTGACTGTTCTTGAATGGCCCAGCCAGAGCCCTGACTTAAACCCAATTGAGCATCTCTGGAGAGACCTAAAAATGGCTGTCCACCAACGTTTACCATCACACCTGACAGAACTGGAGAGGATCTGCAAGGAGGAATGGCAGAGGATCCCCAAATCCAGGTGTGAAAGACTTGTTGCATCTTTCCCAAAAAGACTCCTGGCTGTATTAGATCAAAAGGGGGCTTCTACTAAATACTGAGCAAAGGGTCTGAATACTTAGGACCATGTGATATTTCAGTTTTTCTTTTTTAATAAATCTGCAACAATGTCAACAATTCTGTGTTTTTCTGTCAGTATGGGGTGCTATGTGTACATTCATGAGGAAGAAGAATGAACCTAAATGATTTTAGCAAATGGCTGCAATATAACAAAGAGTGAAAAATTTAAGGGGGTCTGAATACTTTCCGTACCCACTGTATAAACATGGATGTCACATAACTTCCTCAAACTCAATCTATTCAAAACTGAGCTCATAATATTTCCTCCCCCATGTGCCCATGACTTCTGTGTCAAAATCAACTTCTCAACTATCCACTCGTCCCCGCATTTCATGGTGCTAGGTGTAATCCTAGACTCTGAACTATCCTTTCGGCCCCACATCCAATCACTGTCCAAAGCTTGCCTCCTCAACATCTCCAAAATACCCCCCTTTCTAACCAATGACACCATAAAGCTCCTAGTTCCCTCCCAGATCATCTCTTGCCTCAACTATTGCAACTTCCTCCTCATTAGATTACCTTTACATGGGTTACCACCCCACTTAAGTCCATCATGAATGCTGCTGCCAGGGTTATCCACCTTACCAACCACTCAGCATCTGCTACTCTGCCAATCCCTCCACTGGTTTCTATTCAGTGTCCTCCACCCCTCTCTACCAATCCCTCCACTGGTTTCTATTCAGTGTCCTCCACCCCTCTCTGCCAAACCCTACACTGGTTTCTATTTAGTGTCCTCCACCCCTCTCTGCCAATCCCTCCACTGGTTTCTATTCAGTGTCCTCCACCCCTCTCTGCCAAACCCTCCACTGGCCTCCATTCAGTGTCCCCCAAAGCCATCCACAACTCAGCTCTCAGTTACATCACTAACCTAGTCTCACAATACCAACCAAAACATTCTCTTTGTTCCTCCCAAGACCTCCTGCTCTCTAGCTCCCTCGTTACCTCCTCCCATGCTTGACTCCAGGGATTCTCCTGAGCCTCTCCCATCTTCTGGAACTCCCTATCCCAATTTGTCTTTCTATCTCCTACTCTGTACACTTTTAGATAATCCTTCTCTTCAGAGAAGCCTTTCCTGCCCCACCTAACTGGAGTTTTATTTTCTCCATCAGCTCATCTCCCGCAGTAATTGTCTTTTGTATCCTTTGACCCTCCCTCTTAGATTGTAAGCTCTAATGAGCATTGTAACTGTACTGTCTGCAGTCACGTTGTGCAAACTGTTGGCACAATACAGGGGCGTAACTACAGGGGTTGCAACCGAGCCCCATGCTCCACCTGGATAGGAGGGGTGGTGGGGGCAGCAAGTAGAGAAATCACTGTCCTCCTTTTTCCTGGAAGAGATTGGTTCCTCTGTATGCTGCCCCCGCCACTCCTCCTATCCAGATCACCTGTGTTCTGCTGTCTCTGGGCCCCTGTGTGCTCCCCCCCCCCACTGTGCTCCCTTCCCTCTCCTGCCAGCTGCTGCAGGGGATGTGTCACAATAGAGAACCAGGAAGGGGTCGGTAAATATGTATTTACCAGCTCCTTCCTTTTCTGAATGGAGTCATAGTCAGTGACATTGTAAAAAAGTAAAATAAAATGATAAAAAAAATAATACTTTTAAAGTACCAAAAAATAAAAACTACTGACACCAATGGGGGAACTTCCAGGATCACAAAGGTCACACTTGCGACCGGGCCCTGGCATTCCACCACTGTGGGAAGGGCCCCAAGATGGCAGGAAAGGGGCCCACTGCAGAACTTGTGAAAGGGTCCCGCTGCGGGACTGTAATAAAGGGCCCCAGGATCAGTGGGAAGAGCCCTAGGCTTGAAGGGAAGCACCAGGAGTTTCTAGCACCAGGGCCCTGGCACAATATAAATTCTGTATAATAATAATATATGTGTGTATCGTCATCTGCTGGTGATAAAAGACGTCACAGTGACTATGGAGAAAGAAGATGGACATGACAGGGGGGGGGGTTACTGGGTGTAAATAAAAAATAAGATCTTATTACCTCCTCTGCTGCCACTCCCAGCGATGTCTCCACTCCTCCCCACTCACCTCTCACCCGGAAATTCTTTTATATACCTGACATCACTTCCTGTCCGTAGTTGACATCACTTCCTGTCCATACCTGACATCACTTCCTGCCTTCCATAGAGACTTCCTGTCTGGGTAGAAATGAGATCACCACTCTGTGGAGCTCAGAGGAACTGCAGCCCCGAGAAACGTCTCATAGTGGGAACATGTTCTTGTGCTGTGTGTGTATGTACTGTATATCCTTATAGATGGGTCAACTCCAGTGTTGCCAACCCCCTGGAGGGAAATTTACTGGCAGAACGTCCAAAATTTACGGACGGCACACATTTTTTAATGGCAGTGCAAAAATGTACATAAACAGGCTGTTTTCAGTGCTAAACCGTGCAAATATCAATACTTAAACTATAAACATGTAGATAATGCTATTAGCAATGTGTTTAGGTTAAACAAAAGTCAAAAACCATATTTCTCCATTTACATGAAGGTCAGATTAATATAACCCAGCCAGCACAGCGTTCCCCCATATATCAGAGTGTGCAGGATTTCCCTTACAGTGTAACTCTGACATAAAGAGGAATGCTGCAGATCTTGATTTAAGGGGGAACTCTGATTTAAGTGGGTGCTCTGGTGACCAGAAACCACCTTATATCAGAGTCCACTGCATTCCCCTTTACATCAGAATTCCCTTTTACATCAGGGTCTGCAGAGTTCCCCCTTCACACTGTAAGGGGAGAATCCTACAGACTCTGATATAGAGAGGAATATCAAGAACTCTGATGGGGGGGGGGGAACTCTGGTGACCAGAGACCACCTTCCACAGATTAATTACACTAAGGTAAGGGGGGGGATTCCCTGCTATAAGGGGGAAACCTTTATATCATTTCCCCCTTACATTATTGTATTCACCTAGCCCTTACATCAGTGACCCCCCCCCCCTTAGACTGGCCTGGCAGCGCTGTCACTTACCTGAGGGTGGTCAGAGGCTGCGGAAATGATACGGGAGGTGGTCAGATGCTGTGGACATCATACAGGATGGAGCTGGTTAGAGGCTGCGAACATGATACCGGAGGAGGTCAGAGACTGCGGACACCCCCCATTCCCCCCCAACAGTAGTGTCCTAATCTGCCCCCCTTCACCCTCCACATCAGTGTCCACCTCTGCCACCTTTTACATCACCCTCCCACAGCAGAGTCCTCCTCTGCCCACCTTCATATACCCTCTACAGCACTGTCCTTCTGTGCCCCCTTCAGCCCCCATAGTACTGTCCTTCTGTCCCCATAGTACTTTCCTTCTGTGTCCCCTTCAGCCCCCATAGTACTGTCCTTCTGTGTCCCCTTCTGTCCCCATAGTACTTTCCTTCTGTGCCCCCTTCAGCCCCCATAGTACTGTCCTTCTGTCCCCATAGTACTTTCCTTCTGTGTCCCCTTCAGCCCCCATAGTACTGTCCTTCTGTGTCCCCTTCTGTCCCCATAGTACTTTCCTTCTGTGTCCCCTTCAGCCCCCATCGTACTGTCCTTCTGTGCCCCCTTCAGCCCCCATAGTACTGTCCTTCTGTGTCCCCTTCAGCCCCCATAGTACTGTCCTTCTGTGTCCCCTTCAGCCCCCATAGTACTGTCCTTCTGTGTCCTCTTCAGCCCCCATAGTACTGTCCTTCTGTGTCCTCTTCAGCCCCCATAGTACTGTCCTTCTGTGTCCTCTTCAGCCCCCATAATACTGTCCTTCTGTCCCCATAGTACTTTCCTTCTGTGTCCCCTTCAGCCCCCATAGTACTGTCCTTCTGTGTCCCCTTCTGTCCCCATAGTACTTTCCTTCTGTGCCCCCTTCAGCCCCCATAGTACTGTCCTTCTGTCCCCATAGTACTTTTCTTCTGTGTCCCCTTCAGCCCCCATAGTACTTTCCTTCTGTGTCCCCTTCAGCCCCCATAGTACTGTCCTTCTGTGTCCCCTTCAGCCCCCATAGTACTGTCCTTCTGTGTCCCCTTCAGCCCCCATAGTACTTTCCTTCTGTGTCCCCTTCAGCCCCCATAGTACTGTCCTTCTGTGTCCCCTTCAGCCCCCATAGTACTGTCCTTCTGTGTCCCCTTCAGCCCCCATAGTACTTTCCTTCTGTGTCCCCTTCAGCCTCCATAGTACTTTCCTTCTGTGTCCCCTTCAGCCCCCATAGTACTGTCCTTCTGTGTCCCCTTCAGCCTCCATAGTACTTTCCTTCTGTGTCCCCTTCAGCCCCCACAGCACTGTTGTCCAATATGCTTGTTGTGACTGACAGTCTTGGTAACACACCTGCCTTGACATCAATCACAACAAGCATATTGGAGAAAGACAAATCTTTTGACAGCAGCAACCGTGTATAAGGACTTTGTCACTGATCAGCAGCTGAACTGTTGGTGCAAGTTCCACCTGTTCTGGTGGTCAATTACCTGAACTGTTCTATCCGCTATCATGGTCAATTACCTGAACTGTTCTATCCGCTATCATGGTCAAGTACCTGAATTGTTCTGATAGTGAAGTTTCTGAACTGTTTTATCTGCTCTGATGATCAAGTGCCTGAATGATCTGTAAAGTTCCACCTACCATGGTGGTTATGTACCTGCACGTTTATGACTTGTGGGCTGCAATAGTCCGGAAGATATGGACTTTGTATTCTACAGTTCTTTCATTTCTACTACATTGCGATTGTTGTGCTGCAGCTGCGACCTGATCACCGGATGTCTAAGACTCTGCTGTCCATCACCAGGTTTGGAGGACTTTGACAAGTTTCTACGCTTTTAAACTCTTGAAAAGGAAAGGTTGACGCAGTGGCGTCGGCAGGGGTGGGGGCTGACCGGGGCTATAGCCCCGAGTGTGCTCCCCAAAGGCCCCGGGTCTCCTGTTGCTCATTAAAAATGATTAGCCCCAAGTCCCAAGGCCTGGGTTTGGCCGGGAACTCGGGGCTACGTATCAGCATTGTAACATTAAAGCACAGCGATTCGGGGGGGGGGGGCAGCTGCAAGGAGAGTGATTGCAGCTGTTAAGTTTTAGCATTGATGTCGGGTGTGGTTGGGGCCATATGCGGGGCTCGGCCCCCTTGTTCCGTGCTTGGAGAAACAGAAGCTGGCTGGGGAGGAAGGTGGCAGGGGGCGGGACCAATTGTAACTGCTGTATGTGCACACACAGCTTCCCCTCCTCCCCCAGCATTCAGAGCTTTCATCCTCCGCACCTGAAATTGGCTCCACCCATCTCCCTGCCATCAGAGAAACTGACTGAAGCTGGCCGGGGCAGGAAGGATTCAGCCGCAGGATGGATGGTGTCAGCGCCGGTTCCTGGACTTGGTAACTGTTACTGGCTCTGCCCCCTCCCCCACTACTACCCCCCTCTCTCTCACTACCCCCTCCCCCTCTCTCACTACTACCCCCCTTCCTCACTACCACCCCTCCCTCTCACTACCCCCCCTCTCCCACTATTACCCCCACCACCCCCCCTCTCACTACTTCCCCCTCCCCCTCACTACCCCCTCTCTCACTACTTCCCCCCTCCCTCACTACTACCCTCCTCTCCCCTCTCTCTCACTACTCCCCCTCTCTCACTACTTCCCCCCTCTTTCACTACTACCCCCCTCTCTTTCACTACTACCCCCCTCTCTCTCACTACTTCCCCCTCCCTCACTACTTCCCCCCTCCCCCTCTCTCACTACTACCCCCCTCCCTCACTACCACCCCTCCTCCTGTCTCTCACTACCCCCCTCTCTCACTACTACCCCCCTCCCTACCCTCCCCCACTACTACCCCCTCCCCCTCTACTTCCCCCCTCCCTCACAACCACCCCCTCTCTCTCACTACTCCCCCCCCTCTCTCACTAATACCCCCTCCCCCTCACTACTACCCCCCTCCATCTCACTACTTCCCCTTCTCCCACTCTCTCACTACCCTCTCTCTCTCTCTCTCCCTATCCCTCTCTCTCCTTCCCCCCTCTCTCTCTCTCCCTCTCTATCTCCTTCTATCCCTCTCTCCTTCTATCCCTCTCTATCTCCTTCTATCCCTCTCTCTCTCCTTCTATCCCCCTCTCTCTCCTATCCCTCTTTCTCTCCTTCTATCCCCCTCTCTCTCCATCCCTCTCTCTCTCTCCTTCTATCCCCCCCTCTCTCTCTTCTATCCCTCTCTCTCTCCTTCTATCCCTCTCTTTCTATCCCTCTCCCCTTCTATCCCTCTCTCTCCTTCTATCCCTCTCTCTCTCCTATCCCCCTCTCTCTCTTCTTCTATCCCCCTCTCTCTCTATCCCTCTCTCAATTGTAACTGCTGTATGTGCACACACAGCTTCCCCTCCTCCCCCAGCATTCAGAGCTTTCATCCTCCGCGCCTGAAATTGGCTCCACCCACCTCCCTGCCATCAGAGAAACTGACTGAAGCTGGCCGGGGCAGGAAGGATTCAGCCGCGGGATGGATGGATGGTGTCAGCGCTGGTTCCTGGACTTGGTAAGTGTTACTGGCTCTGCCCCCCTCCCCCCTCTCTCTCACTACTTCCCCCTCCCCCTCTCTCACTACTACCCCCTTCCCTCACTACCATCCCCCTCCCCCTCACTACCCCCCCTCTATCACTACTACCCCCCTCCCCCTCTCTCACTACCCCCCTCTCTCTCTCACTACTTCCCCCTCCCTCACTACCACCCCCTCCCCTTATCCCTCTCTCTCCTTCTATCCCTCCCTCTATCTTCTTCTATCCCTCTCTCTCCTTCTAGCCCTCTCTCCCTCTCCTTCCATCCATCTCTCTTCTTCCATCCCTCCCTCTCCTTCTATCCCTCCCTCTCTCTCTCCTTCTATCCCTTCCTCTCTCTCCTTCTATCCCTTCCTCTCTCCTTCTATCACTCTTCCTCCAATCCCTCTTCCTCCTATCCCTCTCTCACCTATCTCTCCCTCTATCTCCTTCTCTCTCCCTCTTTCTCCTATCCCTCTCTCTCACTCCCTCTCCCCCCTCTATCCCTGTAGCTCTATCTATCCCTCTCTCTTCTATCACTCTCTCCCTCTCCTTCTAGCCCTCTCTCTCCTTCTATCCCCCTCTATCCCTCTCTCTCCTATCCCCCTCTCTCCTTCTAGCCCCCTCTCTCCTTCTATCCCCTCTATCCCTTTCTCACACTCTCTCTATCCCTGTATCTCTCTCTATCCCTCTCTCTCCTTCTATCCCTCTCTCCTTATACCCCCTCTCTCCTTCTATCCCTCTCTCTCCTATCCCTCTCTCTCCTTCTATCCCTCTCTCTTTATCCCCCTCTCCCTCCCTGAATATTCTGATTCTATTCTTCCAGAAGCACATTTGTGAGGTCAGGGCTTCTCATCCAACATCTGTGCCTGTTATAGCTGTGAAGGGTGAGTAATTTTATGGTGGGGCATTGGGCAGGAAAGGGGCGGGGGCGGGCATTGGGTGGAGCTTGGGTGGGACGGGTTATCAAATTTACCTTCGGGCTGCAGCCCCTGGTCTTTTTACCACCTAGCAACGCCCCTGGGTTGATGTTTATACCCACTCCTGTGCTTTCAAAATTAAAAGTTTACTGTTGTCCTGTTAGTCCAACATTTCGTTTTTCTATTTTTTCTATTCTGGATATTTTTCAGCCCTAACATAGCCGAATAAGATTTTCTGAGTTGGTCATTCAGACAGGGAAAGGGAAGTAGGAATCTACACTTTAGATTAGATATATTTTAGATTTTTTCATTTAGACCCCATTCACACTGGGGGCGACTTGTCAGGCGACCTGGTCGCCTGACAAGTCGCCGTGGGTCGCCTGCCATAGAGTAGCACAGGACCCGTTCTAATAGGAGCAACACAAGTCGCTCCGACTTAGAAAAAGGGTCCTGTTCTACTTTGGGGCAACCTGGAGCGACCTGCATTGACTTCAATGATATGAAGTCCGTACATGCCGCTCCGAGGTCGCGGTGCGAGCTGTGCACCGTGACTTCACAGGTCGCCCCGGGAAGTCGGGTCGCCTGTATGTGAACCGGCTCTTAAGGTAAACTGGGTGGGGAATAGAACCGATGAAAAGTAAACAATTATTTATTTTAAATCAGATTAAAAATAAAACACAGCTAAAGGTGGGTCTTCTGAACAATTGAACTACGGACATTGAGTAAACAGGTGCTAATGAATGAGATGGAAATAGAACAAATGGGTGTAGCATTGACTGGGCTGTGTGAATCTGCTACTGACTATAAATACTGCACATAAATACATAACACCAATTTTTTTAAATCCCTTATCATCATAAGATAATGCAGAAACACATAGACAGGAGGTTGCAATTTTGCAGGAATAAGCCAGATTTATAGCCAAAGAGGGTTCCTAAATTAATTTAAGGCTAGAGATCAAGTGGCAGCGGGGTTTGAATCAATTATCCCCACAATTACCATTAACAAAAAATGTAGACTTGATAAATTATATCTACTACATTAACAAATCGCTTTTGGTTGTAGTAGTTTTTATTATAGTATTGTATGCACTCTTCAAGCTTATTGTGGCATGTATTGCCAGGTGTGCAGCCCCTTCCCAACATGTCTGCAAAACAGAAATAGTTTGAATGAAGGGGATAGACGAGGAACAAAATTATGAAATCATGTATAGGATTTAAAAAGAGGGGATTGATAGAATATTATGAACCAAGGGTGCACCATCTTAAGTTTTCAGCATCCATTTTATAGTTTCAGCACATATTTCACAGCTTCTCATGTTTGGAAAATCATGAGCTTGCATAAATTCATACCCACGCATTCCCATGCACTAGAATGTTTCAATTTCTGATAAATACGTTCATAGCTCTTTTATTATCTAAATCTCGTCTTTTTAGTCACATACTAGATGTATTGTTCTTTTGAAAAGTCTTCATGAGTGTGACCTATACTGCAATCATACTGTTTTGTTATATATACTGTGTTGAATAAATTATACGTCAGATTGTTCTGAGCAACCATACACTGTCTGTGTTATGTTAATCAGAGTGATCTCCAGGCCAGCTGAGACTGAGGGGTCAAACCTGGTCAGGTCATCAAGTCTACATACCCTTAGAAGTGACCACAAGCCAACACCGGGCAATGCCCGCATTCTTTTCTTTACATTCATCTGTCAGTGAGGAAGCCCGCTGACAGCTGATGAGTCATGGTTGTTAAGGATGCAGGCGGCCGGCTTCCTGGCTTGCTACTTAACCAGCTATTTATTCACACAGAATTTGCATTGGTCGATCATGTTTCGTCTGATCCGAATTCTAATCATTCTGAAAAGTTGGAATCCATTCGAAAATGAATAAAAAAAACAAATTTTAACAGATTTCAACTAAATTGATTACTATTTCATTTGGAGATTTGGATGCATCCGAATCTAGGAATAAGCAAACATTTGTCCGAATTTGTATTTGTACCGAAACAAATTTTGCGTGTCTAACACTTAATGGCCACTTAAAGGCAATGCAAATGGCTGTCGATGGCAGGGCCCACTCTCCAGGCATGGATCCTCTACATATGTGTGCCATAACACCACCCCGCTGATAGCTGGGGACTCAATGACCACTCGGGACATCCTGGAAGACTTCTGGAAACCAAAGGAAGCTCCAGACATCCCGCACAGCTGCCCAGCACCAGACCCGCCCACCAATACTTCTAATAGGTAGGAAAACTTCATGCAAAAATGGCCCTATAAGTGAGGAGGACAAAAAAGGAACGCAACCATTGGCTTATCCTGAACATTTAAGGGGGTGGGGTCTTATGGGTGAGGAACAAGGGCGGGGCTACCCAAACATATCCTGCCATGGACATCTGTCAGGAAAGCACATTATGGTCACTAGATGGAACTGACCATTATAGGAAATCCCAATTCACCATGACTGGAGGAATGCGGGTCACATTTCATCAACACATTTATAACAACCAGATCTGTAAGTGTTTGTGAAATCTTCCCACACAAAATGTACTCAGCCAATGAAAGGTAATGACTCCATTTTTATTTTTCTCCTGCTATCAATGGCCAACACGGGACAACACTTCATCCATGCCTTTGGTGATCTCTGATCTCCTTATGAAGTGTTTCTTACATGATGAAAATCAGCCATGGAGTATATCTGAGGTGTATATCAGGGTGTGCTTCTTCCCCACATGTCCACCAACATTCATATAGAAGACATTTCCCACACTCAAGGCACTAATACACCTCGAGGGTTGTGTGGGACCCCTGATGTACAGGAAGGCAGGACTTCAGTGAGGAACATTTCTCTCAAGAATATGGCTTCTCCCCCGTGTGAGATCTCTGATGTCTGTAAAGGTGGGACTTGTGTGCAAAACATTTCCCGCACTCAGGACAGGAATACGGCTTCTCCCCTGTGTGAGATCTCTGATGTCTGTAAAGATGGTGCTTCTGTGCAAAACATTTTCCGCACTCAGGACAGGAATATGACTTCTCAGCAGTGTGCAATCTCTGATGCATGGAAAAACTGGACTTCAATGAAAAACATTTCCCGCACTCAGGACAGGAATATGGCTTCACACCAGTGTGAAATCTCTGATGTGTGGAAAGAGTTGACTTCTCTGAAAAACATTTCCCGCACTCAGAACAGGAATATGGCTTCTCACCAGTGTGCAATCTCTGATGTGTGGAAAGAGTGGACTTCTCTGAAAAACATTTCCCGCACTCAGAACAGGAATACGGCTTCTCACCGGTGTGCAATCTCTGATGTGTGGAAAGAACGATCTTATGCGAAAAACATTTCCCGCACTCAGGACAGGAATACGGCTTCTCACCAGTGTGCGATCTCTGATGCACGGAAAGAGTGGACTTATCTGAAAAACATTTCCCGCACTCAGGACAGGAATACGGCTTCTCACCAGTGTGCGATCTCTGATGCACGGAAAGAGTGGAATTCTCTGAAAAACATTTCCCGCACTCAGGACAGGAATACGGCTTCTCCCCGGTGTGAGATCTCTGATGTTTGTAAAGAGAGGACATCTGTGCAAAACATTTCCCACACTCAGCACAGGAATACGGCTTCTCACCAGTGTGCAATCTTTGATGATTGGAAAGAGTGGACTTCTCTGAAAAACATTTCCTGCACTCAGAACAGGAATATGGCTTTTCCCCCGTGTGAAATCTCTGATGTCTGGAAAAAGTGGATTTCCATGAAAAACATTTCCCGCACTCAGGACAGGTATATGGCTTCTCACTGGTGTGAGATCTTTTATGCACATTAAGCCTGCATTTAAAAGGGAAACACTTCCCACACTCAGTACAGGAGAACCTATTATCTTTTGGAAGGACGACACTGTCCCTCAGAGTCTGAGGTTCCTCAGGATAAGAGGAATACGATGGTCTGGCACTGTCCCTCACAGTCTGAGGTTCCTCAGGAGAAGAGGAATACGATGGTCCGGCACTGTCCCTCACAGTCTGAGGTTCCCCAGGATAAGAGGAATACGATGGTTCATCTACACTGCGTGGTCCCGGATGGACATTTGTGGTAGCCGGGTTTTCTCCTGGACTATACTGTGTGATGTCCTCATCTTCTACTTTACAGTCTGGAGACAAAGTGAGACAATCCTCTGAGGTTTTCCTCATCTCCCGTCCATCTACTAAAATAGAAATACAAAGATCATTACTAGACATCAGCAGATTGGTTCCCCTAAACCAGGACTCCGCCCACATCAGGCAGCTTTGTCTCTGAGGATCTTACAATTCCCCCCTCAAGGTAACTAGTAAATGGGTCCTCTGATCTCCTACCAGTTCATTTCTTTATTCATGGACCTTAGTCAGAGAGTGAGGAAACAACGAGAACTGTCTTTTATAGGAGTGACAGTGATGAGGGGATTATAGGACGAGTGTCCCCTCCCCCTCTATCACTCATTGCCATCTTCCCAACACAAGAAGTCCCGCACTTCCTTATTTAGTCCATGATTTAGTCATGAATAACAGCGGTCAGAGAGTGAGGATGGGGGGAGAACAACCAAGATGAAGACTGGAATGATCCTGAAGACCACCATCATTGGGTTACTGACTCCTCCCTCATTATCACTTTCTGTTTAAGGTTCCAAAGTTGGAGGATGTTATCACATTATTATTACCATGTAAAAGTCTGTCCTCCAATCAGATCATCAGATATAAAATGTCCAGCTGGTAGGAAATGGGTGTAACAAAAGAGAATCCATATTATGTGTATATATATATAGCAGTAGGTAGAGGGAAGAGAGCAGAAGTCAGGAGTATGTAATGTACAACATAGAATTTATAGTGTAAGGGTCAAGAGTATGTAATGTACAGCATAGAGTATATAGTGCAGGGGTCAGGAGTAGTGTTGAGCGAACACGGACTGTATTATTCGTGTTCGTACCGAATAATTGGATTTTTTTTACCCGAACACGGACACGAACACTTTACTGTATATTCGGGTAAAAATCCGTGTTTGGTCGTTTTATTTCCGGGTTTTGCATGCTTTGGCGCGCTTTTCATGGCGGGCTTTCAACAGCCAATCAACAAGCGTTTAACTGGTGTGCCTAAGCCATCCCAGCCATGCCTGCAAATGTATCAGTAGCTGTGATTGGCCGTCTGAAGCATGTGACCAAGTCTTTATAAGTTCGAGGCAGCACCGCTGCGGCGTCATTCTGCTGTTTAGATCAGGGAGAGAGCACACATCAACGTGCTGGCTGCTGATTAGGGACAGACAGGCAGGCAAAACTCATTTGTGTCTGCATAGAATTGAGGGACAGGTCGGAGTGAATTAGGCAGGGGTTGTAGGCATTTTAGGGAGAGAGTCTGCTGATTTTAGGGACAGTGCGTTCTACAAACTACAATCGATATTGCTGTGTGGGGTGGGGTTTGCAGTAACCCGATCTACGATCTTATAAATCCTGTTAGGGAGAGAGTCTGCTGATTTTTAGGGAAAGTGTGTTCTACAAACTACAATCGATATTGCTGTGTGGGGTGGGGTTTGCAGTCACCCGATCTACGATCTTATCAATCCTGTTAGGGATAGAGTCTGCTGATTTTTAGGGAAAGTGTGTTCTACAAACTACAATCGATATTGCTGTGTGGTGTGGGATAGGAGATAGGCAGGTGTCAGTGGTCCACATCCATTTTGCTGTGTGTGGGCTGCAGTGAACACAATCTTTTTTTGGGGTGCAGTGAACACAATCTTTTTGGGGTGCAGTGAACGCAATCTTTTTGGGGTACAGTGAACACAATCTTTTTGGGGTACAGTGAACACAATCTTTTTTGCCCACTGAGGAGGAGGGAGAAAAGTATTTTTCTATCAGGCACTGTGTGCAGCCTTTTTCCTTCAGCTGTGCTGTGCTGAGTGACTGGTCATACACTGCTGTGTTCAGTTCACATGTGCTAATATTGAGTGGTTTCAAAAATCATACACTTTTTTTCTATTCCACTATTCAATATACAGCCTTGGGTTAAAAAAAATTAAGTTGTGGCCTGCAGCAGAGCTGAATGATATTTGGGGTTTTTGGGGTTCATCTCATACTTCTAAAAAGATTTGAGGGTGCTGCCTGTTCCATACTCCCCCTACTCCTCATCCAGCCTTTTAGGGGTACAAACAATAGTAATTGGGGCCTAGTGTGGTTGTGTACGTGTGATATACATACACTTTTTTTGATCATATTTTCTATTCCGCTATTTAATCAAAAACCTTTGGGGATCAGTTAAATTGGGGGATAGTCTGTGTTGGTACGTGTGAGAGAGATCCACCTTTCCAAGTTTTTGGGGTTCATCTCATACTTCTGAAGATTTGAGGGTGCTGCCTGTTCCATACTCCCCCTACTCCTCATCCAGCCTTTTAGGGGTACAAACAATAGTAATTGGGGCCTAGTGTGGTTGTGTACGTGTGATATACATACACTTTTTTTGATCATATTTTCTATTCCGCTATTTAATCAAAACCTTTGGGTATAAACAATTAAATTGCGGGATAGTCTGTATTGGTACGTGTGAGATACACCTTTTTAAAATTTTTTGGCGCATCTCCTTCTACCACCGAGGATTGCAGGGCGCTTCAGTTTGCCTCCTGTTCTCAACTCCTCCTACTCCTCTTCCTCATCCTGCCTTTAGGGTACAAAAAATTGTAATCGGGGCCTAGTTGGTGTTTGTACGTGTGAGATACACCATTTTGTAAAATTTGTCCTATTCCGCTATTCAATATACACCCTGTTTGAGTGTAAAAAATTAAATTGCGGGATAGTCTGTATCGGTACATGTGAGATACACCTTTTTAAATTTGTTTGGCGCATCTCCTTCCACCGCCAAGGATTGCAGGGCACTTCAGTTTGCCTCCTGTTCCCAACTCCTCCTACTCCTCTTCCTCATCCTCCCTTTAGGGTACAAAAAATTTGAATCGGGGCCTAGTCTGTGTTTGTACGTGTGAGATACACCGTTTTTTTATCCTTTTTCCTATTCCGCTATTCAATTTACACCCTTTTGGGGTAAAAAACATTAAATTGCGGCATAGTTAGCATATTTGACTGTGAGATACACCCGTGCGATACTGTTGTTGTTTTGTTCCGCTATTCAATAAACACCTTTCTAGGGCAAGATCAAAAATTACAGAAATATGAGAAGACCGTCAAATAGGGGCCGTGGCCTGGGTCGTGGTGCTGCTGGTAGAGCTCCTGTTGCAAGGAGAGGACGTGGTCGATCTGTGCCAGCTACACGCACAAGTGAAACACCTTCCACAAGTGTGAGTAGGCGACAGAACCTGCATCAGTATTTGGTAGGGCATAATGCGCCTCTAGACGTGATGAGGCTTGAAGAAGTACAGGCGATAGTAGATTGGGTTGCTGACAGTGCCTCCAGTTCCTTCACATTGTCTCCCACCCAGTCTACTGCAGAAAGGTCAGAGTTGGCACCTGCAGCCAATGTCCAACCGTCTTTCACCACACCCCCTTGGAAATCAGGCAAGCAGTCTGAGCCCCAATCCATACAGCAGTCTCTTCTTCTTTTTGAGGACTCTGTCAGCAGGGTTTCCCAGGGCCATCCACCTAGCCCTGCCCCAGAAGTTGAAGAGATTGAGTTCAGCGATGCCCAACCAATTTGGGCGATGATGGAAGAGGATGTGGCACAGGATGAGGAGGAGGAGGAGGAGGATGAGGAGGTAACATTTCCAAGGCTTTCAGGGCAGTCATTCGCAAGGGGCTCCGAGGGTGGGTTCCTGCACACACAAACGCCAGGGACACAATTGTCCAGCAGGGGCACAGTTCTGGAGGATGAGGAGGATGAGGAGCTGGAGGAGGAGATGGAACCATGTTCACAGCAGGGTGGCACCCAGGCCAGCTCATGGCCATCACTGGTGCGTGGCTGGGGGGATACAGAGGACACGGACGATACACCTCCCACAGAGGACAGCCTTTCGTTGCCTCTGGGCAGCCTGGCACACATGAGCGATTACATGCTGCAGTGTCTCCACAACGACCACCGAGTTGCCCACATTCTAACTTGTGCTGATTACTGGGTGGCCACGCTGCTGGATCCCCGTTACAAGGACAACGTACCGTCCTTAATTCACTCACTGGAGCGCGATCGCAAGATGCGCGAGTACAAGCGCACGCTGGTAGACGCAATGCTGCTGGCATTCCCACCTGACAGCGGGGCCACAGTGGAAGCACAAGGTGGAGGAGGAGGAGGAGGAAGAGGTCGCCAACGCAACCAGGGCACCGCCAGCACCTCAGAAGGCAGGGTTAGCATGGCCGAAATGTGGAAAAGCTTTGTCAGCACGCCACAACAAACAGCAGCACCAGCAGCTCATATGGAACGTCTTAGCAGGAGGCAGCATTTCACCAACATGATGGAGCAGTATGTGTGCACACGCCTAGACGTACTGAATGAGGGGTCTGCCCCCTTCAACTTCTGGGTCTCCAAGTTGGGCACATGGCCTGAGCTTGCTCTTTATGCCTTGGAGGTGCTGGCGTGCCCTGCAGCCAGTGTATTATCTGAACGGGTATTTAGCACGGCTGGGGGCGTTATCACAGACAAGCGCAGCCGCTTTTCCAGAGACAATGTGGACAAGCTCACGTTCATTAAAATGAACCAGGCATGGATCCCACGGGACTTTTCCGTACCTTGTGCAGAATAGCGATGGATACCGACCTTACCCAGCCATTGTTCCATTTTTGCTCTCTCACTCTTTTGGGGTGTACCCTCATTTAAAATTTGTGAAAAGAAGCAGTGTTGGCTACCTCGTCCTCCTCAGGGCCAGATTAATGTAGGGGCTATTGGAGCTGTAGCTCCAGGCCCCTACCTTTATATAGGCCCCGGGTTGGCCATATTCACTGTTACCGCTCTTCTGTCACTTGTAAACACAGAAGTCTGGCTTCTATGCTCGCTTCCCCAGGCAGCTCCCTCAGAACCTCCCCACACAGCACGAAGGCCGGACAAGGAGGGACAGTTGCTGATGCATGGATGTGTTTATGGGCTTCAGAGAAAGCATCCCATGTGGAATTAGGCATGCATGGCTGCACCCTTCCTCCTCTGGGTGCATGCCAAGGCACGGCCCTTAAGGCCCTTCAAAATCCTCAGCACCAAGACCATGATGCTCTTAATCCGGCCCTGGTCCTCCTCCACCGCCGCTTCCACCTACACCGCCCATAGGTGTGCGCAGCCTATTGCATTAGGGTGTGCACCCCAAAGTTGAAATACACATGCATGTGTTTGCCTACATGTACATGGCCCCGATACATTACTCTCCCTGCTGGCAAAGAGAAATAGAGCAGAGCAGGTCCGAGGGAGATCTTTCCCATCTCCTCACTGGCAAACAGAGCGATAATGCTATGTGCCCTAGGTGATTAGGGTGTGCCCAGGTACACCCGGAACACCCTGTGCACACGCCTATGACACCGCCACATCCACCACCACCTCAACTTCCCTCCTACTCCATATGGGCCTCGTCCTTCAGAGATGAAGAACATTGTTTTATTTTTCTGTTTTTTTTTGTTGTTTTAAGTTATTTCCCTATCCACATTTGTTTGCAGAGCACTTGTCATGCTCTTAAATACGATTTGCTGCCATTTGCAGCACTCTAGCCCTTTCCTTTGGTGTTTTAGAGCCATTTTAGTGCCTGAAAGTTCGGGTCCCCATTGACTTCAATGGGGTTCGGTGTCCGGGAAAAGTTCGGCAAAAGTCTGGGACACGGACCCGGACTTTTTCATAAAATTCGGCCGAACCTGCCGAACACGGACATCCAGGTGTCCGCTCAACTCTAGTCAGGAGTATGTAATGTACAACATAGAATTTATAGTGCAGGGGTCAGGAGTATGTAATGTACAGCATAGAGTATATAGTGCAGGGGTCAGGAGTATGTAATGTACAGCATAGAGTATATAGTGCAGGGGTCAGGAGTATGTAATGTACAACATACAGTATATAGTGCAGGGGTCAGGAGTATGTAATGTACAACATAGAGTATATAGTGCAGGGGTCAAGAGTCAAAATATTTGTGTTCAATAATCAGTTGCAGAGGTCCCACACCGCTGCCTCCCATCTCCTGAGACTGCACTCAGTGACTTGGGTGTGAGACTATACAGACATATCCCTCCACCCGGCACAGCCAGCAAATAACAGAGCAAGTAACCCCAGGAGAATTGTTCTGTCTAGACCCGGGCATGGGGCAGAAGACCCAAGGTACATACCCCAGGTGTCTAGGTCTAGCATCACCTATGGTGAATATCAACATTTTGCTGCCAGCTGAACCCCAGAATCTCCATAAATCCAGTCTAGAGACATAAATTGTGTCTGCAGCACAGAGAAGGAAGATTATCCGAGAGAAATACAGGAATACAGGACAGGGAACACAGCTCAGGAAAGTGACCAGGGGATTACAGGCTGATATCACCCAGTCCCCGCCCTACCCTGGACCAATCAGTGAGCAGTATGGGTGGAGGAATGTATTTAGTGTTAATGACCCACCTGTGCTGATCTCTGTAGGAGTGTCCTCCTCTATAAATGCCCCAGTTATTCCATCCTCCTCCATAGACTGCTGATCATCCCTCACATATCTCTCTTCTTCTTCTGCTTTAATCTCAAATTCTATATCGATTGGATCTCCACTCTAAACCAAGAAAATGAGAGAGAATATCATCTGGAAGATAAAAGCTTTAATATTGGGATATTATATATAAAAAAAAAAAAAAAAAAAAAAAATCATCCTCTCCAGAAGTCCATGTTCTAGATACTCCATCGCACCAACCTTGTAACATTGAGGGATGGTGTGACCTTCCTGTGTGGAATCCCGGGAATACAGAGGACGGGGACATCTCTCTGGTGGGTTTCTGTAGCTGGATGACTCCTCCATGGAGTCCTGGTACAGATCTTTGCGTTCCTTTAGAAACTCTGACTCCTTCAACACCCCATCCTCATCATCCTCCTCTTTTATCTCTTCTTTAACCTCAACTTTAGAATCTCTCAGGTTTCCACTCTGAATATATAATAAAAATGACATCAATGGTAACAATGCAGATAATGTACAGATCCTAATGATACTATCAGTGATTGTTCCTCATCTACCTGATGATGGTGAGGGATGGTGTGACCTTCCTGTGTGGAATCCCGGGAATACAGAGGACGGGGACATCTCTCTGGTGGGTTCCCATTACTGGATCCATCTGTAGGAAACACACACACTGACTGAATACATTGTTTCTATGTGTTTATCAGATAATGGGGGATCTAGGTGGAGCCTCCGTACTGCTCTCTCCTTTACAATAAAGTCTCCTCTTACCCAGTGATGTGAGGGGCGGCTGATTCTCCATCATGATGTCCTTCCCAGCACCGCTCACCATCTCTTTGGTGACTTCTTAAATCCTCTTTTTTTTCCTCTATTCTATCAGGGAGGGAGGTGGAGGGAATGTTATGGTCATATGATCTCCAGACTTCACAGGAGGAAAACTCTAGATTTGAACACAAATAGTAAAATTAAATGACATTCCCAGAATCCTCCTCACCTCACTGGTCAGGTCTCTTTTTATTTAAACCCCACTTCATGCTGAGGTTTCTGATATTACATACAATGCAGGTCCAACAGCCCTACTTTGAAAGTAACAAGGCCTTGGGTTCAGCCCACATCCTAAGAGCACCAGAAATAAAGAGTCTGATTGGAGGGATATTGGGAGGAGGAGCTGTGTGGTCAGTCATGTCATAGCAGTGGGGGAATTACCAGGGTTGCAGCAGTCGCAGTTGCGATGGAGCCCTGGTGTTCCGCCACTGTAGGGGGGCCCGCCCCTGCTCGGGAGACAGTACACTGGTCATTAATGTGCACTCTCACAGGCACACAGTCCCACCCTGCCCATCCTCTCTGCCAGCCCATCGAGTTCAGTAGGGTAGGGAGATGCAATGTCGGGAGACTGAAAGAGAAAATAAGCTGACTTGGGCTGTGCCAGTAGAGTGAAGGGAGAGGAGCTCTCCACCGTGTGAGGAGAGCCCACGATGGAATAGGAGTTACTGGAGACACAGGAAGAAAGCCAAAGATACAATGAGACCTAGCAAAGAGGAGGGACCGAGTGATCTGCAAGGGAGTGACACTGATCCCATCCCTCAATAGCAGCACTGCCACTTATTCCCCCCTCCCCCACACCACTGCTGCCACTGATCCCCCCCCCACATCAGCATCACTGCTGCCCCTGTTCCCCCCCCCACACACAAACCAGCACCACTGCTGCCACTAATCCCCCCTCCACACCAGCACCACTGCCACTGACTCACCCCCACACCAGCACCACTGCTGCCACTAACCCCACCCCCCCACACACACACACACCAGCAGCACTACTGCCACTGATCCCCTCCACACCATCACCACTGCTGCCACGGAGTCCATCCCCTCCACCATTACTACCACTCTTCCCATTCCACCCCCCCAACCTCCACCCTTACCACTGATCCCATGCTCCCCTCACCACTGCCACTCATCCCACCACCACTTATCTCACTCCATCCCATCCCCCCACCACCCCTGCCACTCATCCCATCCCCTCCACCATTGCTGCCACTCATCCCATTTTATCCCACCACCGCTTCCAATCATCCTATCCCACCACCAATGTTTCCAATCATCCCATCTCACCACCACTGCCAATTATCCCATTCCATCCCCCCCTCCACCACAGCTACCAATCATCCCATCCCCCACCACCACAGCTGCCACTGATCCCATCCCCACCCAACCACCACTGCCAATTATCCCATTCCACCCCCCCCCCCCTCTACCACAGCTGCCAATCATCCCATCCCATCCCCCCACCACCACAGCTGCCACTGATCCCATCCCCCACCACCACGGCTGCCACTCATCCCAGGGGCGTAACTAAAGGGGTCGCAATTTCAACGACCCATGTGTTTCCCATGTACACCTGGGAAAGAAGGGGGGGGTGGCATATAGAGGAACAAATCTCCTCTGTTTTTCTCCTGCAGCTGCTAAAAGCCAAGTTGTCCTCCTTATGCTCCCATAGGAATTCAGTGGCTGCAGGAGGAAAATGGAGGGGATTTGTTCCTCTGTGTGTCAACCCTGCTGCCCCTCCTATCCAGGTCCTGCTGTCCTTCAGCCCCGGGATAAGTGGGAAGGGCCCTGGCCGGGGCTCAGGGGGGCCCTTCATGGTTTCTTGCACTAGGGCCCTGAAGGTTCTAGTTACGCCTCTGTGTCATAGGATTCTCTGACCCTGATAGGAGGGACATTGGGAGGAGGAGCTGGGTGGTCAGAGTCATGTCATAGGATATTCTGACTGTGATTGGGGGGACATTGGGAGGAGGAGCTGCGTGGTCAGTGTGGTGTGATAGGATTCTCTGACTCTGATTGGAGGGATATTGGAAGGAGGAGCTGTGTGGTCAGTGTCATGTAATAGGATATTCTGACTCTGATTGGAGGGACATTGGGAGGAGGAGCTGTGGGGGGCACTGTGTGAGGTTTCTGCACACAAAGAATCATTTTTCACAGGTGCGTCCCACCTCTCCTAAAATTAAAGATGAACGTTGTCTTTGTCAGGACACATCATATTCCTGTGATCTCCGTGTACTCTGGAGACTTTACTGATCACATTTTAGGATGAATATCTGAGACTGGGATCATTATGAAAAGAAAAATAATTCTGGATATTTACTACAGATTAATTTTTTTCCTATTTCTTATTTGAATTCTAAAAAATATAGACATACATATTCCAATACTCCCTAAATACACCCCCCCCACTAATAAAAGTAGTATATAATCCATTTGTCAGGATTGTGTTGTTGTCAGGGCTGGGCTTCTGCTATTAATAGAAGTTCTCTACTCAGTACACAGAGGCTACTCAGCTGTCGGGTAATTAGTAGCCATTCATTGTTTCCACAGTGACTCACCTGGCTACCATTACCTGCCTCATTAGGCCAGCCTACAGCCAGCCCCTTTTTACTATTTAGACTACCTTGCTAATTTCCTCCGTGCCGTTGCTTGGTCAACATCTCCAGCGTGTCTCTGCTGTGTTCCTGTTATGACTTGCCCTGGCTGACGTCTCTTCTGATTTCTGATCCTGATTTTTGCTTCTGACAATACTAATTTCTGATCCTTGCTTGTCTGATTACCCGTTCTGGCTTCCAAACCCTGGCTTCTGTTTTTGACTACGTTCCTGTTCTGTGTTATTTTTGCTATTACATTAAAGGTGTGATTTTAATTGCATTTTCTGTCTTTACGGTTCCTGACAGTTGTGTTCTTGCTCCTCATTCCAGCATCCTGGTTTTGGCTGTGATACATTCTTTCTGTCTATCTGCAAAGTGACTGATGTGGTCAGTCTCTGGGTGGAGACCAAACCTGATTGAAGCCAGCCAAGCCTGTAGTCTCATGCTTGTGATATTGCTTTTGTAACACGTGCTCCAAGCTCTCTGTTTGTCTGCCCTACTCTGCTGTTTGGTTTCCTTTGTTGAAGACCTTAATTCGGATATCGACTACTCTCTGAACTCTGCCTACCATTTGACTATGGATTTGACCCTGACTATTCTGAACTTGGCCTGCCTTGTAACTGGACTGTCGTTGAACCACACTGCCTGTCTGCCAAATGCAAGCACCTGGTTGCTGTGCTAAGTTTGCTCATGCCCTGGTGTGGTGGCCAGGCACCATAGCATTGTGTTTAATTCCTGGGGGCAACTGAGTACTGGTAGGCCTGCTTGCCTTATGGGAAAGGAGGCTGCTATAGGCAAAGAACACAGAAGCCAGCTATAGTGTCTGACCACCTGCGTTAGGGGTAAGCTTGACATTGTTAGTATAGATGTAGTAATTCTACAATAGACTGATGAGGTGAGAAGGTCATTGGTGGAAAAGGTGACATCACCAAAATTAAGGAAATGTTTAAGCCCTGTAAGTGGGGGAATGCTATGACCCTGAAGGGGTTCATCTACGTTTCCACACATAGAAACATAGAATGTGTCGGCAGATAAGAACCATTTGGCCCATCTAGTCTGCCCAATACAGTATATCTGAATCCTATGAATAGTCCCTGGCCCTATCTTATATGAAGGATAGCCTTATGCCTATCCCATGCATGCTTAAACTCCTTCACTGTATTTGCAGCTACCACTTCTGCAGGAAGGTTATTCCATGCATCCACTACTCTCTCAGGAAAGTAATACTTCCTCATATTATTACTTTTAAACCTTTGCCCCTCTAATTTAAAACTGTGTCCTCTTGTGGTAGTTTTTCTTCTTTTAAATATGCTCTCCTCCTTTACCGAGTTGATTCCCTTTATGTATTTAAAAGTTTCTATCATATGCCCTCTGTCTCTTCTTTCTTCCAAGCTATACATGTTAAGGTCCTTTAACCTTTCCTGGTAAGTTTTTTCCTGCACTATATATGGCTGGGGAGCACACGTCTTTCTATAAGTGGGTTCTTTATTTAAGTGGGCGCACTTCAGCTCTGCACTTCAGTGATTGCACAAAGCGAGAATACACAGTAAACTGCTTTGAAAAGCACCAAACTGACTGCAGGTGACCTTGTTTCCCCATTACGCTCTTCTTCCTCTCTGTAACATGCGCTTTCTATTAATCCTTCTAATAGTTGTGTCCACACTCCTTAGTCTCTCTGTTCCTCACCCCTCTTCGCCACCCCACAGCCTGTATATATCACCCTTACTTCTGTCCTCTCCCTATTACTGCACTCACCAACTCCTGCTAATTCTAAATCCACATGCTAATAAAACCTCCAGAACCCTGAGGCACGTCCCTTCAAATAAATTGCAATCCCATATTAAATCCCTCACCCTTCTGCTTCTCCCAACCTCTAGAGATTAAACCCCAAACCCTGGGCCTCCGTCGCTTAACTGTAACCAAATCTCCCATCACCCCATGCCCTCTGGCAAGAGCAGCAATCTACACAATTTAGTTTCTAACCCTCTTCTTCCCAAAACCAGCCCCCCCTTCTCTTGCGCCCTTTGGAATGCCTGCTCTGTCTGTAACAAAACTAGCTTCTGTCCATGACCTCTTTATCACTAACTACTTGCTGTTACTGAAACCTGGCTTCATGAATCCAACACTCAATCAATCCTGCTTCCCTCTCCCATGATGGCCACAGAGCATCTTTCCATTACTTCACCCACCTGCCTCTGTCACTCTCCTTATTTGAGGCACATTGTATTTATCTATTTTCTTCAGTTTATTTTAGAAGTGCTGTGATCTATCTGCCACCTGGACCCGTATGAACCTTTCTTGACTGGCTACCCTACTTTCTCTCTTCTGAATTTCCCAAAATGATTCTCTGTGACTTCAACATCACTGTTAAAACTAACACTCCTGCTACTTCTAAACTTCTCAGTCTAAACTCCTCTTTTGACCTGAAGCAATATATTCATGCTTCCACTCTGATGGCAACACCCTTGACTATGTATTCTCCTACCTATGCACTCTGTGCAACCTCTCCAACAATCATTTTTCTCTCTTTGATCACCACAATATTAGTTTCATAATCTCTCAGACTTTCACCTCCTCTCCCTCCAACCACCAAACAGTTACCCATAGAAACCTACCCCACCTAACCCTTCTCTTCCCTGCTAATGACCACCTCTATGTCCTGCCACAATCTAACCACTTCCGTTTACAATAGATCTCTGTCCTCCACCCTAGATGAGCTTGCCCCCCTCAGTACACACAGAATCAGGCCCTGACCCCTACAACTTTGGCAAACAGATGACACCAGAAATCTCAAAAAACATCTCTTGATGTTGCCAATCCCTCCACCGGCTTCCCTTCAGTGTCTTTCACCCCTCTCTGCCAATCCCTCCACTGGCTTCTATTCAGTGTCCTCCATCCCTCCCTGCCAATCCCTCCACTGAACTCGATTCAGTGTCCTCCATCCCTCCCTGCCAATCCCTCCACTGAACTCCATTCAGTGTCCCCCAATAATGATGGACGAACATCGGCCGGGGCGGTTCGCGAACGCCAGCCGCAAATTTTCTCAAAAGTCCGCGAACCGTGAGTTCGCGGCGGGCCCCATTGACTTTAATGGGAGGCAAACTTTAAAAACCTTTAGGTCATATTTGCAGCCACAAAAGACGTACTAGCTGCGCACAAATAGTCCCAGCACATGGACAATGTCATTACAGAAGTATTGCAATTGAAAAAGTTGCCCTAAATTGTTTTTTTTTTTTTTTTTACAGCAAAAAATATATATTTTTTTTCATAAATCAGCTAGAACTGACAGCAGCCGGTAAATACATTGTCTAATACATATTGGGTCCATTCACACATCTGTAAAATGGGTCCGCATCCATTCCACAACCCATTGTGTTTTTCATTTCCAGTCTGAAAAATTTGGCATTTACAGGATAAAGAAGTGTCGGTCATTCCAGGCCCCAAAAATGAGCCCACATGCGTTTACCTGACAGCTAATAACGTAGTATTCTGTGGCTGAAGGTACATTAGGCATTCACAGGCAACAGAAGTAAGTGTCGCCCATTCCAGGCCCCAAACATTAGCCCACATGGGTTTACCTGACAGCCAAGTACGTAGTATTCTGTGGCTGAAGGCACATTAGGCATTCACACAGTATACAGAAGTAAGTGTCTGCCTGTATAGGCTCCAAAAATTAGTTCACATGGTTTGAACTGACAGCAAAGAACGTAGTATATGATGGCTAGAAGTACGGTAGGCGTTCACAGTACACAGAACCGTAAATGTTGGCCTGGATAGGCTCCAAAAATTAGCTCACATGGTTTGAACTGACAGCAAAGGACGTAGTTTTTGATGGCAAGAGGTACGGTAGGCATTCACAGTACACAGAACTGTAAGCGTCGGCCTGTATAGGCTCCAAAAATTAGCTCACATGGTTTGAACTGACAGCAAAGAACGTAGTATTTGGTGGCTGGAGGTACATTAGGCATTCACAGAAAAAATAATTGTCGGCCCTGAAAGGCCCCAAAAATTAGGCATTCAATGGATATAAAATGCCTTTTATGCCACTGTATGAATTGTTGTGGTTGGAGGAATTTCGATGAAACCTGGTCTACTGGTCACATGTGTTGAATTCCTCAGAGATCCATGCCTCATTCATTTTTATAAATGTGAGGTAGTCTACACTGTCATGAGCTATGCGAGTGCGCTTATCGGTCACGATCCCCCCTGCTGCGCTGAACGTCCTTTCGGAAAGGACACTGGATAGGGGGCAAGCCAACAGTTCCATTGCAAATTGTGCAAGCTCTGGCCAGAGGTCAAGTCTGCCCACCCAGTAGTCCAGGGGTTCATCACTCCTCAGAGCTTCCACATCGGCCGTTAACCCGATGTAGTCGGACACCTGTCGGTCTAGGCGTTCCCTCATGCTGGATCCGGAGTACAGCTGACGATGGTTCGGCTGAAAGAAGGATCTCATATCTGAAGTGACCACGACATCTTCCAACCGCCCTCTTCTTGCAGGCGCTGTTGGATTGCTACCCGCAACTGTGTCTCTGTGACTGGACATTCCTCTGCTAGCGCACGGAAAAGCAGAATGCAGCATTTCCCTCAGCAAGGCCTGGAAGTTCTGCATTCTGACCGCCCTCTGTGATTGTGGTAACATTTCCGCCATTTTGTGTTTGTACCGGGGGTCTAAGTATGTTGCCACCCAGTACTGGTCCTTGGCCTTTATGCGTTTTATACGAGGGTCCCCCTTAAAACACTGGAGCATGTAGGCCCCCATTCCCACTAAACTGGACGCGTTATAGTGGCCTGCTTCCAGCTCATCATCCAGGATAATGTCGTCCTTGTTCTCCTCCCCCTCCACGGATAACACCAGGGATCCCAGAAAGGTTTAAAGCATGCTCTGCTTTCTCCTCCTCATGCCCCCCAGCACCATCCTCCTCCTCTGACTTGTCTTCAGACTCCTGCTGTTGATTTGTCTCAGATGGAGTAGCACCCTCTGGGAATTCATCCAACATTGCGACTTCCTGATCTTCCTGCTCCTGCTCTTCGACGGCTTGATCAATGACACAACGCAATGCACGCTCCAGAAAGAAGGCGTAAGGTATGATGTCACTTATGGCGCCCTGGCCGTGACTGACCAGTTTGGTGATCTCATCGAATGGCCGCAGAATCACGTGAAAAATACCCAAGCTCCCCACAATCTGTCCTGCCGCCGAGTTCGAACAGGTAGTCATTAACTGCACGTTTCTGCTGGAGCAACCAGCATATGCAACTTTGAGTTCCATCGCGTCGGGCAGTCACAAATAAAACCCTGAGGGGCAGGTTGTGTCGCCGTTGAATCTCAGCAAGGCGAGCCATGGCTGTGTAAGATCTTCGGAAATGGCCCGAGATTTTCCTGGCCTGCCACAAGACGTCCTGGACCCCAGGGTATTTGCCAACGAATCGCTGCACCACCAAGTTCAGGACGTGTGCCATGCATGGCACGTGTGTTATTTTGCCATGTTTCAGCATGCTCAGCAGATTGGCACCGATGTCGCACACCACTTTACCAACTGACAAATTCAGCAGTGTCAGCCACTGATCTGCCTGTGAATGCAAAGCTGAAAGGAGTGCAGGACCAGTGTGGCTCTTGGCTTCCAGGCACAACAGACGCAGCACAGCATGGCAACGTCTCACCTGGCATGTGGAATAGGTTCTGGGGATCTTGGGCAGCACAGGAGAGAAGAGACGGTAGCAGCGGAAGAGGAGGAGTCAGCCGAGGAGGAGAGGGAGGATGAGGGAGGAGGAGAAGAAGAGACAGGCCTGCTTGCAATCCGTGGCGGTACAAATAAATCTACACGGGTGCCACGGGTTATATGCTTAACGGCCGTCAGAAGGTTCACCCAGTGGGCAGTAAAAGTGATATACCTTCCCTGCCCGTGTTTGCTAGACCATGTGTCTGTGGTCAAATGTATCTTGGCACCAACACTGTGTGCCAGAGATATATTCACTTGCCACTTAACATGGCCATACAGCTCTGGAATGCCCTTTTACGAGAAGTATTTCCTGCCTGGGACCTTCCATTGTGATGTTCCAATGGCCACAAATTTACGAAAGGCCTCCGAGTCCACCAGTTGATATGGCAGTAGTTGGCGGGCAATCAGTTACGACAAGCCAGCAGTCAAACATTGGGCAAGAGGGTTATCCGGCGTCATCATTTTTTTTCGGCTCCAACATTTGGACCACAGAAGCCTGCCTTTTTCCAGAACAAAGTGACGACGGCATCATGGAAGGTGGAGTGGAGGGAAAACGTGAGGAGAGAGGAGAAGGAGAAGCAGAAGGAGAAGGGGCTGGACAGTGAAAGCCTGGAGTGTGGCTTTGTGGGTTCTGACGGGGTTTCTCCCTCTGGGCTCGGTGATGGGAGTTTAGGTGCCTTCTTAAGGCGGTTGTCCCTAGGTGAGTGTTGGGCTTACCGCGACTTATTCGTTGGCTTCAGATGGCAAAACTGTTGTCAGCAACGGACACATTAAAAAAAGTCCACACTGCGGAGCCATGTGTCGACGTCCTGGGTGCGCCAGATGTGACTGTACATGGTTGATGGCTCGCTCCTGATACATTTGCAGTCTGCTTTCTGCTTTCTACCTCTTGTGCAATGCAAGTTCTGCCTGCCTCTCCTCCCTATCTGCCGGTCCGTCTCTCCCTCTGAACTCCCTTCCTCGCTTGTGGACACCGATGTGACGTCCATAGACTCGTCATCATCCACGTCATCTTCCCCACCACTAACATTCGAGATCTCGGAGTAGGCAGCAACAGCGGGGACCAACCTCCTTGGGCTGATCTGGGTACTGTCATCAGACTGCTGAGTGGCGGCTGTTGCTACCTGCTCTTCCTGATCCGATTCCAACAATGGCTGCGAATCGCAAACCTCTTGTGATGGATCAGAAAATAATTCCAGTGACTCAAGTGGAGGGTATGTGCTGGTGGTGTCTTTGGGGGTGCACACAGCAGAGCGTGAAGAGGGTGCAGATAGAGAGGATGAGGAGGGTGCAGAAGAGGAAGGCTGAATGACCCACTCAACCAAGTCTGGTGCGTCCTTTGTCGTAATTACACTCCGGCCTACTGCTCCTGCCCTACCCTTACTACCCCTGCGTACGTCTCTGCCTCTTCCTCTGCCTGTCATGTTTTTTAATTACCCTGTGACAAAAGTCTCTAGAGAATCGCAGTATATCTGCAAAAAGGTAGATAACACCCCGCTTCAATCTTTGGTATTGGGGGGCCACAGGTTTATCACACCAGTTCTACAAATAATTGGCCAGTAACTGTTGTCACTGTGTGTAGCACAGGCAACACAGTAAGAGGCCAAAATTTTGCAGGACTAAAATACACTCTTAGAAAAGTGTACTGTTAAATAACACCCCGCTTCAATATGTGCTATTGGGGGGCTACTGGTTTATCACACCAGTGAGTTTGGCGCTGTGTGTATCAGACTTCACACAGCAACAGAGGCAATGTTGTTGCAAGACACAAATACACTTGTAAAAGTATACTCAGATAACACCCCAGTGACCCCACTTCAATATGTGCTATTGGGGGGCCACTGGTCTGTCACACCAGTTCTACAAATAATTGGCCAGGGAGTTTGCCATTGTGTGTAGTGTTGCTGCAGAAACACTCAGTCTCACCACCACACCTGTCACAATGCTGCACAGTACACAATAATACTACTAATCCACTATAATATGCTTTCTACAAAGTATATTATACTGTGGATTAACCCCCTCCCCCACCCCCCCCCCCCCTTTTTAGTGCACTGCACAGCAATACCAAAAAATTTGCAGCCCTTTAAATTACTTTTATGGACATTGACAGAGCGATTTGTGTGTGACTGCAGCCGATCTCTAACTGCCCCTACAGCAACCACAGGGTACCTGGCCCTATAGTAAAGAGACTGTAATAGACCCTAAAACGACATTGGAGCTTTTTAAATGACTTTGGTGGACATTGACAAAGTGATTTGTGTGTGACTGCAGCCGATCTCTAACTGCCCCTAAAGCAACCACAGGATACCTACCCCTAAGCTCTAAAGATACTAGACCTATACCGAAATACCAGCCCTCAAAAGGACTTTTGTGGACATTGACAGAGCGATTTGTGACTGCAGCCGATCTCTAACTGCCCCTAAAGCAACCACTGGATACCTGTCCCTAACCTGAAAAGAGACTGTAGAAGGCCTATACCGAAATACCAGCCCTGAAAAGGGCTTTTGTGGATCTCCACAGTGCTATATGTATTTAGCAAACTCTCCCTAATGAGCACAGCAGACCTCTCCCTACACTGGCAGAAAGCGGAATGTGAAATGGCCGCCAGATCAGTTCTATTTATAGGGTAGGGGGACTGTCCATGTGCTGGAATGTTTCAATTGACTGTCCCGTTCAACCTGACGGCTGTGTCACGGGTCAAAGTTCTCCACAATGTAAACAAATATGGCCGCCGCGAACGACGCCATGTGTCCGAAAATATGGTGGGTACTGAACAAGCAAAATTTGCCGAAACCGACCACCGGGAGAACCGCAAGGCCATCTCTATCCCCCAAAGCCATCCACAACTCAGCTCTCAGTTACATCACTAACCTAGTCTCACAATACCAACCAAAACATTCTCTTTGTTCCTCCCAAGGGGGGTAGGATACTGGGTGTAAATAGAAGATAAAATCTTATTACCTCCTCTGCTGCCACTTCCAAGCAATGTCTCCTCACTACTTTCTCCCAACTCACCTCTCACCCGGAACTTCCTTTTTATACCTGACATCACTTCCTGTCTTCCATAGAGACTTCCTGTCTGGGTAGAAGTGAGATCACCACCTTGTGGAGCTCAGAGTAACTGAAGCCCCGAGAAACGTTTCGTAGTGTGAACACAGCCTTGTGCTGTGTGTGTATGTACTGTATATCCTTATAGATGGGTCATCTCCACTCCCACCAAGGGGGACAGAAATATATTACTGCCTATTACAATAAGGTGACCAGATTTTTAAAATGAAATCCGGGGACATTTTTTTTTTGGCAAATGTTAAACTATTTTATAAGCATATTTTCTTCTAATGAAATATGCGGTCTATGTGGGATGTGTTTATGGAATGATTGTAAGATAAATACGTTATTTCTCCCATTTTATTCATGAGATAGAAAAAAAAAAAAGAAAACTTCTTAGAAATTTTTTGGATATGACTACCAAATGTTAAGACGATAAGAGGAAAAACTTGGAGGGGGGGATGGGGCGGCAAAATTCAAATCCAACCCGGGCAGGGGTGGTGGTGTCACCCTCTCTGCAAAAAGGAAGAAATATTGCAGAGCTGCAATGTGCAAATAGCGGTGAGACCCCCCGATTATATATATATATATATATATATATATATATATATATATATATATATATACACAGTAAAACCTTGGTTTGAGAGTAACTTGGTTTAAGAGCGCTTTGCAAGACAAGCAACATTTTCAAATAAATTTTGACTTGATATACAAGCGATGTCTTGATATACAAGTAGCCTCAAGTCACAGCTGAGAATAAAAGAGAAGAGAGGAGCCTCTAAGTGTAGCAATATGGTTAAATTTAATGAAGGTACAACATATAGCAACTCACATGGTTTATGACTGGAACAGGCACATCTAAGGATGCAGGCATCAGGGGTAAAGCTGTCCACATAGACCATCCTCCGCACCGCCATCTACGTCATCCCTTCCATGCTGCCCCTCGCTTTCAGATCGCTTCCCAGTCAGGATTACACTGCCGGCGGTGCAGAAGATAGTCTATGTGGACAGCTTTACCCCGGATGCCTGCATACTTAGGTGTGCCTATTTTAATCATCAACCATGTGAGTTGCTAAATGTTGTACCTTCATTAAATGGAACCATATTGCTACACTTAGAGGTGCCTCTCTTCTCTTTGATACTCTGTAGCTCCTGCTGGATTGTGATTCCAATCCCCTTGTGGAAGCGGCAATTTGTGGATGGACATTTTATGGTTACACAACCTATCGCAATGCTATAGTCTTTTTATATGGACTATAAATTGAAGGATTTATGAATAAATGGTTGTGGAACGAATCATCTGAGTTTCCATTATTTCTTATGGGGAAATTTGCTTTGATATAAGAGTGCTTTGGATTACAAGCATGCTTCCGGAACGAATTATGCTCGCAATCCAAGGTTTTACTGTATATATATAATTATGATAATAAAATGTGCACATATATTGTACATTGTATTATGATTATATATCGGGGGGTCCCACCACTATTTGCATAGCTGCCAACTGTCCCGTTTTTGACGGGACAGTCCTGCGAAATAGTACCTTGTCCCAGCTAATTTACTCTGCTGGGACTTGTCCCGGCCAGTGGGGGAGGCAGGAGGGTAGTGGCATCGGCAGGGGGGGGGGGGGGCTGACCAGGGCTATAGCCCCGAGTGTTCCCCCGAAATGCCCCAGGTCTCCTGTTCATTTTAAATAACTATTAGCCCTGAGCCTCCTCCCCTCTGTGCTGGCTGGGTGGCCCTCACCTGGCTGTACTTCCTACCCCTGCTGCGCGCCGTGGACACACTGGTTGCTAGTTGGCCTGCCGCTTGGCGTCTAGCAACCAGTGATGTCACGCAGGATTAGACTTTCTCCTCCCTCCAGCATGCAGGTGGCAATAGAGAGCGCTGCTGTGCAGTGAGAGAAGGCTGCCGTCCCCCCTCTATCCCCTTGTCACATGACTGGAGGGAGGAAAACAATGCTTCCCGGTGTGGTGTGTAAATACAAGGGGGAGAGAATTCAGCCCTAGACCTTCCCTCTCTCATCCTCATCCTTAGAGCACTCTCACCTACCCATCCCCTCTCTTCCATAGAGCCCCATCTCCTCCGACCCCCCTCTCCTTACCTACCCCCTATCTCCTCCTCAGACCCTCCTCTCCTCACCTACCCCCCCATCTCCTCCTCAGACAAACCTCTCCTCCCCTACCCACCCTTCTCCTCCTCAAACCCCCCTCTCTTCACCTACCCCCATCTCCTCCTCAGAACCCCTTCTCCTCACCTACCCCCATCTCCTCCTCAGACCCCCCTCTCCTCACCTACCCCCCATCTCCTCCTCAAACCCCCTTGTCCTCACCTACCCCCCATCTCCTCCTCAGACCCCCCCTCTTCTCACCTACCCCCTATCTCCTCCTCAGACCCCCCCCCCCTCTCCTCACCTACCCCCATCTCCTCCTCAGACCCCCTTCTCCTCACCTACCCCCCATCCCCTCCTCAGACCCCCCTCTTCTCACCTACCCCCATCTCCTCCTCAGACCCCCCTCTCCTCACCTACCCCCATCTCATCCTCAGATCCCCCTCTCTTCACCTACCCCTCCCATCTGCTCCTCAGACCCCCCTCTTTTCACCTACCCCCCCATCTCCTCCTCAGACCCACCTCTCCTCACCCCCAGGCTTTTATTGTATGGAGCCCAGAAAATGTCATTGGTAATTCTTTTTAAAGTCTCAGCAGTGCCATAAAACAAAAATTCTGTCTGGAAGAGAAAGATGGGGAACAGGGAGAGAATACAGAGGCTGCCTCTATTCTCTTTTTGTGCCGTCTTTTGCTGTCTCTGTATTCTCTCCCTGTTCCCTATCTTTCTCTTCCAGACAGAATTTTAGTTTTATGGCACTGCTGAGACTATATGTCCCTCTATCATCCCCTCATTTTCTCCAATATCTGGCTTTTGTTCCCCACTCTTCTCTAATAAACAGCACCCTGATCTTTTCTTCTAGCAGTCACTTCTGTAAGGATCCTTTCACACGGTGCATTGTCTGACAGAGTCCGTTTTGCTCAGTGCGGGATTGATCCGCCAATCTGTGTGCACAGATGGAGCTGTCAGATCCCGCTGTCCTCTATGGGGAGATTGGATGTCCATTCTCATCTGATCCCATCCGCCAGATGGGTGGAAAAAAGGGTTTCCATCTGTCTGGATTTCACGGACAGGATCAGATCAAATAGCAGCCTTAAGTTTAAAATTCCCCTTTCAAATTCCCGTAATTCTCTCTTTATTGAGTAGACCCTATAATCTGATAAGTAGGCAGAGATTATGCAGAGTGGGTGGAGCTTTGTGGAAGTGGGTGTGGTAAGTAATTGAATTGGAAATTTTTTTTCAAATGTTGGCAACTATGTATTTGCACATTGTAGCTCTGCAATATTTCTTCCCTTTTGCAGAGAGGGTGACACCATCACTGCTTAGTTGCAATACATTGGTGGATTTGCACTGGATATTCATGTATTGGTGTCACCATTGCACTTATAAGTCTAATTGTAGAATATTGTAGATGAAGTGTAGGGCAGTGCTGCATTTATGGCTTTTTAGTGTTGCACATTATTCTTATTGCTTCTGAGATTTTCTTACTTGCATTGAGGATGTTTTATTTGATTTCCTATGTCCTCTGTGTACTGGTAACCAGTGACCCTGCATACTTGTGGTCAGTGTTCCCCCTGTATGCTGGCGGTCAGTGTTCCCCCTGTATGCCCCCTGTATGCTGGCGGTCAGTGCGCCCCCTGTATGCTGGAGGTCAGTGCTCCCCCCGTATGCTGGAGGTCAGTGTTCCCCTGTATGCTGACAGTCAGTGTTCCCCCTGTATGCTGGCAGTCAGTGTCCCCCCTGTATGCTGGAGATCAGTGTTCCCCCTGTATGCTGGCAGTCAGTGTCCCCCCTGTATGCTGGAGATCAGTGTGCCCCCTGTATGCTGGAGGTCAGTGTGCCCCCTGTATGCTGACGGTCAGCGTACCCCCTGTATGCTGGCGGTCAGTGTCCCCCCTGTATGCTGGAGGTAAGTGTACCCCTGTATGCTGGCGATCAATGTACCCCCTGTATGCTGGCGGTCAGTGTACCCCCTGTATGCTGGCTGTCAGTGTTCCCCTGTATGCTGGCGGTCAATGTGCCCCCTGTATGCTGGAGGTCAGTGTACCCCCTGTATGCTGGCAGTCAGTGTACCCCCCGCATGCTGGAGGTCAGTGTACCCCCCATATGCTGGCGGGCAATGTACCCCCTGTATGCTGGCGGTCAGTGTACCCCCTGTATGCTGGCGGTCAGTATACCACCTGTATGCTGGCGTTCAGTGTACCCCCTGTATGCTGGCAGTCAGTGTTCCCCCTGTATGCTGGCAGTCAGTGTTCTCCCTGTATGCTGGAGGTCAGTGTACCCCTGTATGCTGGTAGTCAGTGTGCCCCCTGTATCCTGGAGGTCTTGTGTTCCTCCTGTATGCTAGCGATCAGTGTGCCCTCTGTATGCTGGAGGTCAGTGTCCCCCCCTGTATGCTGGAGGTCAGTGTTCCCCCTGTAGGCTTGAGGTCAGTGTTCCCCCTGTATGCTGGTGGTCAGTGTACCCCCTGTATGCTGGAGGTCAGTGTGCCCCCTGTATGCTGGCGGTCAGTGTTCCACCAGTATGCTGGACGTCAGTGTTCCCCCTGTATGCTGGAGGTCAGTGTGCCCCCTGTATGCTGGAGGTCAGTGTGCCCCCTGTATGCTAGTGGTCAGTGTACCCCCTGTATGCTGGCAGTCAGTGTTCCTCCTGTATGCTGGTGGTCAGTGTTCCCCCAGTATGCTGGCAGTCAGTGTGCCCCCTGTATGCTGGTGCTCAGTATGCCCCTGTATGCTGGAGGTCAGTGTGCCCCCTGTATGCTGGCGGTACTGTATGCTGGCGGTCAGTGTGCCCCCTGTATGCTGGTGGTCAGTGTACCCCCTGTATGCTGGCGGTCAGTGTGCCCCTGTATTCTGGCGGTCAGTGTGCCCCCTGTATGCTGGCGGTCAGTGTGCCCCCTGTATTAGGGCTGCGCATCTTCACTTACCTCACGATTCGATGCGATTACGATTATTAGGGTCGCGATTCGATACGATTCGATTCCGCGATGCATCACGATTACTGCCCAATGCCCATGTCCAGCCCACTGCCCAATGGTTTTCAAAACTTTATACAAAAAAAACAAACAATCAAACAGTCACAAATAAAAGAATCCTTTTTATTTTCATTTGCTTAAAAGGACACTTTCCTGGACCCTGTCATGGCCTGCAAGCCCTGCATACTTTAGTGCACTTGCACTGCAAACATATAGGAAGGTCTGAAAATGCAAACAGCATAGCAGAGACAGACAACAACACTAGTATTTTACTAGAAGTAACAGTAAAATTAGTAAAAAAAACTGTAGTAGTGCAGTTTACTGCTTCATAAAAGAAAATATTAATATAAGCCAGGTCTACCACCATTTAAAGTACAACTAAAGGCAAAACTTTTTTGATTTTGGATAAAGTTTTGCCTATAGATGTACTTTAAAGAAAAGATAGAAGAAGCCAGCCAGCCAAGCTAATATTCTTGTGAAAATGGTCATCATAAATTCCCACAAAACATTATATATAAATCCTTTTATGTGAATATATGCATTGCAATAAATTCCAGGTGTGCCATAACCTGTCCTCTACAAAAAACAGAGCACTTCCTGACTAGTAGCAAACATCAAGGGTGAACCTGGCAATAGTGCACTGCTGCATAACTTCCATGTTCACCGTGATGTTTGTTTCCCTCTGCAACTGCCAGTCAACTCAAGTGAGTTGATGGATTGGCTGCTAGAGGGGAGTTACAAATATAAGCTTTAAGCTTATCAATTCACTTATGTCACTTTTATGTCACTTACTTTACAGAAAACGTTACCTGTCCTGCAGACAGTCTCTGTCTCTACCACGATTAAACCCAACTGAAGCCAAGCCAAAGCCACCATTAGAGGAAGGAAAACCCTTGACAGAGTAAATCATCAACTAAAGCTTAAACCTTGAGTAAATCTTCATGGGATCACAAAAAAACACACAACACGATTGTCTGCATCAGAATCATGAGAACTGAAGAAAGGTTTGGCATTGGCACACTGGTACAACTCAAGGCATATAGGTTAGGTCAGGTTTGTGTGTATTTGTGATCCAGTAAAGATTTAATCAAGGTTTTACGCTTCAATGTATGATTGATTTAATTAAGGATGTCCTTTCCTGTACCGTGGCTGGCTGGCTTGCCTTCAGTTGTCTAGATACACTTTTACCTTTAGTATTTGTTTGGTTGAGGGAACCCCCTACACTTGCTATTGCTACAGAGTACAACAGACCAGCAGACAGACATGCGTTGCAATAAATTCCAGGTGTGTGCCATAACCTGTCCTCTACAAAACAGAGCACTTCCTGACTAGTAGCAAACATCAAGGGTGAACCTGGCAATAGTGCACTGCTGCATAACTTCCATGTTCACCGTGATGTTTGTTTCCCCCCTGCAACTGCCAGTCAACTCAAGTGAAGTGAGTTGATGGCTGCTAGAGGGGAGTTATACAAATATAAGCTTAATGTCAACTTCTCACGTACCTGACTGATGAGCCCGATAGTGCAGAGGAAGGCCTCCCTTACGTATCTGACTCGCGGCCCCTGGTAGAGCAGACAGGTGGCACGGGAGAGCAGAATGGTATGAGGGCCTGGCGGGTCAGCTGTTGGACGGGTAGCTCCAAGGTCCCAGATGCTTTAAGAGGAGACAACCAGCAGGTAGAAGGATCCCAACAGCAGGCAGGCAGAAGGACGGAACATCCGAGTCCACACTCACTCTGGGGGTTCACAGGCAAACGGATCAGTTCACAGGCCGGGTCAACAACAGGCGGGCAGCGTGGAATCCAAAGGAGCATGCAGGTACAAGGTCAGAGGGGAGCCGAGGTCAGGTGCAGGCAGAAAGCAAGGGAAGTCCAAAGTCAAGCCGGGTCGTACAGGAGATCAATCACAGAAGCAGGTAAACAGGAGCAGGGGTCACAGGAAGCTGCAGATCAGACAGCAAGGACATAATGCTGCTGCAGAGTTTAAATAGAGCAGCCTGTTGCCAATCACTGCAATTAGGCTGCAGACTCAACACTAAGTTAACCCCTTAGGTAGCAGACCCATGACATTGCCCCCCCCTAAAGGGCAGCCTCCGGATGCCCAATTGAGCCAACTTCTCGGCATGGGATCTCTTGAAGGATTGCATTAGTTCCTTAGCATGAATATTGCTTTCAGGCTCCCAAGAGTTATCTTCTGGTCCATACCCCTTCCATTTAATTAGGTACTGAACCTGATTGTACCTCCTTCTACAATCCAAGATTGTTTCCACCTCAAATTCCTCCTCTCCATTGACCATTACAGGCTCTGGTGGACCAGTATTTCGTTCAGGAAAAGGATTCGGAACCACAGGTTTCAACAGAGTCACATGGAAGACGGGGTGAACTTTAAGTGAATCGGGTAATTCCAGCTCATAGGCTACATCATTGATCTTCCTCTTAACAGGGAAGGGACCCAAAAACTTAGGGCCCAATTTTTTTGAGGGGCAAGCCATTTTCAAGTTTACTGTAGACAACCATACCTGGTTGCCAGGTTCCAGAATTAGTTCTCCTCGCTTCTTCCTGTCAAAGATCTTTTTATTATACTCCTGTGTCTTGGCCATAGTCTCTTGTAAAAGTTTGTTGTTTTCAGAGAAGAAATTCATCGTTTCAGAGACTGCAGGGATCGAGCATTCAGGTATAATACTAGGCAGGAAGGACGGGTGAAAGCCGTAATTAGCAAAAAACGGAGTTTGTTTGATGGCAGAATGAAAAGAGTTATTATAAGCAAACTCGGCAATGGGGAGTAAAGAGACCCAGTCATCTTGGGAGAAGGAAGAGAAGCAACGGAGGTACTGCTCCAGAGTCTGATTGGTTCTTTCTGTTTGTCCGTTCGTCTGAGGGTGGTATGCGGAGGAAAAAGCCAATTCAATCTCTAGAGAACCGCACAGAGCTTTCCAGAACCTGGAGGTGAACTGGACACCCCGGTCGGACACGATGTTGGCTGGAACACCATGGAGCCTTACAATTTCTTTGACGAAAATTTTTGCAGTTTCCACAGCCGAGGGTGTACCTTTCATGGGCAAAAAATGGGCCATTTTGGACAGTCTGTCCACCACCACGAAGATGGTAGAAAAACCCTCTGCCGGGGGGAGTTCCACAATGAAGTCCATTGAGATCATTTTCCAGGGTCTCTCTGGAACGGGCAATGGCTTCAGTAAACCCCAGGCCTTTACCCTGCTGTTCTTGCTTCGGGAGCAAGTAGTACAAGACTCCACATAGCTCTTACAGTCGCCTACCACCTGAGGCCACCAGAACGTGCGTTGTACCAGTTCGGCCGTCTTCAGGGCACCGAAGTGTCCGGCCAGCTTGTGGTCATGACAGAGCTCTAACACCGTCATTCTTAAGTCCTTAGGTACAACAATTTTACCTTCATGCCACAGTAGGCCATCCTGTGCCTGTAAGCTGGTTTCAGAGGACGAAGCAATCTCAGCAGAAGCCTGTTTGAGTCGGGATAGGAGATTCTCCTGTAATACAAGAAAGTTTCCTGAGGGAAGGATGGTGTCTGGGAGTGTGGACCTTTCAGGGTCGTTGAACATACGTGAAAGTGCATCAGGTTTGGTATTCTTTGACCCTGGCCTGTACGTTATATGGAATGAGAATCTAGAGAAAAAAAGTGCCCACCTTGCCTGCCGAGGTTTTAATCTCTTAGCCGTTCTCAGATATTCTAGATTCTTGTGGTCTGTATAGATAAGAATGGGATGTGCTGCACCTTCAAGTAAGTAACGCCATTCTTCCAATGCGGCCTTGATGGCCAAAAGCTCGCGGTCTCCCACATCATAATTTCTTTCTGCTATTGATAATTTGCGGGAAAAGAAAGCAACCGGGTAAAGTAGGGCTTTAGCTCCTTGCCGTTGAGACAGCACAGCCCCCACTGCAACTTCCGAGGCATCAACTTCAAGAACAAACGGTAAGGCAGGGTCAGGGTGCTTCAAGATGGGTGCTGACGTGAACAGCTTCTTGAGGGCTTCAAAAGCAGATTGCGCTTTGGGAGACCAGAGGAATCGGGTTCCTTGCTTAGTTAGTTCGGTAATGGGGGCGATAATAGCAGAGAACCCCCTAATAAACTTCCGGTAAAAGTTGGCAAACCCGATGAAGCGTTGAACCCCCTTTCTGTCCATAGGAGCTGGCCAATCTAAGATGGCGGTGACTTTCTGAGGGTCCATCTTAATGCCTTCAACAGAGATGATCAGACCTAAGAACTGGATACACTGAAGTTCAAAGTCGCACTTCTCCGGTTTGGCGTAGAGGCCATGTTGCCGTAGTCGGGTTAGCACATTTCGGACATGTCTACGGTGGTCATCAACAGAGGAGGAGAAAATCAGGATGTCATCCAGGTACACGATGACGTACAAGTCCAGATAGTCACGGAAAATGTCATTGACAAAGTGCTGAAAGGTGGCCGGTGCATTGCATAACCCAAAAGGCATGACTAGGTACTCAAAGTGCCCGAATCGAGTACGAAATGCCGTTTTCCATTCGTCTCCTTCTCGAATACGGATTAGATTGTATGCTCCCCGCAGATCCAGTTTAGTGAAGATGACTGCAGCTCCCAGTCTTTGAAACAGTTCGGGCACAAGAGGCAGAGGATAACGGTTCTTTACAGTTATCTTGTTCAATTCTCTGTAGTCTATGCAGGGTCGCAGTGAATGGTCCTTTTTTTCAACAAAGAAGATGCCTGCACCAGCCGGAGAGGTAGATGGGCGAATAAACCCTTTTTTTAGGTTGTCATCAATATAGTCCTTTAGCGTGCCCAATTCAAGCTCAGTTAAAGGGTAAATCCTTCCGAAAGGGACCTCAGCCCCTGGTAACAGTTCGATAGGGCAGTCATAGGACCTATGAGGAGGGAGAGTCTCTGCACCCTTCTTACTGAATACGTCCAGAAAATCGTGGTAAGCCACTGGGATTGATTTTTGTAATTCAAGGTCTGAGTCAAGGCAGAGTAAGGGTGAGGGGTTGACTGGAGGTTCTTGCAGGCAATGTTGCTGGCAATAGCTTGAAGGAAATGTGATTTCTCCAGTGGCCCAGTTGATTTGGGGGTTATGGGCCTGTAGCCAGGGCATACCTAGGATGATGGGGAACAAAGGTGATGAAATGGCATCCAGGCGTAAAAACTCTTGGTGATGGGAAGCAATGATAGTAAGCAAAGGGACCGTCTCTTGTGTGACTGGACCGGATTTAATGACAGAGCCATCAGCAAGATGTACAGCTAGTCCCCGGGCCTTTGGCTGAAGTGGAATGAGGTGTTTGGCTGCAAACGTCAAGTCTATGAAGCAGCTGCAGGCTCCGGAATCAATTATGACGGATACCTGGATACTCCTTCCTGGGAGCTGTAACATAATGGTGAGAGTAAGATGAGAGGCTTGGTTAGGTGAAACAGGAACATGCACTGAGGAGATTGAAAGGCACTTACGCATCTTTGCAGGGCAGGACCTCACATAATGCCCGGGTTCCCCACAGTACATACAGAGGTTATTGATTCGTCTGCGCTGTCGTTCCTCCATGGTGAGAGAGGGACGAAGCAATCCCAACTGCATGGGTTCGGAGGTGTCCGGGCCCGGAGCGACTGGAGCAGAAGGAGTCTGGCTGGAGAAACTGGGAACTTTAGGTAGCATCCAAGTTGGCCGATATTGGCCTGAGGATCTTTCGGAGCGACGTTCCCTTAGACGTCGGTCAATCTGAATTGACAAGTTAATAAGTGCGTCCAGGGATTGGGGTATCCCAACTCGTGCCAGTTCATCTTTTAAAGGATCAGATAGTCCCATCCGAAATTGGTAACGAAGGGCCGCATCGTTCCAATTGGTATCAGAACTCCAACGCCTGAACTCGGCCACGTAGTCTTCGGCGGCTCTGCGACCTTGTTGAAGTGCATGTATTGCGGCCTCAGCCGTCGCAGTCTGCTGGGGGTCCTCATAAAGTTGGGACATCGCTTCAAAGAACGTGGTGAGGTTGCTTAGCGATTCGGCCTTTTGTTCCAGAAGGCGATGTGCCCAGGCTTGGGGTTCTCCGGTCAACAGGGAGATAACGAAGCCCACTTTGGTTGCTTCCAAAGAAAAGGTGCGGGGTTGCAGGGCAAAATAGAGTTCGCAAGCATTATGAAAGGCTCTGTATTTGCTACGTTCACCCGCAAATCTTTCGGGTGTGGGTACCCTTGGTTCTGGTGGTAACATCACTACCGCAGGTGCGGATGAGGTAGCACCTGTAGTGTTGGCGGGAGATGACAGAATTTGAACTCGTTCTTCCAGCCGAGTATATCCCTCTTGTAAATCCTTAACAGCTTGTGTCAGACCCGCCAGATGTCGGCACAGTTCTTCCATGGGGGAGGTTCCTCGCTCGGGCTCAGACATGGCTGTCTGATACTGTCAACTTCTCACGTACCTGACTGATGAGCCCGATAGTGCAGAGGAAGGCCTCCCTTACGTATCTGACTCGCGGCCCCTGGTAGAGCAGACAGGTGGCACGGGAGAGCAGAATGGTATGAGGGCCTGGCGGGTCAGCTGTTGGATGGGTAGCTCCAAGGTCCCAGATGCTTTAAGAGGAGACAACCAGCAGGTAGAAGGATCCCAACAGCAGGCAGGCAGAAGGACGGAACATCCGAGTCCACACTCACTCTGGGGGTTCACAGGCAAACGGATCAGTTCACAGGCCGGGTCAACAACAGGCGGGGAGCGTGGAATCCAAAGGAGCATGCAGGTACAAGGTCAGAGGGGAGCCGAGGTCAGGTGCAGGCAGAAAGCAAGGGAAGTCCAAAGTCAAGCCGGGTCGTACAGGAGATCAATCACAGAAGCAGGTAAACAGGAGCAGGGGTCACAGGAAGCTGCAGATCAGACAGCAAGGACATAATGCTGCTGCAGAGTTTAAATAGAGCAGCCTGTTGCCAATCACTGCAATTAGGCTGCAGACTCAACACTAAGTTAACCCCTTAGGTAGCAGACCCATGACACTTAAGCTTAAATAATTATCAATTCACTTATGTGAATGGACCATTTTTGAAAACAAGCCATTCTCCATCTCTCCAGTGCCAGAAAAGCTGTAAAAAATATAAAATGTTCCAGGTTCACTGCGATTGTGTTTGCCCTTGCCATTGCCAGTCAACTAAACACAGTGTGTGTGTGTGTGTCGTGACTCGTGACCACTCAAAAGCTTATACGCAGCCTCAGCATCAACTCAACACACACACACTATGTGTGTGTGTGTGTTGAGTTAATGCTAGAGCTGCGTTATAAGCTCTTGAGTTGTCACGACAGTCAGTCAGTCACATTACAGAAAGAAAACTTTACCTGCACTGCACTGAGCAGCACTCTACCATGTCGATTACATCTGTAACTGAAGCCAAGCTAACCAACAAGCCACCATTAGAGGAAGGAAAATCCTTGAGAGAATTAATTGTAAACTGAAGCTTAACCTTGAGGAAATCCTATGGGGGTCACATTCACAAACTCACAAATATAGTATATTACACAAGAATCCACAATTGGTGTTTGTGATCCAATAAGATAAGATTTACTCGAGGTTAAGCTTCAAATGTACAAGTTATTTCTCTCAATGATTTTCCTTCCTATAATGCTGCACCGTGGCTGGCTTGGTGTCAGTCAGTTGTCTTGTCTAGAGGAAAATACACTTTAATATTATTTATTTGGTTGAGGGTTAAATGAACCCCTAGTACTTGCCTAGACACTTTTAGTGTGAAGCAACGGAACGGATTATGGATTGGAAATGGACACATTGGACAGGACAATCTTCAAAAACAAACCATCAGTGCTATAAAGCTATAAAACAAGACTGGTGATGTGACTGACTGGTGACTGGCGACAGACTGAATTAGTAATTACTAATTCATTAAAAACACGAATTAGTAATTATTTCAGTGCTTAGCATTTGGGAACATGTAGGTTTTTCTGTAAGAACACTAGATGATCCACATGCTCAGGTTTAAGACTGCTTCTTTTCGCTGTTATAACATCTCCTGCAGTAGAGAAAACCCGCTCTGCAGATACACTTGTACCTGGGATACACAAGTATTGCTTTGACAGCTGAGAGAGGAGGGGGAATATGACCTCATGCTCACGCCACCATTTTAAAGGGTCATCAGTGAGAGGCAGAGGTGGGGCTTTACAATATTTTTCCATTTCGTCTTCTGCCTTGGCATAGGGGGTCTTAGGTTCTATTGCACCATCAGTGAAAGACTGCCCCAGCAAAGTCATGAGCAGCGATGTTGTGGCCTTTTTTTTGGGAGCAGAATGGCTGTCCTCAATGGGTGTTGTTTCTTCTTCCACAGTTGCTTTTTCCCTAGGCACTTCATCCACATTTGTCCTTCTATTAGATGTAATCTGTGTGTTTGAACAAAAGATAATATTATAAGAAGAGCTGAACTGACTAAGAGTGTGATTCATTGATGAGGTGTGGGAAACTGCACAGTAATCCATACCATACAGTTCCACTTCCCACACTGCATCAGTGAATCAGGGCATGTTATTACACAACACAATGTAGCTGAGCTTCTAGCTGTCTGGCAGGAAACGTGATGAAATTCTAATTACCTCCAAAGATGCAGCCTCCTCAGTCACTCCTTTGTATATCTCCGATCTCTCCTCCTCTGTGAGAATAAAAGGCAGTCCTTTAAAGCAAGGATCCAGAGCAGAGGCTGTATGAAGGATCTTCTTCTCTGCCTCGCTGCTGTACCTCTTCAGGAGATCTGTTTTGATTGCATTCTTGATCTCATGGGTCATGGCTGTGTCTCCCATGGTGTCTGTCATGCTCTGGAGCAGTTGTGCATTTAGAGGGGCAATGAGAGACACTGTTGGGTTGCGCTCTTCTGACATCAGCAAGGTTGCATCCTTCATTGGCTTTAATGCACTCACAGCGTCCTCTGCATTTGACACATCTGTTTCATTGAGAGTGCAGAGATCAGACTCTCCTTTTCTGACTTCTGGAGACAGCAAGGTGGCACAAACTGCAGGTTGTTGTTCTAAGAACCTCTCGACCATGTCATATGCGCTGTTCCATCTTGTTGGCACATCAGTTATTAGCTTATGATTCTTCAGGCCCAGACATTTCTGTTTCTCTTTTAGACAGTGGCTTGCTCTACTGCTGCGATGGAAGAATGTGGATATTCGTCGCACTCTGGCAAGAAGCCTGGAGAGCGTGGCCCCTTTCAGTGCCCGCTGACATGCAAGATTGAGTGTATGGGCAAAACATTTAACATGAGGAAATTTACCAACTTGAGCTGCAACTATCATGTTCGCCGCGTTGTCGGTCACAAGCACTACAGATTTATCAGACAGCTGCCATTCTTCCACAACATGAGACAGTAGCTCTGCCAGATGAGCACCTGTGTGAGACTCATAAATGGCTCTTGTTTGCAACACATGTGACAAGACCTGCCAGTCCTTAGTAACGTAATGTGCTGTTATTGTAACATAGGACTCCGTTGTGACTGACGTCCATGAATCACATGTTATTGGGACTCGACTGGCTTGGTTCATTGACGCAAGTACCTGAGCTTTGGTGTCGTAGTAGAGTGCAGGTATAACGTTTTCTGTAAAGTGACTGCGTGATGGGATCTTATAACGTGGCTCTAGCGTCTTCACAAGGTAGCGAAACCCGGCGTTGTCCACAACTGAGTAAGGCCGTAGGTCCTTGGCGATGAAAGCTGCCACAGCTTTGGTTAGTTTCTTCCCTTTTTCTGAGTTGGGCGGATAAGTTGACAGTATGGCATCAATTCTTGGCTGATCTGGGTCTAGCAGTCTTTCCTTGGCAGTGGTGGCACTGCTGGTGGCGACAGGTGTTACTAACTCAGAGTGAAAACGGCTAACATGGTTTCTCAAGTTCGTAGTATTCCCTAGGTATTTAATTTTTGTGTGACAGGCTTTACATACGGCGTGTGTCTTGTCCAACTCACGCTTCCCTGTGTGTTCGTAAAATCCGAAATGTGCCCAGATGTTTGCTCTTAAAATGCTAGGTGCACCATACTACCACGTATGTGACGGAGACGGATGACGTAAGTTGCCAAACTCTGTCAGTGTTTAAAAAAAAAATAAAAAAAAAAAAACTTGTAAACTAAGCCGCAACAAATCAACCAAGCAACATCTTTCTTAAAAATGACTGTCTGTCTGTCTCCCTTCCTTCCTTGCATGCACTGAGCCAAAACCCCCGGGGCCCCCCCCCTTACCCCACAGCTGCCTGTGACAGTGACAGTGACACTGACAGAGACCCCCTTCCCCCCACAGCTGAGCTGACTGCAGCCTGACACACTGAGACCTGGGTGGATGTCCCACACCTTCCCCAATCCCCCACAGCACTGACAAACACTGAGAGTGAGTGAGTCCCCCCCCTTGCCCAGACCCCCACACTGACAGAGACCTGGATGTCCCCCACACCTTCCCCAATCCCCCACAGCACTGACAAGCACTGAGTGAGTCCCCCCCCCTTGCCCAGACCCCCATAGCTGACTGACACTGACAGAGACCCCCAGGCCCCCACTGACTGACCCCCCTGGCTGCCAGACTGCCACAGCAGAACAGTACCCCCGGGCCCCGACCGACCATCCCCTGTCCCAGCCCCCCCCATCACAGACATCCCCCATACAGACGGGACCCCCATGAATGATAACACAATTATTTGTTCGGACATACCTGCTGTGTGACTGTGTGGGTTGTTGTGCACTGCATTGCAGAGGAGGACAGGTGCTGTGCTGCTCTCTGGGCTCTGTGGCGGGCGGCTGGCGTCACTGGCAGTGGCGTGGCGGCTGGGCCTCCAGGGCCTGTCAGCGGCTACGGTGAGGTGAGGCTGGCGGCGCTGGCTGGCTGCGATGGGGACGCACTTGGGGCTCCTCACTCCTGTGTGTGGACTGTGGACTCACTGGACTGGCGGCTTCTGGCTTGGATGGCTGGCTGGCTGGCTTCTAGGCCGCAGGTGGGACGCCGATACACGCGGGGGATGTCTTGCTGCGCCTCGGCCCGGGTCAAAGAGGCGGAAGGGGAGGGGCGGAGCCTTTTTATTAAGTTCCCGCCACTAACCCTCCAATCAGCTGCCGATCCTGCGATCTTGTGATTTTTTTTTCCCTTGCGCGATAGGGCGTGGCCGCGGCTGATGACGTCACCTCGTATAATCGATTATGCCGGCAGCCCGCATCGATGCAGAATCGCGAAGGGTCGAATCGCAATGCATCGATCTTTCGATTATATTCCCCAGCCCTAGTATATAAGGTCCATGCTTTACTCAAAATGGTGGGCATGCCCCCGAAGAGGTCCTCAGGGACTGGGTTCCATAGTTATGAGGTTCCATAGTGATGAACTACAACCCTGGACCTGTATAGCACCCTCTGGCTAACTCAACACATTGCACCAAGTGTCATATTGAGCGCCTCATGCTGGATCCAATGCCTGAAACAAAATTACAGGGCATTTCCAGAGCGTGGGGGTCTGAGTACAGCTCCCAAGGTTGCACCGATCCGGGTACACTGCTTCTGTGTAGAGAGTAGAAGACAGCGAGGGCTGATTGAAGAATCAGAAGATAAAATAATAAAGAGGAAAATAATAAACCAGTGAAGATAACCCGCAAATATATCCCATTCTAGGTTGGTGCACATTATTCTGCTCACACAATCAGTGCAAGTCCAGCTGGTCATTGAGGCATCAAAAGAAACTTGAATGGACAACCATGCTCCAACAAAATACTCCTTTATTAGAATATATCCAGAAGTGACAACATGGCAGGAGAGATGAGACTGTCAACGCGTTTCACACCACAAGCATTTAGTCACAGCAAACCCGCCATACTGCTTTCTCTCTATTTAAACATACAACATCAATTACCATATTAATTAATATTTAAGCTGAACATCATAGACATGTGCAGAATGGAAACATTTGTTTTATTTCAGATAAATCTGTTTACTTATTTTATTTCGCTTTCTAGAATTCATTTCATTTCACGCTTTGAGAACGATTGGAATTCTGATCGGTCAAGAAACGATCGACTGATTCGAATTCTGTGTGAAGAAAAGCGGGTTGTTAAGCAGGGGGCTGGGAAGCCGGCCATCCACATCCTTACCAACCATGACTCATCAGCTGTCAGCAGGCTTCCCCACTGACAGATGAATGGAAAGAAAAGAATGCCGGCATTGCCCAACAATAGAAAAATGTTTAAAATAAATGGCGTGGGGGTCCCCCCAAAATCCATACCAGACCTTTACCTGAGCATGCAATTCGGCAGGTCAGGAAAGGGGGGACAACAAGTGCCCCCCTCCTAACCAATACCAGGCCACATGCCCTCAATATGGGGGGGGGGGTGCTGCTTTGGGGCAGCTCTCTTCAAGCCAGCCACCCACAGCCCCTGTGCCAGCCAGCCATCCACCACAGGATGCCAGCCAGCCACGACTCACCACAGGGTGCCAAACAGCCACTGACCCACCACAGGGTGCCAGACAGCCAACCACTAACAGGCCCTGTACCAGCCACCCACCACAGGGTGCCAGCCAGCCAGCCACAGGCCCTGTACCAGCCAGCCACAGGCCCTGTACCAGCCACCCACCCACCTCAGGGTGCCAGCCAGCCAGCCACCCACAGGCCCTGTACCAGCCAACCACCCACCACAGGGTGCCAGGCAGCCACCCACCACAGGGTACCAGTCAGTCATCAACCACAGGGTGCCAGCCAGCCATCCATCCACTACAGGGTGCCAGCCAGCCATTAAGCATTATACAAATATTAACATGTTCAGTACCAGATTTGTGTCAAAAATTGTCTTCATTTTTCAAAACTTTAAATGTCCAAAATATTGGCCGATACCGATACGTTGTGACCAAAATATCAGTATTGGTCCTGAAAAAACCATATCAGTCTATCCCTAACCGAAGGGTCTGGTATGGAAAGGGGGGAGGGGAGCACGACGTTTTGTTCTATTGCCAGGCAATGTCGGCATTCTTTTCTTTCCATTCATCTGTCAGTGGCGAAGCCCGCTGACAGCTGATGAGTCATGGATCGTAAGGATGTGGGCGGCCGGTTTCCCGGCTTGCTTAACAACCAGCTATTTCTTCACACAGAATTTGCATCGGTCGATCGTTTTTTTTTGACTGATCCGAATTCGAATCGTTCTGAACAGTTGGAATTTATTAGAAAATGGAAAAAACTAAACAAATTTTAACAGATTTCAACTAAATTCATTACAATTTCATTTGGAGATTTGGATACATCCGAATCTAGGAATAACCAAAAATTTTTCGGAAATTGTATTCGCAGCGAAACGAATTTCACGTGTCTAACACTTAATGGCCACCCGCTAACAGCTGGGATCCCAGCCAATGCAAATGGCCGCCGATGGCAGGGCCCACTCTCCAGGCATGGATCCTCTACATATGTATGCCATAACACCACCCGGCTGATAGCTGGGGACTCAATGACCATTCGGGACATCCTGGAAGACTTCTGGATACCAAAGGAAGCTCCTGACATCCCGCACAGCTGCCCAGCACCAGACCCGCCAACCAATACTTCCAATAGGTAGGAAAACTTCATACAAAAATGGTCCAATAAGTGAGGAGGACAAAAAAGGAACGCAGCCATTGGCTTATCCTGAAAATTTATGGGGGTGGGGTCTTATGGGGGAGGAACGAGGGCGGGGCTATCCAAACGTATGAAGCCATGGACATCTGTCAGGAAAGCACATTATGGCCACTAGATGGAACTGACCATTATAGGAAATCCCAATTCAGCATGACTGGGGGAATGCGGGTCACATTTCATCAACACATTTATAACAACCAGATCTGTAAGTGTTTGTAAAATCTTCCCGCACAAAATGTACTCAGCCAATGAAAGGTAAGGACTCCATTTTTATTTTTCTCCCGCTATCAATGGCCAACACTTCATCCATGTCTTTGGTGATCTCTGATCTCCTTATGAAGTGTTTCTTACATGATGAAGATCAGCCATGGAGTATATCTGAGGTGTATATCAGGGTGTGCTTCTTCCCCACATGTCCACCAACATTCATATACTGTAGAAGACATTTCCCGCACTCAAGGCATGAATACACTTCCAGGGTTGTGTGGGATCCCTGATGTACAGGAAGACAGGACTTCAGTGAGGAACAATTCCCTCACTCAGGACAGGAAAGTGGATTCCCCACCGTGTGAGATCTCTGATGTCTGGAAAGATGGTTCTTCTGTGAAAAACATTTCCCACACTCATAACAGGAATATGGCTTTTCCCCCCTATGAAATCTCTGATGTCTGTAAAGATGGGACTTCACTGAAAAACATTTCCCACACTCAGGACAGGAATACGGCTTCTCACCAGTGTGCAATCTCTGATGTCTGGAAAGAGTGTACCTCTCTGAAAAAGATTTCCCGCACTCAGGACAGGAATATGGTTTCTCACCAGTGTGAAATCTCTGATGACTGGAAAGAGTGGACTTCTCTGAAAAACATTTCCCACACTCAGGACAGGAATATGGCTTCTCACCAGTGTGCAATCTCTGATGTTTGGAAAGATTGGACTTCTCTGAAAAACTGTAAGATCCTGGCACTCTCAGTGCCTCCTATCACATCATTTCCGGGTGCATTCCATCTACCTAGGTAGATGGAGTGCATATAGGTGTGTTTCCCTTTAAGAGTGCTGACATCATCATGAGGCGCCGGACTGAACAGCTATTTAAACCACCAGCTTTCACTCACATGTGTTCGTTCAATGTGCCTTGATGTTCACCTTACCTGTTCTTGTGATGCCAGAGCTGCTGGCTATACCCTTTGCCTGAACTGAACCGGAACCCCGCTGCCGATCCCGTATCTCGTTACCGGATCACTCCTTACTACTGGACCTTGCTACTGCTAACTATCTAGTGATAAGTACCCCGCAGGGGATTCCTTACTAAACCTATACTTCCACTATCATCTGCTGCATATACAAGGACTATCTCTATCTAAGCTATTCCTGTCATCTGCATATACAAGGACTATCTCTATCTAAGCTATTCCTGTCATCTGCATATACAAGGACTATCTCTATCTAAGCTATTCCTGTCATCTGCATAGATTGTTAGCTCTTGGGACTATCATCAACTATCCTTGCACTAGGTTACTCTATCTTGTATACCTCATCTGCTGTCCTCTACCATCTATATTATACATGTTTACTAGAACCTATCTGCATACTACCATCACCTACCACTCTACTGAATACTATTACTGAGTGCTCACCATACTATCGCCTGTCTCTCACCTATACTATCATATCTTCTATCACTCCAGGAACATCATATTGAGTGTGTGTATATTGCATAAACAGGCTGTGCACGATGATGAAGTCCTGAGAGTTGGATATGTTGTTCAACAGAATCTCTACACGACTACTGAGTGTAACAATTCTGCAGCTGCAAATCCATTCACTAACAAAAAACGCATGAACGTTACAAAAACATTTCCCGCACTCAGGACAGGAATACGGCTTCTCACCAGTGTGCAATCTCTGATGTTTGGAAGGAGTGGACTTCTCTGAAAAACATTTCCCACACTCAGGACAGGAATACGGCTTCTCACCAGTGTGAGATCTTTTATGCACATTAAGTTTGGATTTAAAGCTGAAACACTTCCCACACTCAGTACAGGAGAACCTCTTATCTGGTGGAAGGACGACACTTTCCCTCACAGTCTGAGGTTCCTCAGGATAAGAGGAATACGATGGTCCGGCACTGTCCCTCACAGTCTGAGGTTCCTCAGGATAAGAGGAATACGATGGTCCAGCACTGTCCCTCACAGTCGGAGGTTTCCTCGGGATAAGAGGAATACGATGGTCCGGCACTCTCCCTCACAGTCTGAGGTTCCTCAGGATGAGAGGAATATGATGGTCCGGCACTGTCCCTCACAGTCTGAGGTTCCTCAGGATAAGAGGAATACGATGGTCCGGCACCGTCCCTCACAGTCTGAGGTTCCTCAGGATAAGAGGTATACTATGGTCCATCTACACTGTGTGGTGCCGGATGGACATTTGAGGTAGCCGGGTTTTCTCCTGGACTATACTGTGTGATGTCCTCATCTTCTACTTTACAGTCTGGAGACAAAGTGAGACAATCCTCTGAGGTTTTCCTCATCTCCCGTCCATCTACTAAAATAGAAATACAAAGATTATTACTAGACATCAGCAGATTGGTTCCCCTAAACCAGGACTCCGCCCACATCAGGCAGCTTTGTCTCTGAGGATCTTACAATTCCACCCTCAAGGTAACTAGTAAATGGGTCCTCTGATCTCCTACCAGTTCATTTCCTCATTCATGGATCTTAGTCAGAGAGGGAGGAAACAACGAGAACTGTCTTTTATAGGAGTGATGGTGATGAGGGGATTATAGGATGAGTGTCCCCTCCCCCTCTATCACTCATTGAAAATCTTCTCAACACAAGAAGTCCCGCACTTCCTTATTTAGTCCATGATTTAGTCATGAAAAACAGCGGGGCTGAGCCCCACCAGAGGTCAGAGAGTGAAGATGGGGGGAGAACAACCAAGATGAAGACTGGACTGATCCTGAAGACCACCATCATTGGGTTACTGACTCCTCCCTCATTATTACTTTCTGTTGTTTAAGGTTCCAAAGTTGGAGGAAGTTATCACATTATTATCACCATGTAAAAGTCTGTCCTCCAATCAGATCATCAGATATAAAATGTGATACAAAATAAATAATAAATCGGTATAATCATGTAGTGTAAAGAATGGTGTATAAATATTCACAGAAACATTCAGCCAATGGCAGCTTACATTCAGAAAGTTTATTTCACTAAACACAAAAACAAATAAAAAATAAAATAAAATGCAGCGCCAAAAAAATCAAAAATAAATTTCTGCCCCCAAATCTGTAGCCAATAAGTGGGAAATAATTTCCCTCCTCTCCTCCTTCCTCTTCCTCCACGGTATATATGGGGGGGGATAGAAGATATGGGCGGAGCCTGCGCAGAGAAGTCCTATCTCGGCCATCCCAGGGAAGGGGTATCTGAGTGAAGGATCACATTGTCAAGTCTCGGCTTTGTAATTCTATCATCTTGAATTTTAATGTTGAATAAAGCAGATAGATGGAGAGCACTAGAGGGGGTGTTATTTTCTACCCTCCCCCCCCCATATATACCGTGGAGGAAGAGGAAGGAGGAGAGGAGTGAGCGATGTCCCTAGAGGGGGAAGGGATCTGTGGGACTCGCTGGTAACACAGGAGTCAGATGGTAAGGTGAGTGGAAGTGACCACCCGCACCTTTCTCATCTGCAATTTCTGCACTCGCACTTTATCATTTATATTGGCCCTGACTGATGACACGTGTCACATGACACACATTTCTATCCTCTTATTGGACGATCACATTACTATTTATTCGTTTCCTGACACTGTTTAATAGATTTCATATTTTTGAATTTTAAAGAGGTTGTAAACTCGTTTAACATTTTTATTTTTTTTTTACAACCTGAAAGAGAAACACATAATGAGCTAGTATGTATCGCATACTAGCTCATTATGAAATATTTACCATATTTATCGGTGTATAACACGCACCTCATTTTAAGAAGGAAATTTCAGGAAAAAAAAAACTTACATTTCAAATAAAGAACTTTGAAGCAAAATAAGGGTAACTCAGAACTTTTTTTTTATTATTATTAACACTTATAAAGGTAAATAACGTAAAAGCAACTGTTTTAACAAAGAAACTTGGATATTATATGTTTTTACAAAAGTTTACTCAGAAATCGCTGCTATCTGGGAAACCAAGAAACTCTTCATCTTCACTGCTATCGTCAATATCTTGGAACTGAACACTGCTGCTTTCACTGCTACTGTCTTCATAAATCAGCTCCTCTTCTTCACCATCCAAAGCATTGCTTATGCCACATTTCTTAAAAGATTTGATAATAATATCTTCTTTAACTGCGTCCCACCAAGTCTTTATCCACTGACACACTTTGGAAATGCCAGGTCTTTTCATTCTCCCAGAACTTTCATCACACATGTATTTATTCCATTCTTCACGCATGAAGGCTTTGAAGGGCTTGTTAATGGAAACATCCAATGGCTGCAATTGTGATGGAAGTCCTCCTGGAATGACTGCTACTTGTGTTTTGCACATTTGAAATTCTTTCTTTGTTGGTTCTGTAAGATGAGATCTGAATGAGTCCAGTACTAACAAGGATGGCTTCTTTAACAAAGCACCGGGGCGCTTCTCCCACACATTTCTGATCCAAAGCCTCATGCCTTCTTCGTCCATCCAACGTTTGGGATGAACATGCACCTGTATGCCACTTGGAATCTTCTCCTTAGGAAAAGTTTTCCTTTTAACAATGACCAATGGTGGCAGCTTGTTTCCGTCTGCAGTCACAGCAAGGACCACAGTATAACAATTATTTTCATGCCCTGAAGTTTTATTTGTTACTGTCTTGGCACCTTTTGCTTCAACAGTTTTATTTGAAGGAACATGAAAAGTGAGCGGAACTTCGTCCATGTTGCCGATTTGACCAATTTCAAAATTTTGTCTCTTCCTTTGTTTGATAATAAATTTATGAAAATGTATTATCTTCTCTTCATAATCTTCTGGCATACGCTGGGCAATCCTGGTTCTTGTTCATATCCGAAGCTCATGCCTCTTCATAAATCTTTGGCACCATGATGCCGTCCCTTGGAAATCTTGTATTTGCAACTCTTTGCTGATTTTCACTGCTTGAATGATGATCATTTTTGTTGATAATGCAATGCCCGCTTTTCTATGATTAAGTACAAATTCCTTCACCCGTTCTTCTAATGTTGGCCATTTAGCAATACCGCTGCGAAAATTGCATTTTGTTTTTGATAATGTCTTGAGTTTTTCTTCCATTTTTCGCCACTCTCGTATTGTGCATTCTGTTGGTGGCTCTCCAAAATGCCTTGCTGCAGCCCTATTTCCATGTTGCTTGGCATATTCCACAACCTTTAACTTGAAAGCAGCTGTATATGCTGCACGCTTTCCCTTTGATTCCATTAGGGATACCGTAGTAGGGAAATACCGTAAGGACGGTAATGAATTCAGCGTCGGAATGTCAGGATGAGTCACACTGCAGTGGTATACTTTTTTACCTAAGTTTAAATTTAAAAAAAGAGTAAGGTAGTATCAGGGGTGTGTAAATTTACCGGTACTCTTGTTATATCTGTGTGTTGTAGGATGGCTGTGTGCAGCGTGTGTTGTAGGATGGCTGTGTGTAGTGTGTGTTGTAGGATGGCTGTGTTAGCATGTGTTTGTATGGTATGGTAAGATTAAGGATGGGCTCGGACGTATTCAGATTGAGCCCCCCCAGGAAGCCAATCATAGGTAGTGAGGCATTTCCCAAACGTCAGCTTCACATACACACGCTACCTATGATTGACAGGGTGCAGTGTCGGCTTCCTGGCGAGCTCAATCCAAACACGCCTATCGCCTGAAAGGGGAAGTGGGGTAAAAAGACAGGGATGGGGTCCTGTGTGTCTCTTAGCTCCCACCCCCCTGTCAGGTAGTGTTTCTTTAACCACTTTCCCACTAGCCACTGTGCTGCTACTGCGGCACAGTGGCTCGTTATCGTCTAGCGACGTAGACCTACGTCGCTAGACTCCTCCCCTGTAGGCGGCGCTCCCGCTGTTTTCATTCACTGCGGGAGTCGGGCCAGGGGAGGAGCGGCGGCGATCGCTGCTGCTCTGCCCCGATCGTCGGGGAATCGAGTTTGGAGATCCGCCCGCCTGTGTAAACAGAGCGGGCGGATCTCCTCAGTGACAGGGAGTGACAGATCGGAGTGTTCAGCATAGCTGGACATCCGATCTGTCCCTGGCTCACACAGTCACCTCCCCCCACACACGTCAGTAAGCACCAGGCATACATTAACCCCTCCCTCTCCAATAAAATTAACCCCTTCCCTGCCAGTGTCATTTTTACAGTAACAGTGCATATTTATAGCACTGATTACTGCAGTAATGTCACTGGTACCCCCAAAAGTGTCAAAAATGTCAGTCAAGTGTCCGATCTGTCCGCCGAAATGTCGCAGTCCCGCAAAAAAAAAAAAAAATCACAGATCGCCGCCATTACTCGTTAAAAAAAAAAAAACACCAAAAATGACAAAAATCTTTCCCTTTGTTAGTAAACGCAATAACTTTTGCGCAAACCAATCAAAATACGCTTATTGCGATTTTTTTTACCAAACATATGTAGCAGAAAACAAATTGGCCAAAAATGTAAAAAAAATTGGTTTTACATCTTTTTTGGGGGGAATTTCATATAAAAAAAATGTTAAAAATATTGTTATTTTTTCAAAATAAACGCTCTTTTTTTGTTTATAGCGCAAAAAGTAAAAATCGCACAGGTGATCAAATACCACCAAAAGAAATCTCTGTTTGTGGGCAGAAAAGGACATAAATTTCGTTTGGGTACAGCGTCGCACGACCACGCAATTGTCAGTTAAAGTCGCACAGTGCCGAATCGCAAAAAGTGGCCCAGACGTAAGACGGCAAAATGCTCTAGTGGTAAAGTGGTTAAGCTGGATACACACTATCCAACTTTTGTGGTTATATTTCATTCATATTCACCTTTTCTATGTAGTGCAAGGGCCTGCCAGATTGCACACAAATTGAAAGGGTTTAGGTTTGACCTCATATTATATGGTTTTGGTAAGTCTACAGACAAAAGTCTACAGAGAAATCTGCACGTGTGTATGGTCCTTAAGGCTGGATACAAACTATACAACTTTTGTTGTTAGATTTCCTTTAGATTTACCTTCAACTATGTAGTGCAAGGGCCTGCCCGATTGCATACAAATTGAAAGTGTTTAGGTTTGACCTCATATTATATGGTTTTGGTAAGTCTAAAGGAAAAAGTCTTCAGAAAATCTTATAGTGTGTATGGCCCATTACTCTCTTCCCCCCCCGGGCAGATTTCTTTTGCCATTCTGGTCCCCTTAAGTGCCGGTTCACATTAGTGCGAGTACAAAGATCGCATGTAGTTCGGAGCGCACTGCTCTTAAAATTACCGTACATTCGATCTCATGTGCGGTGCAAATTTCAGCCATACAGTTTGTATGGCTGAATTTGCACCGCATCCGCACTAAACACACACACATGACCCTTTTTTTTTATCCGCAGCACTAGTGTGATCCGATTCTTTGCAAACATGCAGATCGCACTGCGATATGCGATCTCAACTGGGGGTGTCGTTAACTTTTAATTGACATCCCCTGCGTATCGCATATGGCAGTGTGAACTGCCAGGGGTGCGGATGCGATGCGTGAACAAGCTGCATATTTGCAGCCTTCCCGCATCGCACAAGTGTGAACCGGCACTTAAGGTCCATGCACACTGATGGGGGGCCTGTCAGGGGATGGGAGCTAAGAGACACACACTAGCTGACAGGCCCCCCCCCCCCCAAAGGCAGCAGTGTGCACTGATTTTAAAGTGGACCAGATTATCAAAAGAAGTCTGCCAGGGGGGAGCAAAGAAACACTGCCTGGTAGGGAGACAGACACTAGCCATCAGCAGTGTTTCTTTGCTCCCCCCTGGCAGATTTCTTTTAATACTCTGGTCCCCTTTAAAATCAGTGCACACTGCAGGGAGGGGGGTCAGCTAGTGTATGTAGTAGTATGTAGTAGTCTCTTGCTCCCTTTTGCTCTGTCAGGCAGTGTCTAATCTTTGTGTGCAATATCGTACTTGTCACATTCTTGAAATTCCTTAAATGCCATTCCCTAAATACCTTTACCTCAGTGAAACTCTTGCGAGCAATGCAGAGCCATTGCCGTGGTTACGACGGCCGCGAGATTTACTAGTGTGACGTATCCCCTGTAGCAGGAAGGCTGCACAGGAGGTCTGTAATGCCGCGCCATTCAAGAAGAATTCCACTTGCTTATATTATGTGACACATTCCAGTGTAGCAGAGGAAGGCTGCCGGGGACTGCAATGCGCGCCGATGACATCCATTCATGCCGGTATGCGGTATGTACTATGGGTCCTTAATATTATATCTGTGTATAACACGCACATATCATTTGCCCCCTATTTTCAGGGAGAAAAAGTGTGTGTGTTATACGCTGATAAATACAGTACCTTAGAACGAGCCCCCGCCGTGCCGCCCGCTTACCTGTATGACGGGCGACATGTTCAGTCGCCCGTCTTCCGGGATCGCCGCATCCGGCCATCTGATTGGCCAGAGCCGTGGTGACGTCACTCCCGAGCACGCGCGCGCGGGAGCAGACAGTCCCGGCATGGGGCTCTGAAGGAATGGCACCAGCGGCCGTTCCTTCAGAGCGCATGCGCCAGTGACGTCACTGGCTGCATGTAAGGTAAATATCTCCTAAACGGTACATGTTTAGGATATATTTGCAGTACCTATAGGTAAGCCTTATCATAGGATCACCTATAGGTACAAGTTGCAGAGGAGGGTTTACTTCCTCTTCCTCTGATTGTTACACGGCGCGGTGATATCGCACAGATTGGATTATTATTTCCCACTTATTGTCTACAGATTTGGGGGAAGAAATTTATTTTCATTTTCATTTGATTTTTTCATCAGATATAAAATGTCCAGCTGGTAGGAAATGGGCGTAACAAAGAGAATCCATATTATGTGTATATACAGTATCTGACAAAAGTTAGTACACCCCTCACATTTTTGTAAATATTTTATTCTATCTTTTCATGTGACAACACTGAAGAAATGACACTTTGCTACAATGTAAAGTAGTGAGTGTACAGCTTGTATAACAGCGTAAATTTGCTGTCCCCTCAAAATAACTCAACACACAGCCATTAATGTCTAAACCACTGGCACCAAAAGTGAGTACACCCCTAAGTGACAATGTCCAAATTGGACCCAATTAGCCATTTTCCCTCCCCGGTGTCATGTGACTCGTTAGTGTTACAAGGTCTCAGGTGTGAATGGGGAGCAGGTGTGTTAAATTTGGTGTTATCGCTCTCACTCTCTCATACTGGTCACTGGAAGTTCAACATGGCACCTCATGGCAAAGAACTCTCTGAGGATCTGAAAAAAAAGAATTGTTGCTCTATATAAAGATGGCCTAGGCGATAAGAAGATTGCCAAGACCCTGAAACTGAGCTGCAGCACGGTGGCCAAGACCATACAGTGGTTTAACAGGACAGGTTCCACTCAGAACAGGCCTCGCCATGGTCGGCCAAAGAAGTTGAGTGCACGTGCTCAGCGTCATATCCAGAGGTTGTCTTTGGGAAATAGACGTATGAGTGCTGCCAGCATTGATGCAGAGGTTGAAGGGGTGGGAGGTCAGCCTGTCAGTGCTCAGACCATACGCCGCACACTGCATCAAATTGGTCTCCATGGCTGTCGTCCCAGAAGGAAGCCTCTTCTAAAGATGATGCACAAGAAAGCCCACAAGCAGTTTGCTGGAGACAAGCAGACTAAGGACATGGATTACTGGAACCATCTCCTGTAGTCTCATGAGACCAAGATGAACTTATTTGGTTCAGATGGTGTCAAGTTTGTGTGGCGGCAACCAGGTGAGGAGTACAAAGACAAGTGTGTCTTGCCTAAAGTCAAGCATGGTGGTGGGAGTGTCATGGTCTGGGGCTGCATGAGTGCTGCCGGCACTGGGGAGCTACAGTTCATTGAGGGAACCATGAATGCCAACATGTACTCCACATCCTGAAGCAGAGCATGATCCCCTCCCTTCGGAGACTGGGCCACAGGGCAGTATTCCAACATGATAACGACCCCCAAACACACTTCCAAGATGACCACTGCCTTGCTAAAAAAGCTGAAGGTAAAGGTGATGGACTGGCCAAGCATGTCTCCAGACCTAAACCCTATTGAGCATCTGTGGGACATCCTCAAACGGAAGGTGGAGGAGCGCAAGGTCTCTACCATCCACCAGCTCTGTGATGTCATCATGAATTAATGGAAGAGGACTCCAGTGACAACCTGTGAAGCTCTGGTGAACTCCATGCCCAAGAGGGTTAAGGCAGTGCTGGAAAATAATGGTGGCCACACAAAATATTGACACTTTGGGCCCAATTTGGACATTTCCACTTAGGGGTGTACTCACTTTTGTTGCCAACAGTTTAGACATTAATGGCTGTGTGTTGAGTTATTTTGAGGGGACAGCTAATTTACACTGTTATACAAGCTATACACTCACTACTTTACATTGTAGCAAAGTGTCATTTCTTCAGTGTTGTCACATGAAAAGATAGAATAAAATATTTACAGAAATGTGAGGGGTGTACTCACTTTTGTGAGATACTGTAGCAGTGGGTAGAGGGGATAGAGCAGAAGTCTGTAATGTAAACATAGAGTATATAGTGCAGGGGTCAGGAGTATGTAATGAACAACATAGAGTATATAGTGCAGGGGTCAGGAGTATGTAATATACAACATAGAGTATATAGTGCAGGGGTCAGGAGTATGTAATGTACAACATAGAGTATATAGTGCAGGGGTCAGGAGTATGTAATTTACAACATAGAGTATATAGTGCAGGGGTCAGGACGCATAATATTGGTATTCAGTAGTCAGTGGTGGATTACATGTATTTATGTCATGTATGTATTTAGTGGTAATGACCCACCTGTGCTGATCTCTGTAGGAATGTCCTCCTCTATAAATGTCCCCGTTATTCCATCCTCCTCCATAGACTGCTGATCATCCCTCACATACGTCTCTTCTTCTTCTGCTTTAACCTCAAATTCTATATCGATTGGATCTCCACTCTAAACCAAGAAAATGAGAGAGACTATCATCTGGAAGATATAAGCTTTAATATTGTGATATTATATATATAAAAACACATAGGATGTGTCCATGTTCTAGATGCTCCAATCCACCAACCTTGTAACATTGAGGGATGGTGTGACCTTCCTGTGTGGAATCCCGAGAATACAGAGGACGGGGACATCTCTCTGGTGGGTTTCTGTAGCTGGATGACTCCACCATGGTGTCCTGGTACAGATCTTTGTGTTCCTTTAGAAACTCTGACTCCTTCATCACCCCATCCTCATCATCCTCCTCTTTTATCTCTTCTTTAACCTCAACTTTAGAATCTCTCAGGTTTCCACTCTGAATATATAATAAAAATGACATCAATGGTAACAATGCAGATAATGTACAGATCCTAATGATACTATCAGTGATTGTTCCTCACCTACCTGATGATGGTGAGGGATGGTGTGACCTTCCTGTGTGGAATCCCGGGAATACAGAGGACGGGGACATCTCTCTGGTGGGTTCCCATTACTGGATCCATCTGTAGGAAACACACACACTGACTGAATACATTGTTTCTATGTGTTTATCAGATGATGGGGGATCTAGGTGGAGCCTCTGTACTGCTCTCTTATTTACAATAAAGTCTCCTCTTACCCGGTGATGTGAGGGGCGGCGGATTCTCCATCATGACGTCCTTGTAGAGATCTTTGTGTCCTTCTAAATACTCCCACTCCTCCATGGAGAAATAGACAGTGACATCCTGACACCTTATAGGAACCTGACACACACAATGATACAGTCACCATCCAGACACATCCCTTGTCTGTTACTGGATAATGTCCCAGAATTCCCAGCACCGCTCACCTCTCCTGTCAGCAGATGGACCATCATGGTGGTCAGTTCCAGGATCTTCTGCTCTCTGTTCCTCTCAGGTATCGGAGAACGAGGTGGAGGCACCATGGTGGGGATTTGGGTCCTGCTCCATCCTCCTGAGATTGGCTCTCCAGTAGACTCCTTCATTACAACACAATCCTACAGATCAGGAGAAAGATAAACCGATATAAATCATCTGACATCATCTACATGTCTATAATAAGAACATGGTCTTTTGATCAGACTAGATAAGAGTAATGTCATGTGACCTCCCAGAATCCTCCTCACCTCTCCGATCAGCAAGTAGATGATCTCCAGAGTGAGGCTTAATAACCTCTCAGTCATGTGACTCTGATCCTCCTCCACCCTCATTGGTGTGGTCATGTGATCTATGCGGGTTTCTCTGTAGACGGATAATGAAGAATTATCTGGACTGCATTGGTTGGACAATATTAGGATGGGGATATAAGGGGTTATAGGTGGGTTGCCCCCGGTGGGAATTGGAACATATAGATTGGGTTAATTAGGGGGATGTTTTTTTTTTTTTTTTTCACAGGTTCTCTGAGACCATCAAGACCAATGCAGAGCCCAAAGCCCATGATTGGACAGGAGGAGGGACAGTCTACTGCCAGAGTGTAGGGGAGTATTGAGGGATCAGAGGATCGGATAAGTAAAAGTGCTTTTACTGGTTCCCTACACCAAAATGATCATGTAACCCTTGAAGTGGGGCTGCCCCTATTATACAAGGGTTAAATGCTCATTTGGGTTTTGGTCATTTTTTGTTTCCCAGAGATGGGCTTTAAACAAAATTACATTTTCACACACAATAAAATCTGTATTATAAACTTGTAAAAACAAAGCCCCCCCCCCCCCCCCACACACACACACAATTATGTCAACCCTTAAAACTGTGTGTTCCCATGAAATGGTGACTAAATTGGGGGCGTGGCTGAACTGTCCATATCCTGATTGCTATTACCCTGATAACTGGACCCTAACACCCGCTGAACTTTCCCGACTGCTCGACAACTGCGTTCCCATTGCTCCGGTGACCGTTCCGCACTCCCGGCTACTCCGATCTGCCATGACCAGGAGGAAAGAGGACAGCGCATCCACAGCAAAGCAGGCCCAAGATGGCGGATGGCCCGCTTCCACAGCGTGCAGGCCGCAATAAACCAACTACAGCCATTGCTAAACTGGGGAAGTTTGCTCGGGACCCTGTCAAGCATAAGCCTGTTTCCTCCCCACCGGCCTCTTCACCGAATCCCCGGACTCCTGCCTCTCCGCCAGTGGTGGTGCTGTCTCCACACCCAGAACAACCGGGCGTATCTTCTCAAGGGATCGCAGCGAGTACGCCACTGGGGAGTGCAGTGAGTGCATCTACGGTGGAGTATGTCTCTCAGGCTACCCCCACTATCCAAGATATTCTGACAGCGGTGCACACATATGGCGCTTTCCTCTCTGAACTGTCGGTGGAGGTTAAAAGCATGAAGGAGGGCCTGCTGCATATCAGGCAGGACATGCAGAAGATGAGGGAGCGGACCACGGCCCTGGAGAGCTGGGTGAGTGCAGTGGAGGATGATTTACCCCCCCTGATTCAAGATGTTCGCATGAACTCCTCGGGGGTCTCTGAAGCGATAAACAGGTTGGAAGATATGGAGAATCGGCTGCGCCGCAGCAATCTGCGCCTGGTGGGCATCCCTGAGAAATCTGAGGGCTAAGGCGCCGGTGGAATTTATTGAACAGTGGTTGATTTCTACATTTGGGAAAGACAATCTCTCCCCATTTTTGTGGAACGGGCACATAGGGTGCCTTTTAGGGCTCCTCCACCAGGGGGCCCTGATCGGCCGTTTCTATTGAAGCTGCTTCACTACAAAGATAGAGACATTATCTTGAAACTTACCCGGCAACAGCCTTGCATTGAGATTCAGGGTGCTAGAATCTCCATATATCCTGACTTTTCGGCAGCTTTACAGAAGCAGAGGGCAAGATTTACTGAAGTCAAGAAGCGTCTGCGTGCCATCCCTTTGCTGTATACGGCATAACTACGCGTAGTAGCGAATGGAACGGTTCACTTCTTTGAGAATCCCACTTCTGCCACTAACTGATTGGATCGCCAGGAACGGCATCTTAGAGCTGCAGCAGAATGATCATTTCTACAAGCAAGTATGGGACTACTTGTGCTGATTGGGTCTACTAATCCCCTGTTGAGAGCCACAGAGCCGTGAACTAATTGGAGTATTATGGTTCTATTGTTCTCTCACCTTCTGGAGCCCGTGGAAGGGAAGAACCGGGTCTCTATGTTTGTGCAAGTTCGGGCCCTCTTCTACTACCCCCTCGCCCTACTGGGGCATGATGACAGTTCCCTGCGGGGAAAGGGTGGCTGTGACTTTCCTGGCTACACTCCACCACGTTTTTTTTGTTCTTGTTTTTTGCTGTGAGTCCTTGGTTTTTGTTTTTTGGTTTGGTCCTCTTTCCGGTGAAATCCCCTATGGCGATCTACCTGCCTATACTGCACCTTGTGCTACCTGTACTGACTTTTGTGTCCCTCAGCCATCTCTACAGTTTCTCCGTGACAGGTTCCCCCCCTGGGACTCCGCCCGCCGTCCCCCTGGTGGCTCATGCTGCCACTCACCTGCATTACTAATTTACCATGGCAGCCATTAATGACTCTCTGCTCTCCTGGAATGTGCGGGGACTTGGGGACTCTAGTAAGCGCACTGCTGTGATGAACCTGCTGTCGCACCACGGTCCTGCACTGGTGTGCCTGCAGGAAACTCACCTTACCCCGGACTCAGCCGGCGGTCTCCGCTCTAGGCGGTTTCCGATTCAGTTTCATTCTTTTCACAGCCAATACTCTAGGGGAGTCTCTATTTTAATCTCGGCTACTACCAAATTTGAATCTCAGGACTCTCTGGTGGACTCTCAGGGCAGATTTATCTTTTTGGTTGGAATGTGGAATGCTTTTACATGTATTATAGCAAATGTGTATATCCCCCCTCCATTTTCATTTGAGGTGCTAGAGTGTCTGTCTCTGTTTATTGGGAAACACCCTCAAGTGCCAGTGTTAGTGTTGGGTGATTTTAATAATGTTCTTGACTTGACCCTGGATGTCCATAAAAGGTTCTGCCCCGGAGGATCCAGAATGCCCACTCCCTTTGCTCGATTTATGGGGGAGCTGGGTCTTGTGGATCTTTGGCGCAGTATACATCCGCTTGAGGCCGGATTTTCCTGCCACTCCTTGTCCCACTCCACTTTGTCCCGTATTGACCTAGCCTTTGGCTCGGACCTAGCTCATACCCTTTCTCCGGCAGTTACCTATCTAGCTAGGGGCTTGTCGGATCACTCCCCACTTCAGCTCCATCTTAGGTTTCCGGGGAGCAGATTGCCTATGCATTGCAAGTTGAACCCGTTTTGGCTTCCACTGTTCCCGGATCATGCCTCATTTACTACCCAGTTGGCACACTTTTTTACTGAAAACAGGCACTCTGCAGCTCCTGGGATTGTATGGGACACTATGAAAGTGTATCTGCGTGGGTTATGCATTAGGGAGGTGTCGACTATTAAATCTAATAGCAGGCGCTGGGCTCGGGATGCTGGTGAGGCGGTACTTCGTGCCGAGCGTGATTACTTGGATTCCCCCACGCCTGACTCAGAGGGCCGTTGGTTGGAAGCGCAGCGCTTCTTTTGCTCTATACAACATCAGCAAGCGGCCACAAGCGTTTCTTCACTTCTCAGGCTTACTTTGAGGAGGGGGAGAAAACCGGTCACATGCTTGCTCTGATTTCTAGGGCCCAGCACCCTCCATCCATAATCCACCGGTTGGTTCTTCCTGCAGCTCGGGAGGTCACTGACACAGCGGACGTTTTGCAGGGATTCAGATCGTTTTTTGAGGATCTGTACTCCTCCAAGGTGTCCTATGACCCGGAGGACCTTCGGACCTTCCTTGGGGAACTCCAGCTGCCGCAGGTGTCTGCACGGGATCGGGCTATGCTGGATTCTCCTATCCGGTTGGAGGAACTTCAGGAAGCTATGGCTTCATCCCCTAATTCTAAGGCGCCAGGGACGGATGGGATACCTATTGAGTTGTATAAAGCTTTTGGTGGGGTACTGTTGACTGAGTTACTTACCGTCCTACAAGCCTCTTATGAGACGGGGGAGCTCCCGCGCTCAATGTATGAGGCAGTGGTGGTTGTTCTCCTGAAGCCCGGGAAGGATCCGACTCGTCCTGAATCTTATAGACCGATTTCTTTATTACCCACTGACTTGAAATTACTGGCTAAAGTGCTGGCTACTCGCTTGTCTAAAGTTATTGCTAATTTGGTGCATGGGGACCAGTCGGGTTTTATACCTGGCAGGTTCACAGCTACCAACATTCGTAGGTTATATTTGAACATGCAGGTGCCCCCGGATAATTGTGGTCATAGAGCAATACTATCGCTTGACGCTGCTAAAGCATTCGATAGCGTGGAATGGCAGTATCTGTGGGCAGCCCTTGAGCGTTTTGGCCTAGGACCCTACTTTATTAAATGGATAAAATTACTGTATGCTGCACCTACAGCCTGTCTCCGGGTTAACAACTCGCTTTCGCGGTCGTTTCCGCTGCGCAGGGGCACTAGGCAGGGGTGCCCGTTGTCCCCCCTGCTGTTTGCCCTGGCGGTGGAACCTCTGGCGGCGGCTGTGAGGGCCAACCCGGCTATTACAGGCTTTCAGCAGGGGGAGAGGGAAGACAAAATTGCATTATACGCTGATGACGCACTCTTATTTTTAGGTGACACCTCGGGTTCTCTGATTGCATTAATGCACCTGAATCATAGATTCGGATCCTTCTCGGGTTTCCAGATAAACTGGGATAAGTCTGTCTTGCTGCCGCTAGACCCCCTTGGGGTTGCATTGCCCCCGGTGGCGTCACAGATTGTGGTGGTGAACCAATTCCGCTATTTAGGGGTGGTGATCCACACTGATCTGGGGCAGTATATCAAGCTCAATGTTCTCCCCTTGTTGCATAGGTTTCGAGATAAGTTGGCTAGCTAGGTCAGGTTGCCTCTGTCGGTGGTTGGCAGATGCAATCTGATCAAGATGATTTGGAACCCGCAGCTACTATATGTCTTGCATAATGCACCGGTATGGATCCCCAGCCATGTGTTTAAGCAATTCAACACGGTCTACCGTGCGCTCATCTGGAGGAAGCAATCTCCTAGAATTCGCTTAGAGACTTTGCGGGAGGCCAAGGATAGTGGTGGTTTGGCCGTTCCGAACCCCTACTATTACTTTTTGTCGTCTCAGCTACAGCAAGTAACTGGTTGGTTGCTGGATGACGTTGATGATCCTGTCAGACGGATCCTTAAGACTCGTTTGGCAGGTGAGACACTTGTCGAGGCATTAGAAGCGGGTACCCTGCGAGGCTCTCCTGGCTGTCCCACCCTCATGCTCTTTGACAGGGTTTGGCTAAGAAACATTTTACTTATGAAGGATTCTCGTATCCTCAATAATGCTAATTATCCTGAACTAGATAAGTTGCGGAGCTCTCTGAGATGGGGTGACTATGGCATACACTTTATTTACCAGTTGTACAGGGGGGGTACACTTAAGGATTTCCAGTCTCTACGTACCGAGTTCAGACTGCCCAACTCCCTCTTTTTTCAGTACCTACAGTTACGTCACGCTATTAACTCCCAGTCTAAAATCTCCTCCTGGGGTTTGTGACAGCCAGTTATCCTTCTTAGTTTGGTGAACACCACGATTAGGAAAGGGCAAATTTCCTCACTTTATACAGCCTTCATGGGACACATTTCGCGAGCTATGGCATTTAAATGCAGGGAGTCCTGGGCTGAGGATCTGGGTCCCATCTCCGCGGAGGAGTGGACCGGTATTCTGGATAATATTCCTAGGGTCTCTTTGCAGTGCCATCTTAAGAGCCTTATAGGCCCCTGGGCAATGCAGTGCACTGGGGCCCCCTGCCTACACAATCACCCACGAGAATAAAAATGCAAATTATCCCTGTAATATGTATATAGTAAGGTATATACTCCAGGTAGTAGTTGTACTCTCTTGTAGTATATAGTGTTCCCTGTAATATGTATATAGAATATATACACATTACAGGGAACACTATATACTACATGAGAGTACATATACCTTACTATATACATATTACAGGGACCAATATATACTACAAGAGAGTACAACTACCTGGAATATATACCTTACTATATACATATTACAGGGACCAATATATACTACAAGAGAGTACAACTACCTGGAGTATATACCTTACTATATAAATATTACAGGTACCAATACGTATATACTACAAGAGTCTCTTGCAGTATATAGTGTTCCATGTAATATGTATATAGTTAGTAAGGTATATACTCCAGGTAGTTCGTCTCTTGTCTTGTAGTATATATTGGTCCCTGTAATATGTATATAGTAAGGTATATACTCCAGGTAGTAGTTGTACTCCCTTGTAGTATATAGTGTTCCCTGTAATATGTATATAGACTATATACACATTACAGGGAACACTATACTACAAGAGAGTACAACTACTACCTGGAGTATATACCTTACTATATACACATTACAGGCCAAGGACCAATATATAGTAAGGTATATCCTCCAGCCAGGACAGGTAGTTGTCTGTCTCTTGTGTCTTCGATTCGATCCCATCATTGCCATGAGAGAGTTAAAAAAATATATAATTTAATCAATCAGCCTGGCAGGCTGTGGCAGCCTTACCTTTACAACGGCTGCACATGGGAGGAGGTGGGTGGAGGCGGAGCCAGTCTTCTAGGGTCGAGACGGCGCCGCAGGAGAGGAATAAGGAGGAAGAGCCGATGAGGAGGAGGATCCTCCTCCGAGTCCTCCGCTGCTGTGCATCCTGGGTCTGCTCTGCTCACGTCACTGGTTGCTAGATGCCAATCGGGCTGGCCAACAACCAGTGTGCACTGCAGTGCAGACTCGAGCCACGGCCGCCGCCGGAGGAAGCAATAAGGGGGGGGGCCAGGCCGGCGGACAACGGAACGGGGGGGGGCCCTAGACCACCAGGGACATGCCACCATCCATGTGGGGCATGCCCAGTGGAAAAGACGGCCCTGTCTCTTTGTCCTCCTCGCAGAGACTCACTCAACTTTTAATTTTACACCGTACATACAGGACTCCGCAGCACTTGCATAGCTGGCAGAGGAGGGACTCTCCCTTCTGCCCCCGATGCAAGGTCCACACGGGCACTCTACTACATATGCTTTGGCGCTGCCCAAAATTGCATCGCTATTGGCATGGGGTTATACGCTCCATTAACGATATCTGGAAACTGAAATTGTCTGTGGAACCTAAATTGTGTATCCTGGGATGGCTGGATGAGGAGCTCTATCCTCCTGAGGTACACACTGCAATCCTCAGAGTTCTCTTTATTGCTAGAAAGTTGATAGCCCGGCGATGGATACCTGCTCAGGCGCCTTCACATGCAGCCTGGATTGAGGAGGTTAAGGTGCTTCTGAATAGGGAGCATCTTACCTATAAACACAGAGGGAATGTACTGAAATTTGATCGCATTTGGGGCCCATGGTTAGAAGTTCCAGGTCTAGCTCCTCTTCATTTAGTGTCCAATAGAATTATGGGAGGGGTACTATCCTCAGCGTAAAGTGGCTGCGGACTCAGTACTTCTACCTGGGTCGGCACGTGGGAGGTCTCTCACGCTGCTTACCACATCTCCTTTATGGCTGGTACTAGGACACTCTCTGTATCACGCGCACATTGGGTAGCTCACCACAATTCATGTGTTCTGTTCTGTTTTTGTAGTTGACGAAGGCATCTCTCCCCAGAATACTGAGCTTAGTGTATATTGCATAGAGCATAAGGATATTGCTGCAGTACCTTGATTTTTTGATATGTTACTGTGCACCTACGAACACGTCGGCGGCTCTTCCGCTGCCGACTATGCATATTCTACACTTCTCTGATTATGTTCCTGCATTGTAGAGGCTTTTTCGTCTGTTTCTTGGTTTTGTTTTGCATTGTATGTGAAAAATTTCAATAAAAATTATCTGATTTAAAAAAAGTGGTGACTAAATTCACTACCCAACATGGTGCAAATGCAACGCTATAAAAGCTCCTACAGGTCATTTGTTTAGAGAAACCCGGTAATAACGGCCCCAGAATCATTGCTCTCACTCCACTGTGCGGCCAATATCTCCCTTTGTGACAGCGTAATATCATAGTTGCCAACATTTAAAAATTTCCAGGGACAATTTGCAGCACAGCTATCAATTACCACACCCACTTCCCTAAAGCTCCGCCCACTGCATAATTAATCTCACCTACTTATCAGATTATAGGGTCTACTCAATATAGAGAGAATTACAGGAAATTAAAAAGGGAATTTCAAACTTAAGGCCACAGTAGCAGAGTTGGAATAATTCTCCCATTCAGCTGCACTACTTCTGCGTAACATTTACGGGCAGCCCGATTAACAGGCGATTCCTGGGACAATATAAATTACCTGGGACAGGATCCTATTTCCAGGGACTGTCCCAGGAAAAAAGGGACAGTTGGCAAGTATGTAATATAAATGACAGGTCCTCTTTAAGGAGACATTAGGCGTTTATTAGACCTCCAAAGTCACCTATGGACCCCAGTGAAGCTGATGAAGTACAGATCGGGATCAACCAGCTTCATTCCTGACCACAGTGACCGGGGAACAATGGCACTAAACCTGGAAGTGATTAAATGCTCATCTCTTCAGCATTCATTCACCGGAGAGGAGATCCGAGAACTGATCACCCTCCACTCCATCTACCATGCCAATCCTGGGCCTACAGAAGGGGGAAAAAACATGGTTAATATAGTGAAGCATGGGGATATTTGTATCTTCAGAGGAAGGGTGTGAAAGGGCAAATTTCAGGAGAACCCGAATCCGAATCTCATCCCTCGTTACAAGAGACTGCTAAGGTGAGAAGATAATTGATTGGTGGGAAAGGTGACAAATCTCCAGAATGAAGATAATTTTTCGACCTTGAAGGGGTTGATCTAGCTTTCCACACTATATATGTGTGTATCATCATCTGCTGGAGATAAAAGAGGTCACAATGACTATGGTGGAAGAGGACGGACATGACGGGGGGGGGGGGGGATTTTACTGGGTGTAAATAGAAAATAAGATCTTATTACCTCCTCTACTGCCACTTCCAGCGATGTCTCCTCTCTCCTTTGTGCCACATGGAACTTGTGTCTGTACCTGACATCACTTCCTGTCTGTACCTGACATCACTTCCTGTCTTCCATAGAGATTTCCTGTCTGGGTAGAAGTGAGATCACCACCTTGTGGAGCTCAGAGGAACTGCAGCCCCGAGAAACGTCTCGTAGTGCGAACACGGCCTTGTGCTGTGTGTGTAATGTTACTGGCTATTACCATCACACGCTCAACCCCCCCCCCCCCCCCCCCTTCCCTGGCCAGGCAGGCTACATGCTCGGATTAACAGTTTTGGATTTATTTCCTGGCTGACCTCACACAGTTTTTTTTTTGTTTGTTTCTTTTCTTTAATACTAGATTCAGAGTCTGGAATGTATATTTGGGGGACTCAAAATTTGGGGGTGTGAAAAAAGTCTTTACCACTTTCCGACCTCCCTATAGCAGTTTTATTGCTGCAGGGCGGCCGTGCTTCTCAGAACCACGTATATAAACGTGATCCTGCACTTCCAGGTAGTGTGCACAAGTGCTCGCTGCCAGCGGCTCACTACCACTGTGATTCTACACAGCAGGTCCCGCAGACGCGATGTCCGCCGGCACCCGCTGATCGTTCGGTACACAGGCAGAATGGCAATCCATCTATGTAAACAAGGCAGATTGCCAGTCTGTCAGTAGGGAAGACATGGATCCTGTGTTCCTGCAAAGCAGAGGCATTGATCCATGCCTTCCCTTAGTAAAAGCACCTCCCCCAATACACAAACACTGGCTAGGCACACATTGAACCCTTTGATCGCCCCTTCCCAGCCAGTTTCATTAGTACAGTGACAGTGCATATTTTTAGCACTGATCACGGTATTGGTGTCACTGGTTCCCACAAAGTGTCAGTTATGCCCCATACACACATGCAGATTATCTGCAGACTTTTGTCTGCAGACTTACCTTTTCTATGTAGTGCAAGGGCCTGCCGGATTGCATACAAATTGAAAGTGTTTAGGTTTGACCTCATATTATATGGTTTTGGTAACTGCAATCAGACTTGTATAAAGTACTCGAAATTTCTACTTGAGTAAAAGTACAAGTGCTCGATCAAAAAATTACTTGAGTAGAAGTGGAAGTGCTCGCAGAAAAAGTTACTTAAGTAGAAGTACTAAAGTATTCAACATTTTTTTTACTTAAGTATTGCAAGTAGTTTTTTCAAAAAATTTGCTACTTAAGTACTAAAAGTAAAAAGTACCAGTAGTTTTGAAAAAAAATTTCTACTCAAGTACTGAAAGTAGAAGTACAAGTACTGTGTTATGTAGTTATTAAAGAAAGAAGTCAAAAGTATGAACATCATATTGTTTTTATTATTTCAAATGATTTATTCAAATGATTAACCTGTGTTTGTTAGTAGTTTCTTGATGCACTTTAAGCGCTGTAGCACCATTTATTTGTTTGTTTCATATTTTCTTTTTATTGGAAAGATTTGGTATAGCAGCTTTTATTATACACAGCCTTTATTTTCGTATGCGCTGATTTACAAATGACATTATACACATTTTTTTGAGCTTTATGCAACCTGCCATCTACTGTTCTGGCAGTGGTAATTTTTTTAAAAGTAACGAGTAACTATGCAGCACAAAAAAAAAATTCTTGAGTAGAAGTATCAAAATCATCGAAAAAATGTAGTGAAGTAAAAGTAGAAGTAGGAGAAAAAAATTCTACTCTAGGAAAGTACAGATACCGCATTTCGGTACTTAAGTACAGTACTTAAGTAGTTCTACTTCGTTACTATACATCTCTGGTCTGCAGACAAAAGTCTGCAGATAATCTGCACGTGTGTATGGGGCATTAGTGTCTGATTTGTCTGCCGCAATAAAGTCCCGCTATAAGTCACCGATCGCCGCTATTACTAGAAAAAAAATAAAAATTCCATAAATATATCCCAAATTTTTTGCGCAAACCAATTTAAATAAGTTTATTGAGATATATTTTAAACAAAAACATGTAGCAGAATACATATTGGCATAAATTGATGAAGAAATTCGATTTTTACACATTTTTATTGGATGTTTTATAGCAGAAAGTAAAAAAATATTGTTTTGTCAGAAATTTTTGTTTATAGCACAAAAATGAAAACTTGCAGAGGTGATTAAACATCACCCAAAGAAATCTCTATTTGTGGGAAAAAAAGGACATTGATATTATTTGGGTACAGCGTCGCACGACCACGCAATTGTCAGTTAACAACTTCAGCTGCAGAAGATTTACCCCCCTTCATGACCAGGCCATTTTTTGCGTTACTCTATTTAAAAAATTTTGCGGTCGTGCGATGCTGTACCCAAATAAAATCGATGTCCTTTTTTTCCTACAAACAGATCTTTCTTTTGGGGGTTATTTGATCACCTCTGCGTTTTTTTTATTTTTTTGCGCTATAATCAAAAAATGACCGACAATTTTAAAAAGAAAAACAATATTTTTTACTTTCTGGAGGGCGGCGCCTGTAAAAATAAATCAAGTGGCTGAACAGCCCATATGATTGGTTTTATGGTGCAGGGAATCACCGGCAGAATAAGAAGATATGTGAATGATGCCTGTAGCTCCACCCATCATCCCGATATCTTCACTCAAAGTCCATGATGTCATATGAGGTCGTTGGGCGGGAAGTGGTTTAATACAGGAGAATAATGTCCGCACACCCCTAAGCATCCGCTTATTTGTAGAGACATAAACCATTTGGAGTGCCAGAATTCCAATCTTCTTCTCATTGGTATAATGTCAAGGATTTTGCAGACAGAGGAAATGAGCTTTTCAACGTTAGCAAGCATGTTGTGTGAATTTCCTTCTTCATTATAATGACAATGTGGGGGAGAGAAATCCTCTGCACCTTCCTCCAGTACGGCATCCATATCCTCTCCATTCCCTCCTGTCTCTGCGTCATAAACTAGTGAAGATAACTCGCGAATATATCCCATTCTAGGTTGGTGCACATTATTCTGCTCACACAATCAGTGCAAGTCCAGCTGGTCACTGAGGCATCAAAAGAAACTTGAATGGACAACCATGCTCCACCAAAATACTCCTTTATTAGAATATATCCAGAAGTGACAACATGGCAGGAGAGATGAGACTGTCAACGCGTTTCACACTACAAGCATTTAGTCATAGCAAACCCGCTCTACTTTTTTCTCTCTATTTAAACATACAACATCAATTACCATATTAATTAATATTTAAGTTGAACATCATAGACATGTGCAGAATGGAAACATTTGTTTTGTTTCAGATAAATCTGTTTAGTTATTTATTTCTCTTTCTAGAATTAGTTTCCTTTCAAGATTTCAGAACAATTCGAATCGGTTGAAAATGTATCAAGCATTGTTGCTGGAGCAAAGGATTCCTCCTGGCACAGTCAGAGGGTTAAAGGTGACTGAATGTTCAAACATGGCCTGAAGTGCTTGTCCTGAAGGTCCAAATGTCTGAGACCAAAGCTGTATCCTCCTATCAGAAGAGGAGCAACCAGGTCCCCATAAGATATGTATGGGTGGCACAATCTGAAAAAGACCGGTAAGCAACCTCTCCCCCAGAAGTGGAGCTCTTTGCTGACTATTTGGTTGAGGACTTTCTTTCTCTCTTCAGTTCTTTCTGGACTTCAAGTCAGAACTGCAGGAGCAAACCTCTTTGGAGTTAGACACTGACTCTAGAACTTCAGTTTTCTTTCATTCGGCAGACATTTACTCTAAAGCAGGAGGCCGGACTAAATGCAGATCATTGCTATCAAATGAAGCTAGCCCTTAAAGGATACAGTTTAAACTTTTGCAATGCAGACAAGATTGTCCCACTCATAGAGTTATTCTTTTGGACAGAATCAATATTCTTCATCCCAACTTCCATTGCATTGGAAGAGAGGCAAGGGTTAAGTCAGGTTCACAGGCTACAACTGCAGACAGATATACCCCTTAGGGACAAGTCCAACACAAAGTTACCACCAGAAGACCCTAAAAATCCCCCAAGGACCAATCTAATCATTATTATTGAGTATACCCCTGAAGGACACAGCATCCCCCAATGGCAACTCCATGCATATGGCTAAGCTCATGAAGGCCACGTCAACCAAATAGGTGACTCATTATACTGGAAGACCTCTCCCTCTTCACAAGTGCCTAATCTGACATCCTGCAGTGCAGGTAGAAGTGTTCTGGTTGGGGTTTGAACTGAGCAACCCAGTGCTGCAAGGTGATGACCACTAAGACATTCCGCTGCTCTGTCCTTCTGTTCAATTTGCACCACTCTTCTAGCATGAGCTTCTAGCTTAAACATCATAGGGAAAAAGGCAATGCACTGCTTTGGAAGTTGAAATTGGTCAGTTGACTGATCCTGTAATGGAAAAGCTTGCCATGGTCAGAGTTGAGACTCCTTGCACAGGGTGAGATGTAACAGACTCCTTTACAGTGTCTTGACTACCTGTGGCAACCTGTTGGTAGGGGTCATCTTCCTCCCTGGATGTCTGAACAAAACAGGAAATTTATACTGGGTTTTGCCTGTCAAGCACCAAAGGCCCAGTCTACGGTGTGCATAATACATGCAGATCTGGAGAGGCTTAATAGAAAGTGTCCATTAGTCAGCTTCCCATACACCAGCTTTATGAGGCCTGCAGAAGGGCTGACAATCCAGGAACAGTATCAGTAAGGAAGACGCTGCCCCCCCCAGCTATAACCTGCATAGAGCAGCCACAGCATAGAGGGATTAGGCTGCAGCGGCACAAGGACCTGTCACAGTAAGAAATAAATCCATGATAAACAGACATGGTGCAAAGGAGAACTCCATATTGTTTGGGAAAAAGAAATATATTACCTATATAAATGCTACTCAAGCTATGTAGTAATTTAGAAAAAAAAATTGCAATTCAAACTACGGCTGCTAAAGTCTCCTAAGCTGTCAAAAAAGACAGTGTAACAGTTGTTTGATTGCTGGGTGAGAAAAACCCGTAAGGGGTTAATTACTGCTAAAGGAATACTGACACTGCAACTTCTCACATCAGAGCACCGTCCCAGCAGGTGAATAATCAAACAGACCCTGCCATACAGATGTAGTGCCCTCCTAGGTAGGTGCTAGAATGAGTGGATAGAGTTTTTGGTTTCTCTGCCTAACAGGGACACAGCTCATGCTGTCTCGATGTTTCACACTGATCCAATAGCCATGGAGTATATTGGACGGTGGGTGAAAACCTGGCAGATGAGAGCATGAATGTCTGTACCAATGTTGTTGAAGTATTTTCTAATTTGTGTATGTTGTCTAGTATAAGGTGTTATTAAACCGACTATTTCTGTTTTTGGTTGTTTCAGGCCTCGGAACATAACTTCCTCTCTTTTGTACTTATAAGTCCTATTATAAGCTTTTCACAGTATAGTCCACGAATAGTCTCTAATAAGCAATCTCTTTCGAAGGGAGTCCGCCTCCTGTTTAAAAATCTTCGTAGTTCGAACAGATTCGATGCAATCTAAGATACTGGGAGTAGGGTATACTATGTACCGGGGGCTTGGATGAAAGCTATTGCCATGTAAAACCGTGTTGCCAGCTGTCGGTTTTCTATAAAGTGTAGTTTCTATCCCACCTTCTTCTTGTATAAGAATTTGTATGTCTAAGATCACACTACTACACATATACAGTATCTCACAAAAGTAAGTACACCCCTCACATTTTTGTAAATATTTTATTCTATGTTTTCATGTGACAACACTGAAGAAATGACACTTTGCTACAATGTAAAGTAGTGAGTGTACAGCTTGTATAACAGTGTAAATTTGCTGTCCCCTCAAAATAACTCAACACACAGCCATTAATGTCTAAACCGCTGGCAACAAAAGTGAGTAAACCATTAAGTTAAAGTGTCCAAATTGGGCCCAAAGTGTCAATATTTTGTGCGGTCACCATTATTTTCTAGCCCTGCTGTAACCCTCTTGGGCATGACGTTCACCAGAGCTTCACAGGTTGCCACTGGAGTCCTCTTCCACTCCTCCATGAAAACATCACAGAGCTGGTGGATGTTAGAGACCTTGCTCTCCTCCACCTTCTGTTGGAGGATTCCCCACAGATGCTCAATAGGGTTTAGGTCTGGAGAAATGCTTGGTCAGTCCATCACCATTACCCTCAGCTTCTCTAGCAAGGCAGTGGTTGTCTTGGAGGTGTGTTTGGGGTCGTTATAATGTTGGAATACTAGCCTGCGGCCCAGTCTCCGAAGGGAGGGGATCATGTTCTGCTTCAGTATGTCACAGTACATGTTGGCATTAGAACAAAAAACAAGGGGTAGTAGGGGCCAAGAGAGGACCCAAGAAAGCGGGACTATACAGGCATAACTGGTGGTTGCAGGAATACAAATACAACACTCATATATGTATAAAAAATATATTCATTTTATTACAAAAGAATAAAAAACATGACAACAAGACATACAGTACATAAAAGATATACCAGTCCATGTGTGTATGATAACTGTGTACCAAAAATACCACACTACTGGATCCTAATATATATTTTGCAGACTATTGGTACCTGGATAAGCCAACGTGTTTCGCATTCATTGCTTCATCAGGGCATTGCCAAGACCAAATAGGTACTGCACTCAAAATAGGACGGACAAGATGAAGGGATATCTCCTCTGCAGGCGCCGGGAGGCCAATATATGTGGATCATAAAGGTGGTGATGTAATATTAGCATAGGCACAAAAGCCTAATATAGATGATATTATATATATATGTATGGAAGAAAATACCATATGGGATATAATAGGGGATATATTAGGGAGAAGGGCTGGTAGCCTCAATTGCGACTTGAAATCCTCAATGCAGATGTCAAAAAATACCATCCAACCAAGAAGGGAATTTGCCTCCTCCAGTAAAAACAATAGCCAGATCCCAGAATTTGGTAGCTGTATAATCCACAATACAAATGGAAAATTCCCATCTAAACACCAAAATCCATAAGAGCTGAAAGTTCACAGAACTATGGCCCAATGATCTCGCTGCATAGTATGATGCAATGGATGCCGTCTACATGTTGGCATTCATGGTTCCATCAATAAACTGTAGCTCCCCAGTGCCGGCAGCACTCATGCAACCCCAGTCCATAACACTCCCACCACCATGCTTGACTGTAGGCAAAACACACCTGTCTTTGTACTCCCCACCTGGTTGTCGCCACACACGCTTGACACCATCTGAACCAAATAAGTTTATCTTGGTCTCATGAGACCACAGGACATGGTTCCAGTAATCCATGTCCTTAGTCTGCTTGTCTTCAGAAAACTGTTTGTGGGCTTTCATGGGCATCATCTTTAGAAGAGGCTTCCTTCTGGGATGACAGCCATGCAGACCAATTTGATGCAGTGTGCGGCGTATGGTCTGAGCACTGACAGGCTGACCCCCCACCCCTTCAACCTCTGCAGCAATGCTGGCAGCACTCATAAGTCTATTTTCCAAAGACAACCATTGTATATGATGCTGAGCACATGCAATCAACTTCTTTGGTCGATCATGGTGAGGCCTGTTCTGAGTGGAACCTGTCCTGTTAAACTGCTGTATGGTTTTGGCCACCGTGCTGCAGCTCAGTTTCAAGGTCTTGGCAATCTTCTTATAGCCTAGGCCATCTTTATGTACAGCAACAATTCTTTTTTCAGATCCTCAAAGAGTTCTTTGCCATGAGGTGCCATGTTGAACTTCCAGTGACCAGTATGAGAGAGTGAGAGCGATAACACCAAATATAACACACCTGCTCCCCATTCACACCTGAGATCTTGTAACACTAACAAGTCACATGACACCGGGGAGGGAAAATGGCTAATTGGGCCCAATTTGGACATTGTCACTAAGGGGTGTATTCACTTTTGTTGCCAGCAGTTTAGACATTAATGGCTGTGTGTTGAGTTATTTTGAGGGGACAGCAAATTTACACTGTTATACAAGCTGTTCACTCACTACTTTACAATGTAGCAAAGTGTCATTTCTTCAGTGTTGTCACATGAAAAGATAGAATAAAATATTTACAAAAATGTGAGGGGTGTACTTACTTTTGTGAGATACTGTATATTTTATCTTGTACCTAGGATCCTCAGGGCCAATACCTATATATACACACAACACATTTTGGTCCGTTTTATCTCCCCTGTGGTCGGGTTAATTTGTTGGGGGTTGGAAGGAAGGCCGTGTGCTAGTAAGTCATGGTTGTATTTATTATGATGTATATAAATACAGATTATGTTCTATGTTCATGAAACACTAATATCGAGTCTGTTCATTTTAAGAGAAAACTGTCTGTACATCTTCATAGTCCTGAAGAAGCCTTGTGTGAAACGCGTTGACCAGTGAACAGACGAAGATAGAGGAATATGATCCAAAGCAAACACAGTGACGTGCCTCCATCCCTAATGGTTAATGCAAACAGAAAACAGAGGTCGTGGGACTTTAAATGAGGCCGGTCACCAACTAAGATATACAAAAATAGAATCTGAACGTAGTCATTTATTATACATACAGTAATTGATACAAATGTTGACATCAGTAACAAATATGATGCAGACATGTAAACAAAAAAAGCTGACACAAAGAAATCCATATAGTAAGGAGATTGTTATAATAGTAATAAGATATATTCAGTAATAAAGTACATGGCCGTCACTAAATGTTACATCTAAGTGAAGAGAGGAAATATCTATACCTACACGAACCTTATGATATCTACCAACTTATCCTTATATATGTATGATGTACATGAGTGAAATTAGTAGGAGACATTGATCTCCTGTGTACGAGCTGAGCTCAGTTTGGGGTCAGTTTCCTCATTTTATTGAGATGTGGTTTTAGATAAATCAATAAATGTTATTTTAGGATAAATCCATGTAGTTGTTATCTGTCTCATGCTGTGCCCTTAAAGCCCACACATATGACAGTGGTTCCTTGTGAACATCTGTAGGTTCCCATTTCTCTGAACAGATAGGATGTTGGGACTCTCAGGATAGCTCTGGTTTTTCTTCTCCTATCCAAGTTCTCCAAATAAAACATAAAAACACATCCCCTAGACTGGTCATTGGAGACAACGAGCGGAAGAGTGTGTGCACCTGGCTGTGTGAAAATACCCTGTATCTGGCTGTGGAGTAATCAGTGGGAGGCCCGGGAAAACCAATATCCAAGCGGCTCCTGCGGGGGTACCGCTACGCAGAAAGCAAACCTTGTTTCAACAAACAGTTCTCTCCTCAGGACAGAAAAGAAGACAAAGGTAGGCGACTGCACCAAACTTTGATAAGATGCTGCAATGCACATCGATCACCCAGAGAGCAGAGTCCTCTCCATATGTTTTCCTTTTGGTTACTCCCTAGCAGCCCGCATGGCATCTGCTCCCTTCTGCTGACCTCAAGCCAAACATACTTACGTGTCCCGCACCTCTTCCACAGGGCAATCGATGCATCCGCAGGGCGACCCGGATCCCAGAGGCAGGAACACAACTGCTATATCTGGGCTGGGCACGCTTAGGAGACATGTGCAGAATGGAAACATTTGTTTAGTTTCGGATAGATTCGTTATGTCACTAATTTCATTTCATTCTGGAATTTGGAATTATTTTAGTTTGGTTTCGGAAATTTGTTTACTTTTGTTTAGTTTTTGTTAACTTTCTTTTAGTTTTTGGTAAAATTTGTTTAGTTTATTAATCTACAGAATTCAAACTTTTCAGAACGATCAGAATTCCGATCGGTCGAGAAACGATCGACTGATTTGAATTCTGTGTGAAGAAATAGCTGGTTGTTAAGCAGGGGGCTGGGAAGCCGGCCGGCCGCCCGCATTCTTACCAACCGGTGACTCATCAGCTGTCAGCGGGCTTCCCCACTGACAGATGAATAGAAAGAAAAGAATGCCGGCGCATTGCCCGGCAATAAAAAAATGTTTAAAAATAATGACGTAGGGTCCCCTCCCCCCAGTCTATACCGGGCCTATGCCAAAATGTAAAAAAATAAATGGCGTGGGGTCCCCCGAAATCCATACCAGACCTTTACCTGAGCATGCAGTTCTGAAGGTCAGGAAAGGGGGGGGAGCAAGACCCCCCCTCCTAACCCATACCAGACCACACACCCTTAACATGGGGGGTGGGTTATTCGGGGCACCTCTCCCTCTCCACCCCAAAGCACCTTGTCCCCATGTTGATGGGGACAAGGTCCTCTTCCCAACAACCGTGGCCTGTGCTTGTGGTGGTCTGCAGGCAGGGGGCTCATCGTAATCTGAAAGCCCCTTTTACCAAGGGACCCCCCCAGATCCCGCCCCCCCCCCCCATGTGAATGTGTATCGGGACTATAGTACCCGTACCAACTCACCAAAAAAGTGTCGAAAAGTAATAAAAACACACACAATTTTTGAAAAATCCTCGGTTATAAAATAAAAACCAGCGTCCCCCGATGTAGATCCGTCATCAATCACAACGCCTACCGCACCCGAAAAAAATTAATAAAAAAAAGACGCTCTCGCCGTCATGGAGGACCTCTGCCTACTGCAGGCTTCCCGTTTCACATCTTTGATATAGGTAAGGGGCGGGCCACCTGTCTACATCACCTGGTGGCACCGCCCTTTCTGATGTCAGGGACCCAGCATGCACCGATCCATGATATCAGAAGGGGGCAGTGCCACCAGGTGATGTAGACAGGTGACCCCGCCCCTTACCTATGTAAGAAATGTCAAATGGTGGAGCCTGCAGTAGTTATTTTTTAATAAAGGATTTTTCAAAAATTGTGTGTGTGTTTTTATTACTTTTTAACAATTCTTGGTGAATAAGTACAGGTACTATGGTCCCGATAACACCAAAGTTCCAGCGCTGACACTGCAGTAATCACACCATACTATACGGTCCTGATACTAATTCACATGGGGGGCCCCCTTGGGAAAAGGGGCTTTCAGATTACGACAAGTCCCCTGCCTGCAGACCCCTACAAGCACAGGCCATGGTTGTGGGGAAGAGGCCCTTTTCCCCATCAACATGGGGACAAGGTGCTTTGGGGTGGGGTGGGGGGCAGAGTGTCCCCACCAAAGCACTCACCTCCCCATTTTGAGGACACGTGGCTTGGTATTGTTAAGAAAGGGGGCCCTCACTCATCCCTCCCACTTTCCTTACCTGCCAGGCTGCATGCCGAGATATGGTATGGATTTTAGTGGAGAACTCACGCTGTTTTTTTGTTTGTTTTTTTTATTTTGGCTCCTAAGGGCCTGGTATAGACTGGGGGGGGGGGGGGTGAGAGGGAGGGTGACCACGCCGTTTTTTTCTATTACTGGGCAATGCCGGCATTCTTGTCTTTACATTCATCTGTCAGTGGGGAAGCCCGTTGACAGCTGATGAGTCATGTTTGGTAAGGATGCGGACGGCCGGCTTCCCGCTTGACAACCAGCTATTTCTTCACACAGAATTTGCATTGGTCGATCGTTTTTTTGACTGATCCAAATTCGAATCGTTCTGAAAAGTTGGAATTCGTTAGGAAATGAATAAATGAAACAAATTTTAACAGATTTCAACTAAATTCATTACAATTTCATTTGGAGATTTGGAAACATCCGAATCTAGGAATAACCAAAAATTTGTCCAAATTTGTATTCTCACCGAAACGAATTTCACGTGTCTAACACTTAATGGCCACCCGCTAACAGCTGCGCTCCCAGCCAATGCAAATGGCCGCCGATGGCAGGGCCCACTCTCCAGGCATGGATCCTCTACATATGTGTGCCATAACACCACCCCGCTGATAGCTGGGGACTCAATGACCACTCGGGACATCCTGGAAGACTTCTGGATACCAAAGGAAGCTCCTGACATCCCGCACAGCTGCCCAGCACCAGACCCGCCCACCAATACTTCCAATAGGTAGGAAAACTTCATACAAAAATGGTCCTATAAGTGGGGAAGACAAAAAAGGAACGTAGCCATTGGCTTATCCTGAACATTTATGTGGGTGGGGTCTTATGGGTGGAGGAACGAGGGCTGGGCTACCCAAACATATGCTGCCATGTACATCTGTCAGGAAAGCACATTATGGCCACTAGATGGAACTGACCATTATAGGAAATCCCAATTCACCATGACTGGGGGAATGCGGGTCACATTTCATCAACACATTTATAACAACCAGATCTGCAAGTGTTTGTGAAATCTTCCCGCACAAAATGTACTCAGCCAATGAAAGGTAAGGACTCCATTTTTATTTTTCTCCTGCTATCAATGGCCAACACGGGACAACACTTCATCCATGTCTTTGGTGATCTCTGATCTCCTTATGAAGTGTTTCTTACATGATGAAGATCAGCCATGGAGTATATCTGAGGTGTATATCAGGGTGTGCTTCTTCCCCACATGTCCACCAACATTCATATAGAAGACATTTCCTGCACTCAAGGCACTAATACACCTCCAGGGTTGTGTGGGACCCCTGATGTACAGGAAGAAAGGACTTCATTGAGGAACATTTCCCTCACTCAGACTAGGAATACGGCTTCTCACCCGTGTGAGATCTCTGATGTGAGTAAAGATGGGACTTCTGTGCAAAACATTTCCCGCACCCAGGACAGGAATACGGCTTCTGCCCCGAGTGAGATCTCTGATGTGAGTAAAGATGGGACTTCTGTGAAAAACATTTCCCGCACTCAGGACAGGAATACGGCTTCTCACCAGTGTGACATCTCTGATGTGAGTAAAGATGGGACTTCTGTGCAAAACATTTCCCGCACTCAGGACAGGAATACGGCTTCTCACCAGTGTGCGTTCTCTGATGTGTAGAAAGATATGATTTCTTTACAAAACATTTCCCGCACTCAGGACAGGAATACAGCTTCTCACCAGTGTGTGATCTCTGATGATTCTTAAGACTAGACTTATGTGCAAAACAATTCCCGCACTCAGGACAGGAGTATGGCTTCTCACCCGTGTGCAATCTCTGATGTTTGGAAAGCTCGGACTTGTGTGAAAAACATTTCCCACACTCAGAACAGGAATATGGCTTCTCACCAGTGTGCAATCTCTGATGTTTGGAAAGATATGCCTTGAGTGAAAAACATTTCCCGCATTTAGAACAGTAAAATGGCTTTTCCCCCGTGTGCAATCTCTGATGTGTGTAAAGATTGGACTTCTGTGCAAAACATTTCCCACATTCAGGACAGGAATATGGCTTCTCCCTCGTGTGAGATCTCTGATGTCCGGAAAGATCAGACTTATCTGAAAAACATTTCCCACACTCAGGACAGGAATATGGCTTCTCACCAGTGTGAAATCTCTGATGCTTGGAAAGATTGGACTTCACTGAAAAACATTTCCCACACGTAGGACAGGAATACGGCTTCTCACCCGTGTGAGATCTTTTATGCACATTAAGATTGTATTGCAAACGAAAACTCTTACCGCACTCAGTACAGGAGAACCTCTTATCTGTTGGAAGGACAGCACCGTCCCTCACAGTCTGAGGTTCCTCAGGATAAGAGGAATACGATGGTCCATCTACACTGTGTGGTGCCGGATGGACATTTGAGGTAGCCGGGTTTTCTCCTGGACTATACTGTGTGATGTCCTCATCTTCTACTTTACAGTCTGGAGACAAAGTGAGACAATCCTCTGAGGTTTTCCTCATCTCCCGTCCATCTACTAAAATAGAAATACAAAGATTATTACTAGACATGAGCTGATTGGTTTCCCTAAATCAGGACTCCGCCCACATCAGACAGCTTTGTCTCTGAGGCTCTTACAATTCCCCCCTCAAGGTAACTAGTAAATGGGTCCTCTGATCTCCTACCAGTTCATTTCTTTATTCATGGACCTTAGTCAGAGAGTGAGGAAACAACGAGAACTGTCTTTTATAGGAGTGACAGTGATGAGGGGATTATAGGACGAGTGACCCCTCCCCCTCTATCACTCATTGCCATCTTCCTAACACAAGAAGTCCCGCACTTCCTTATTTACTCCATGATTTAGTCATGAAAAACAGCGGGGCTGAGCCCCACCAGAGGTCAGAGTGAGGATGGGGGGAGAACAACCAAGATGAAGACTGGACTGATCCTGAAGACCACCATCATTGGCTTACTGACTCCTCCCTCATTATCACTTTCTGTTTAAGATTCCAAAGTTGGAGGAGGAGGTAGAATCCCTATGGGTAGAACTTCAAAGGGAAGGCACTATGGGGAAAGTAATATTGGGCGTATGCTAAAGGCCCCCCAACCAGAGGGGGGGAAGGCGGACCTCCTTTCACAGATTTGAATGGCAGCAAGGATGGGAAATGTAATTATAATGGGGGACATTAATTATCCAGATATAGACTGCGCAGAAGGAACCGCACATTCATCCAAGGCTTGGCAGTTCCTAAATGTTTTGCAGGACAATTTCATGGGTCAGGTGTTGAACGCACCGACAAGAAACAATGCGGTACATGACCTACTGATTACCAACAATACAGACCTGATCACGGATATAGAAATATGGGCCCGAATTAGGAAACTGTGACCATAGGTGAATTCGTTTCAGTATTATTCATAGTAATAGGAAACACAAGGGCAATACAAGGACACAGAATTTCAAAAGAGCCAATTTCCCTAAACTGCGCTCTCTGCTAGAAAATATCAAATTGGATAGAACCCTGGGAACAAAGAACACTGAGGAAAAATGGGAGTGTTTCAAGAACATACTAAACAAAGGGATTAAAACAAAGTATGCAGCGCTTGATACAGTGATCATAAAAATCAATCAATGTTACTACTGATGATATTGCATAATTATAGAGAGTCCATAGAAGAAAGGAGTCCAATAGGAGGTCCAAGATGCGGGTGAGAAGATCAGAATGGATAGCCTCCACCAAACACCAGTAACAGTGGCCTCTTACCAGAAATGTGTGATCCCCATTACAGGGATCTCAGTACACATTGACAGGAAGTCATCTGCTTTCACACTAGGTCAGACCAAATATCACCTCCACAGGAAATGCCTCTAGGTGTATAAAGCCAATCCTCTCATGGACGTATTAATATCACCATCGGCACATGTAAGAAGAAAAAACTCCTCAAGGTGCAGTATAGCTTAACACAGGTAATCCCCAGGGGACTGGCCTCGTTTGCCCTGTAACATCCTTGCGGCGTCCTCCTTCCTTTGCTGGGAGACTAGGATTACATCTGGCTATAGCTATCACACATTCTACTTGCAAGATCCCCTCAGGATATTTACCTTGATGCCTGGCTTATCTACCTTAAATGTGAGTGTTTTATTGGCTTTTTCCATTAAATATTACCTGTGTTAAGCTATACTGCACCATGAGGAGTTTTTTCTTCTTACATGTGCCGATGGTGATATTAATACGTCCATGAGAGGATTGGCTTTATACACCTAGAGGTATTTCCTGTGGAGGTGATATTTGGTCTGACCTAGTGTGAAAGGAGATGACTTCCTGTCAATGTGTACTGAGATCCCTGTAATGGGGATCACACATTTCTGGTAAGAGGCCACTGTTACTGGTGTTTGGTGGAGGCTATCCATTCTGATCTTCTCACCCGCATCTTGGACCTCCTATTGGACTCCTTTCTTCTATGGACTCTCTATAATTATGCAATATCATCAGTAGTAACATTGATTGATTTTTATGATCACTGTATCAAGCGCTGCATACTTTGTTTTAATTCTGTCTGAGGTTGGGGTACAACAACTTTTTTTATGCTGGCAGCTGTTATCGTGGTCTGATTTTGTTCGCCTGATTAAGCGCAGTATATTCTGTTTTTTAAACAAAGGGATTGGCCAGTGCATTCCAAAAGGGAATACATTTAAAAGAGCTAAAATAAACCCAGGGTGGCTAAACTCCAACATAAAAATGCATATTAATACTAAAGAAAAGGCCTTCAAAAAATACAAGGCTGAGGGGTCATTGGCAGCATTCCAATATTACAAAGAGTGCAATAAGAAATGTAAAGGCGAAATCAAAGCAGCTAAAATAGAACACGAGAGACATATAGCGGAAGAGAGTAAAAAAAAACAAAAAAAAAACAAGAAATTCTTTAAGTATATAAATAGTAAGAAAGCGAGACCAGAACTCATTGGCCCCATAAAAGACAACAAAGGGAATCTGGCCACAGAGGACAGAGAGAAAGCGGAAGTGCTAAATAATTTTTTCTCTTCAGTCTTCACAAAAGAATCGGGGGGCTACACTAACCCAGCTTGTAATGCTAAATGAAATAATACACCTCAGGAAGTACCGCCATGGCTAACAGAAGATAGACTTAGAACTAAACTAGAGAAACTTAGCATAAATAAATCCCCGGGACCGGATGGCTTGCACCCGAGGGTTCTTAAAGAACTCAGCCAGGTGATAACCAGACCGTTATTCTTGATATTTAAGGATAGTCTACAGACGGGAATGGTGGCAGCTGATTGGAAAAAAGCCAACGTGGTACCAATATTTAAAAAAGGGCTGAGATATATCCCGGTAACTATAGACCTGTCAGCCTAACATCAATAGTCTGCAAGATTTTGGAGGGGATGTTAAGGGACTATATACAAGACTTTAGTAATGAAAACGGTATTATTAGTAGTAATCAGCATGGATTCATGAAAAATCGCTCTTGCCAGACCAATCTATTAACCTTCTACGATGAAGTGAGTTGCCACCTAGATAAAGGAAGGTCTGTGGATGTGGTGTATCTGGATAAAGGAAAGCCTGTGGATGTGGTGTATCTACATTTTGCAAAGGAATTTGACACAGTTCCCTACAAACGCTTACTGCACAAACTAAGGTACAGAGGTATGGACCATAGGGTGAGTACCTGGATAGAGAACTGGCTCCAGGGGTGAGTCCAGACAGTGGTGATAAATAGGGATTGCTCGGATTGGGCGGGTGTGGAAAGTGGGGTCCCCCACGGATTTGTCCTGGGACCAATCCTATTTAATTTATTCATAAATGATCTAGAGGGAATATCTAGCACAATCTCGGTATTTGCGGATGATACTAAACTAAGCATGCCAATATCTTCTATGCAGGATGTGGAAACTAGGGATGATCGAACGGTTCGGGTCGACCATCGGTTCGGCCCGAACATTGGCTGTTCGAGGTACGGCCGAATTTAGAACTTTTTGACCAAAAAGTTCGGAATTCGGCAACCAGAACCGACCAAAATGCAATGGGACAGGAAATGGGCTTTAAAAGCCCGTGATTGGACCAGAACCATCAGTAAAAGCCAATTGAGGGGCAGGAGAATGCTAGGAATGTGATTGGAGTGACTAGGGGGTCCATAGTCCAATCATTAGTGAATACGCCCCCCAGTATATAAGATCGCCCCCGCCAAATTCCTAGCATTCTTGTACAGGACATGAAAGAGAGTGGAATGCTGTTCTGTTCTAATGTGTTACAAAGGGTCATTTAGCTATTTTTAGTGTGAGGAAAGGGATATCTAGTGTAGTTAGCGTGCTCCTTTTACACTTTAGTTAGCTTCAAAAATTTCGTTTCTGTAGGGAAAGTGTTAAGTGTAAGGGGACCGTAGTGTAGTGTAGGGTTAACTGACAGTGACTGCTATGGAAGGGTGACAAAACCCCTCCATAGCAGGGTGACCGCTATAGAGAAATGATCATTTCTCTGAGTGTAACGTTCATGCGTTTTTGTTAATGGATGGATTTGCAGCTGCAGAATTATCACACTCAGTAGCCTTGTAGAGATTCTGTTGAACAAACATATCCAACTCTCAGGACTTCATCACTGTGCACAGCCTGTTATGCAATATACATATACTCAATCTGATGTTTAATGGAGGGATAGAATATATGAGAATATATAGATGAGAGACAGGCTATTGTATGGTGAGCACTTAGGAGTAGTATTAGGAGAGTTGCAGGTGATGATTTAAGCAGATAGGTTCTGATGTCAAGTATAGTGCAGATGGTAGGAGGACACAGATGGAGTATACTTAGACAGAGTAACCTAGTGCAAGGATAGTTGAAGGTAGTCCCAAGAGCTAACAGTCTATGCAGATGATAGGAAATAGATAGGTACAGATAGTTCCGGTATTTGCAGTAGATGACAGTAGCAGTGCAGTTAGTAAGGAATCCCCTGTGGGGTACTTATCATTAGATAGGTTAGTAGTAACAGAGTTCTTAGTGAGAGGTGATCCAGTAGCGAGATATGGATCAGCAGCGTCACAGGAGAAGGTGCGGTGAACATGTGGTTTGAACGAGCAATGAGTGAGAGAAAGCCGGCGATTGAAATAGCCGCTCAGAGCGGCGCTCAGCAATGATGTCATCCGGTCTTAAAGGTGTATGCGTCTTTTGAATAACAAGATGAGACGCAATTAGCAAGAGAGAAATATGGGAATAAGGGTACCAGAGGTACCAGAACATTACACTGAGTTGCTTCGGAACTGGAATATGGCTTCTCACCAGCCAAGCATTTTTAATGCTGCAGGGGCTGCCACTGCCAGTGCTTTTTTGAGGACATGTTTGATGTCAGACATGACATCTGAACATGTGTATAGGGGGTATATATACACATATATGTCTGTATATATACCCCTAGACATATATAGGTGTGATAGTAGCAGAAATATATGCTTGCGCTAATGAAATCATTTACACTGATATATTTCTGCTACTATCACACCTATATATGTCTAGGTGTGTATAAACATATATGTGTGTATATACACCACTATACACAAGTTCAGATGTTTTGCCTGCCTCAAAAGAACCCAAAAAAATGCCAAAAAAAACGCTAGCGTCAAAAAAAAAAAAATGCCCAGGTGTGTTTTTGCTGGCATTTTTTGGGGGTTTTTGGAGGCAGGCAAAACATCTGAACTTGTGTATAGTGGTGTATATACACACATACATATATTTATATACACACCTAGACATATAGGTGTGATAGTAGCAGAAATATATGCTTGCGCTAATTAAATCATTTACACATATATATTTCTGCTACTATCACACCTATATAGGTCTAGGTGTGTATATAAATATATGTATGTGTGTATATACACCACTATACACAAGTTCAGATGTTTTGCCTGCTTCAAAAGAACCCAAAAAAATGCCAAAAAAACGCTAGCGTCAAAAAAAAAAAAAGCCCAGGTGTGTTTTTGCTGGCATTTTTTGGGGGTTTTTGGAGGCAGGCAAAACATCAGAACTTGTGCACAGTACCACTATACACAAGTTCAGATGTTTTTCCTGACTGCAAAGAACCCAACAAAAATGCCTGCTATTAAACCGGCAAGGTGTTACAGCAGAGAAGCCATATTCCTGTGCTGAAAGTTTTCTAATACAAACAATCTTCTTTTTTTATGGTTCTGGACATGCTACAGAGCTGAAACTTCACATGTACACCTTTTAGACCCCCCAGACACAAAATCACAAAAAAAAAGTTCTTAAAAATTGTCATTTTTGGTAAAAAAGCCAATTATTGAAAGAATTAAAAAAAAAAAGAGAGATTTTTTTATTTTTACTTTGGATTTCGTATCTGGGGGGTCTAAAAAGTGTACATGTGAAGTTTCAGCTCTGTAGCATGTCCAGAACCAGAAAAAAAAGATGGTTTGTATTAGAACACTTTCAACACAGGGGTATGGTTTCTCTGCTTTAACACCTTGCCGGTTAAATAGCAGGCATTTTTTGGGGTTCTTTGCAGTCAGGAAAAACATCTGAACTTGTGTATAGTGGTATATATACACACACTTATATGTTTATACACACCTAGCCATATATAGGTGTGATAGTAGCAGAAATATATTAGTGTAAATTATTTCATTAGCGCAAGCATTTATTTCTGCTACTATCACACCTATATATGTCTAGGTGTGTATATAAATATATGTATGTGTGTATATACACCACTATACACAAGTTCAGATGTTTTGCCTGCTTCAAAAGAACCCAAAAAAAAACTTTTTAGGGGCATTTATTGGGTTTTAGGGCTTAAAAATTGTGTTTTTTGATTACCGAAGTTCGGGTCCCATTGATTTCAATAAGGTTCTGAAATCCGGGCCGAACTTTCGGGAAGTTCGGATGTTCTGGCCGAACCGAACTTTTCAAAAGTTCGATCATCCTTAGTGGAAACCTTACAAGCAGACCTGAACAAAATAATGGGGTGGGCAACTACATGGCAGATGGCAGTGGCCACTCACTAAAACTAGAGGAAAAACGGTTTAACCTTATAATACGTAAGGGCTTCTTTACTGTCAGAGTGGTAAGGATGTGGAATTCTCTTCCACAAGCAGTGGTATCAGCAGGGAGCATCGATAGTTTCAAAATACTATTAGATGGGCACCTTAAAGACCACAACGTAAAGGGGTATACAATGTACGGTTAACAGCAAACACACACACATCATAGGTTGAACTGGAAGGACTGATGTCTTCAATCTCACAAATTATTTAACTATGTAACAGTATAGATCCTAACACATCACCCAGTCCATACCAGTATAGATCCTAACACATGAACCAGTCCATACCAGTATAGATCCTAACACATTACCCAGTCCATACCAGTATAGATCCTGACACATTACCCAGTCCATACCAGTATAGATATCCAGCATGTTATTTTTCCCCATTGAGATCTGATGTGTTTTCAAAGTGTTCCTTTCATTCTTTGGAGCAGTGTATGTTGGTCGAGCATTTCAAAGTGTAAAAGAGATCTGTGGTGGAACTGGGTGCAATCACAACACCAAACTATGACAACTAACCAGATCAATGATACCACCCAACCAAACATCACTAAGTAAGCTTTAACCCATTCTTCCATAATTACCCGAGCTGATATCTGGAGAAGTTTCTTCCTCTTTAACTGCGTCCATCATCCCAACCTCCTCTGTAAAATGCTGATGACCCCTCACATACGTCTTTTCCTTTATAACCCCAATTTGTACATTTATCGGATCTTCATCCTGAACCAACAAAATGGCAGAAATAATATTAAATACAAAAAAATAATAATAATAGAAGAATGATATCTCTTAGGGCTTGGGATCACTTTCCTACATTCTCATCTACCTGATGATGGTGAGGGATGGTGTGACCTTCCTTTGTGGAATCCCGGGAATACAGAGGACGGGGACATCTCTCTGGTGCATTTCGGGAACTGGATGATTCCACCATGGTGTCCTGGTACTGCTTTCTGTGACCATTTGGAAACTCTGCCTCCTCCATTACAAAATCCTCATCATCCTCCTCTTTTATCTCTTCTTTAATGTTGACCTGTGTGGAATCCCGGGAATACAGAGGACGGGGACATCTCTCTGGTGGGTTCCTGGTATTAGGTGGCTCCATCATATCCTTGTGTCCTTCTGAAAACTCCTCCATCACTCCATACTCCTCATCCTCCTCTTTATACTCTTCTTTAACAACAATATTATACTCACCGAGGTTTCCACTCTGAATATATAATAAAACATTCATTGTAACAAACACACTTGTGTATAAATCATAACTATCAGTAATTGTTCCTCATCTACCTGATGATGGTGGGGGATGGTGTGATCTTCCTGTGTGGAATCCCGGGAATACAGAGGAAGGGGACATCTCTCTGGTGGATTTCTGTAACTGGATGACTCCACCATGGTGTCCTGGTACTGCTTTCTGTGACCTTTTGGAAACTCTGCCTCTTCGATTACAAAATCCTCATCATCCTCCTCTTTTACCTCAACTTTAGAATCTCTCAGATTTCCACTCTGAATATATAATAAAAATGACATCAATGGTAACAATGCAGATAATGTACAGATCCTAATAATACTATCAGTGATTGTTCCTCATCTACCTGATGATGGTGGGGGATGGTGTGATCTTCCTGTGTGGAATCCCGGGAATACAGAGGACGGGGACATCTCTCTGGTGGGTTCCCATTACTGGATCCATCTGTAGGAAACACACACACTGACTGAATACATTGTTTCTATGTGTTTATCAGATGATGGGGGATCTAGGTGGATCCTCCGTACTGCTCTCTCCTTTACAATAAAGTCTCCTCTTACCCGGTGATGTGAGGGGCGGCTGATTCTCCATCATGACGTCTTTGTAGAAATGGGTCTACAAATCCTCAAACATCAATCCATATACCCAAACAGTTTTTGTATTTAGTGGCCATCACTCACCTGTGCTGATGTCTGGAGAAGATTCCTCCTCTTTAACTTTGTCCATCATCCCAACCTCTTCCCTGAACTGCTGATCACCCCTCACATACGTCTCTTCTTCCTCTTTAACCTCATCTTTTATATCTATCAGATTTTCATTCTAAACAAAAAAATAGCAGGGAATGGTTGCTTTAAAATGTGAGCACAAATAACCTTATACAGAAAAGTGGAATATATCTTCATACAGTCAGATCACTTTTACGATCTCGACTTCCATCTTCACCTACCTGATGATGGTGAGGGATGGTGTGACCTTCCTGTGTGGAATCCCGGGAATACAGAGGATGGGGACATCTCTCTGGTGGGTTCTCATTACTGGATCCATCTGTAGGAAACACACACACTGACTGAATATATTGTTTCTATGTGTTTATCAGATGATGGGGGATCTAGGTGGAGCCTCCGTACTTCTCTCTCCTTTACAATAAAGTCTCCTCTTACCCGGTGATGTGAGGGGCGGCTGATTCTCCATCATGACGTCCTTGTAGAGATCCTTGTGTCCTATGAATCTTCTGAGAATCTTCCTTACCTCTCTGGTCAGGTCTGTGCTTTATTAATAGAGATAAGAGCGATATCATGAGAGACGCAAAAGAAACCATGGTGGCAGCATTGGGTCTAAGTGAAAAGTGGGTGACAGAAGCATCAAATATGGGGTGTGAGGAGTGGAGATCTGCAATGTTGAATAAGGGAATGAGGAGTGGGAGACAACAGTGTCAGTGGGGGTTGTGGAATATAGGTGAGCAGTGTGGGAAGGGGGGTGAGGAGAGGGGAACAACAGTATTGGATGAGGAATGAGAAGTAGGGAACAGGGGTGATAGATGGGGGTGAGGAATGGGGGACAGCAGTGTTAGATGGGGGGTGAGGAGTGGGGGACAGCGGTGTTAGATGGGGTGAGGAAAAGGGGGAAGCGGTGTTAGATGGTGGTGAGGAATGGGGGACAGCGGTGTTAGATGGGGTGAGGAAAAGGGGGACAGCGGTGTTAGATGGGGGTGAGGAGCGGGGGACAGCAGTGTGAGATGGGGGTGAGGAATGGTGAACAGCAGTGTTAGATGGGGGGTGAGGAGTGGGGGCCCAGTTGGTGTTGGGGCAGAGGACGGGATTAATGTTAGTAGTGACAAGGTAGGAAACCTGCTGAATATTTCCAAAGGTGAGTGTCGGGGTCACCCCGAGCTCTGCCTCTTCCCCAGATAGATTATGAGTACCTCGGCTCTGCCTGGTGAGGGCGCTACAGGAGAGCTGGAGGAAGTTTTGCTGCTCATCCTACTTATGTGATTTCACTGGGGGACTGCAATCTGATTCTCAGTGTTATGCGTTCCTCTGTTTCTGTTCCCTCGGCATAAAAGGACATTTTATTTATGTAATTAAAGATTATACATAGAAAATAATATCTTATTACCTCCTCTGCTGCCACTTCCAGCTACGTCTCCTCTCTACTTTCTCCCGACTCGCCTCTGAAATTCCTTTTTATAGCTGACCTCATTTCCTGTCAGTATCTTACATCACTTCCTGTCAGTATCTTACATTACTTCCTGTCTTTACCTCATCACTTCCTGTCTGTGCGTTCCATCTGAGAGAAGTCAGGTCACCACCTTGTGGACCATGTTGTTAGGTGACCAGATTTTTAAAATGAAATCCAGGGACATATTTTTTTTTTTTTTTACAAATGGTAAACTATTTTATAAGCATATTTCCTTGAAATGATCTATGCGGTGTATGTTGGATGTGTTTATGGAATGATTGTATGATATATATGTTATTTCTCACATTTTGTCCATGAGATAGAAAAAAATAAAGATAAAGATACTTTTTAAAATGTTTTGGGATGGGGCTACCAAATGTTAGGAAGATAAGATAGAGGAAAAACTTGGCGGGGGGGATGGGGGCAGCTAAATTCAAATCCAATCCGGGCAGGAGTGATGGTGTCACCTTCTCTGCAAAAGGTAAGAAATATCGCAGAGCTGCAATGTGCAAATAGTGGTGAAACACCAGTTATATAATGATAATAAAATGTAAAATATGCACATCAATTGTACTATTTATTATGATTATATATGGGGGGGAGGGGGGTCACCACTATTTGCACATTGCAGCTCTGCGATATTTCTTACCTTTTGCAGAGAAGGTGACACCATCACTACTATATTGTAATACGTTGGTTGATTTGCACAGGATATTCATTTATAGGTTTTACCATTATAAGTCCATTTGTAGAATTTTATAGATGAAGTGTATGGCAGTGCTGCATTTTTTGTTTTTTATTGTTGCACGTTAGATGAGGGAACCGGCTAACAAGATTCTCTTATTGCTTTTGAGATTTTTTTAGTTGCATGGTAGTTGTTTTACTTGATTTGTTATGTCCCCTGTGGACAGGTAACCAGTGGCCCTGCATATTGGTGGTCAGTGTGCCCCCTGTATGCTGGTGGTCAGTGTGTCCCCTGTATGCTGGAGGTCAGTGTGTCCCCTGTATGCTGGTGGTCAGTGTGCCCCCTGTATGCTGGTGGTCAGTGTGCCCCCTGTATGCTGGTGGTCAGTGTGCCCCCTGTATGCTGGTGGTCAGTGTTCCCCTGTATGCTGGTGGTCAGTGTGCCCCCTGTATGCTGGTGGTCAGTGTGCCCCCTGTATGCTGGTGGTCAGTGTGCCCCCTGTATGCTGGTGGTCAGTGTTCCCCTGTATGCTGGTGGTCAGTGTTCCCCTGTATGCTGGTGGTCCGTGTTCCCCCGTATGCTGGTGGTCAGTGTGCCCCTGTATGCTGGTGGTCAGTGTGCCCCTGTATGCTGGTGGTCAGTGTGCCCCTGTATGCTGGTGCTACGTGCAGGGTGCAGGAGGATTCTACATACAATAAGATACTATTGCACAGGGTGCAGGAGGATGCCACGTGCAGGGTTCAGGAGGATGCCACGTGCAGGGTTCAGGAGGAAGACAGGAGTTCACTTGTACAAGACCCAGAGGAGTCAATGGGCCCTTCTGAGGAGCGTGAGGAGTCTCAACCTAGTTGTAGCTCTCAAGGGTTGGAAAGTGAATCTGAACCCAGAGATGGGGTGTCATTAAGGCTACGAAGTGAAATACACCCGCCAAAGAGACTGACCTATGATACCCTAGGAGAGAGTTCTGAAGAACAAATTGTAACGTCCCAATGCCCCACACAAGTAACTGCCTCTTCTGTTGGGATTCCCAAGGAAGATGATCTTATTCCACCCGCTGACACTATTAGGTTGGCCACTGATTTCTTGTTGGCCTATTGTGAGAGTGAATCAGACCTTTCTAGTAATTTGTATAGTCAGCTGTTTGAAGGTGCATTTATTGACCAGTTGTCAGCTGCTATTAGTTCTACACAAGACTGCTGTTAGTTTTAATTCTGTGGTACTTTATATCTCAATGGAGTCTCCCACTTAGGAGTCCTATCATCTTTGGGGACCAAAGACATTCAAGTGGGGGGAGGATGTAGCCAAGTGAAGAAATCGCTACCAGCATAGTTAAGGCTGATATACTGCTCCTTTAAGTTTGTTGCTTATTTTGAGGTTCTCCTGAAGAGTGGCGTGTTGGATTGTGGAATATATAGTCCAGTGGAGGATAAAGACTGTGCAAAGTGGGCCGGGTGGAACTATCCTCCCGGGGAGCTGCAGGTTCCGCGGGGGGCTATGGGAGAGTCTATAAATAAGGGGCGGAGTCGGATGTTCGCTCTCTTGCCTCGGGGACCCCGTGCGGGGGGATGTGCCGGCGAACCGCTGTGGAGAGCAGAGCGAGTAGAGGCCGTGGCCTAGTGCGGAGACACCTTGGAGAGGTGGCGGATGTCACAGAGGAGTGACTGATCGAGAGCGGAGACTTGGAGAGGATGTTACAAAGAGGTACAGCCTGGTGCGGAGGACTGTCGGAGAGGAGTGTAAGAGGATTGGGTGAGAGATACCTAATTGTAATGAGCACAGCAGCTCACGGACACAGTGAAAGGGTCTGTGACGCAGTAGAGAAACAGAGAGGACTTTAATGTAGTGGAGCAGTTGCCATGGGACACTCCTGATCTTTCATAGTGCACTCTTTCAGGCTTTATTTAAGATTGATATGGATTCTCTTGAGATATATCCATGCAGCTGAGTTAGTCAGATCCAACTGTTTTAGATTGTAGATTAGGGGGCCGGATGCATGGATAGGGAGGCGGTGCCCTGGCGCCCCCAATGCACCAGCCGACTCTGCTCAGCAGAATGGACAGACTGCTCACCGTTAACACCCAACTGCAGTCTGATCCAATCTGCCCAGATGGAGAGGAACCGATCCCCTTCCAATTGTTTTTAGTGGAGCGGATTGCTCCAAGAGAATAGAGGGTCCAGTTGGGTCCACCTGAAAAACAGACAGGTGGATAAAATTAGACTGCTCATTTAAAAGTGCAATGTGATGGAAATAGAGAATAATTAATATATGTACGTTCCAAAGTGCTAGTGCAGTAAATAGGTTTCATACAAAAAGTCCAATGAAATTGTGTCCTGATAAACTTGTGCAGATCCAATGCAAGCTGTTTGCACCAACTTCAGTGTGACATCACCAAGACAATGCACACACCATCTGCTTACCAATAATTGTGTCCTCTTACAATTATGAGGTCATGTGTGCTTTGTCATCTGCTGGATATTTGCAGCCACTTCACTCAAAAAGCAACAGTGGCGGTGTGATGGCTTTCTCCCAAATGCGGCCTTTTACCACTCTATGCAAACCCCGGATATGCAAAGAATAAAGCACGCTGCTATAGGACATTACCATGCCAATGAAACAATTTGTCTCTTTATCCTAGTAAAGTTTGCTGTAAGTACATTAATAAAGCAGCTAATGCACTATAGAGTGCTTTATTCTTTGCATGTCGGGGCTTTCCTTTGATTGGCACCGGACTGGACAGAGTGGTAAAAGGCCGCCTTTGGGAGAAAGCCATCATACCGGCATTGTTGCTTTTTGAGTGAAGTGGCTGCAAATATCCGGCGGATGACAAGCACACAGGACCTCATACGTTTTATGAAGTCAAATTTTTTGGTTTGTGATTTGCCTTGGTGATGTTACACTGAAGTCGATGCAAACAGCTTGCAGTGGATCTGCATAAGTTTCTCACTGACTTTTTATATGAAATGAATGTTTTATGCATATTGTTTATTGCACCAGCACTTTGCACATATATTATTCCTGATAATCACATTGCGGCTCACACTTATATGATGGATGCTTATGGAAGATATTTTGTATTACTGCAATTTTTTGGAAATTTGAAAGCAGTTTGATAGCATTGAAAATTATTTAAAGGAACAGCGCACCTAATTTTTATTTGGAAAAATATTTTGGTGTTGATATATTCGGGGCACAGATATATTATGGGGGGAATTCTCCAAACTCTGGTGCAAAGAGGAACCCTGATGTAAGGGGGGCTTTGTCACCAGAGCCCCCTTTGATCAGAGTTGCCAGTGTTCTCCCTTAAATCAGGGTGCACAGAGCTCCTTTTCATCAGAGTTTCCCATTACATTATAAAGGGGAACTCTGTGGATATTGATGAAGGGGCTCATACAGGTTCTGAGTCCCATCCTCCCAGCAGTGCTGCTGTCTCGGGTGGAAGAATGGTGGTGGGGAGCACCAAAATGCACCTTCGCCTATGTACACAAAAATCCTGGCACCGGCCCTGCTCATGGGCCCAGCTGAGGACATTTAGGGCCTTAAGATCAAAGATGTGGTGGATGTGCCCTTTTGGTTTGGGAACTGTGATCAGAGTAGAACTCCTGGAACTCTTCTGGCCACAGACCCGGAAATGCAGATGACTTACAGGTACGTGATTCTTCGCAGAATGGCTGCCTTGCAGCAGTGCATGTATGTGGGGGCGGGCAAAAATAAAAAAAAGTCTCCCTGATAAAGAGAGAGGTTATTATATGGTGGATTTTATGTGGAACTCCTATGCCCAGCTGAGGACATTTAGGGCCTTCGAGATTGAAGATGTGGTGGATGTCCCCTTTTGGTTTGGGAACTGGGGACAAAGTAGAACTCCTGGGCCCAGCTGAGGACATTTAGGGCCTTAAGATTGAAGATGTGGTGGATGTCTCCTTCTGGTTTGGGAACTGTGGACAGAGAAGAACTCCTGGAACTCTTCTGGCCACAGACCCGGAAATGCAGATGACTTACAGGTACGTGATTCTTCGCAGAATGGGTGCCTTGCTGCAGTGCATGTATGTGGGGGCTGGGAAAAATAAAAAAAAAGTCTCCCTGATAAAGAGTGAGTGTCAGGGTTACCTGATCTGAGGCCGAGGTGCTAAGAGGGCTCCCCTTGCGGCTCAGTGCGGCTCAACCCTGGAGATGGTACAGAGGGTGTGGCACCCCAAGTGGCACGGGTTACCAGCTGCAGGCAGGTAGGTAGAACCAGGAGCAATCTGAGAGCGAACTCGAACAGGCTGTAATCACAGCAGGGTATAAGTCTTTCAAGGGCTCTGAAGCAGCCGGGCTACCTTGTGCTGAGGAATAGTCTCTAGTAGCGGAGACAGGTACTGGCCGAGGTCTTGGACTGGAGCAGGCAGCTGGAACCATGGTACAAGCCGAGGTCATGCACAGGAGACAACCAGAATAGCCGAGGTCTTGAAGCAAACCGGGGTCATACACGGTAGGTAACAGAAGCAAGGTCAGTGGGAGAAGCCAAGGGTCAAACCAGGAGCAGGAGATCAAATGGAATCAGGAACAAGCCAAGGTCACAACAGGAAATCACAGTAACACAGGAAGCTGAGAGATAATCCAGCAATGAGTCTGATCCTATGGCCACCTTTTATAGGCCTTTTCCCTGACAGGCCAGCAGAGGGCTGTGTCAGTTGAGTCAGGAATGTCCATTGCTATTACTGGCAATGTTGCCAGTTCTCCTACGGTCATTTCCCTGACAGTGCCCCCCCCCCCCAAGGGGCAGCCTCCGGATACCCAGAAGGGCCAGTCTCTCTGAGTGTCTGTTGTGGAACTCCCGGATCAGTCTAGGAGCGTGTACATTATCTGCAGGCTCCCAGGAAATTTCCTCTGCAGAATATTCCTTCCACTTGATGAGGTACTGGGTTTTTCTACCCCTCTTTCTGCAGTCCATTATGACCTCCACTTCGTACTCCGCTTCACCTTCCACCAGGACTGGAGGAGGAGGCAATTCATCCCTACCAGAAAAAGGACTGGGTACAACTGGTTTTAGCAGAGATACGTTAAATGCTGGGTGAATTTTGTAGTAGCTGGGTAAAACCAGTTCGAAAGCCACAGGGTTGACCTCCCTTTTGATCTCAAAGGGTCCAACGAATCTTAGACCCAGTTTCCAGGATGGGCAGGAAAGTTTAAGATCAGCTGAGGAAAGCCACACTTTGTCCCCTTTTTTAAAGGTGGGTTTGTTTCTTTTCTTTTTATTATAGAACCTCTTGTAATCTGTTTGTGCTTTCTGGATGGCCTCCTGAAGGAATAAGTAGTTTGTCCGGATAGAATCAATCCGGTCTTGGACTGCAGGGACAGATGCCTCAGGAAGGGTATTGGGCAAAAAGGAGGGATGGAACCCATAATTCGCCCAAAATGGGGACTGGTTAGTGGCGGCATGTACCAAATTATTGTATGCAAACTCCGCACATGGGAGAAGGGATATCCAGTCATTTTGGGCAAAAGTACAGAAACAACGAAGATACTGTTCTAGAGTCTGGTTTGTTCTGTCTGGCCATTGCTTTGGGGATGGTAAGCAGAAGAAAGACATATTTTAATGGACAAGGTCTTACAAAGATCCTTCCAGAATCTGGAGGTGAACTGTACTCCTCTATCGGAAACAATTTTATCCGGAAGCCTATGTAGACTGATTACTTCCTTGATGAACATTTTTGCTGTTTCTGGGGCTGATGGAGTGCCGGTCATGGGCAAGAAGTGGGCCATTTTGGTCAGACGTTCCACTACCACCAGGATGGTAGGAAAACCCCCAGAGGAAGGTAAGTCAACAATAAAGTCCAATGAGATCATCTTCCAGGGTTGCTCAGGGATGGGTAGAGGCCTTAACAGACCCCAGGACTTGGTGTTGAACCCCTTGTAGAGCTGACAGACCACACAGGAGCTAACGTAAGACTGGCAATCCTTCCTTAAACTTGGCCACCATAAGGAGCGTTGGATAATCTCAAGGTTCTTTCGTACACCAAAATGTCCGGCCAGCTGATGGTCATGGAAAGTCTTTAGAACTTGGAGCCTGACTGGTTGGGGAACAAAAACTTTGTCCTGGTGCCAAAGTAACCCGTCTCGACTCACCAAGGGGGGTACTTCTGTGTCCGCATACTAGGTGGATGCCTGTTTAATTGAGGATTTTAATTCTGGCTGGATCAGGAAAAAATGTTGTGCTGACAGAATGGTACTTGGTTCCACAGACTCAGGGGTATCAGGGAACATTCGGGAGAGGGCGTCTACTTTCTCATTCTTGGAGCCTGGTCGTTAAGTTATGTGGAAATTAAATCTTGAGAAAAATAAAGCCCACCGGGCCTGTCGTGGTCTCAGATGTTTAGCAGCCCTCAGGTATTCTAAATTTTTATGATCCGTGAAGATCATAATTGGGTGGGCGGCACCTTCCAATAAATATCTCCACTCCTCCAAGGCGGTTTTAATGGCCAAAAGTTCTCGGTCACCCACGTCATAATTTCACTCTGAGGGGCTCATCTTTTGAGAGAAAAAGGCAATAGAGTGGAGTAAGGCCTTAGGTCCTTGGCGCTGAGACAAGATGGCTCCTGTGGCTATTTCTGAGGCGTCTACCTCTAATACAAAGGATAAAGCTGGATCTGGGTGCTGTAAGACTGGTGCAGAGGTGAACAGTCCTTTGAGTTTGGCAAATACTGCCTGAGCTTCTGGGGACCATTTGAATCTGGTAATTGGTGAAATGATAGCTGAAAAGTCTTTTACAAATCTTCGGTAAAAATTTGCAAATCCTATGAATCATTGAACACCCTTCTTATTTGAAGGGGCTGGCCATTCAAGGATAGCTTTCACCTTTTGTGAGTCCATTGCGATTCCCTCGGTAGAGATGATAAGATCCAGGAATTGGATGGAAGTCTTTTCAAATTCACACTTTTCTGCTTTAATGTATAAACTGTGCTTCCTTAGAGTCGCAAGGACTTTTTTCACGTGAGCTCTGTGGAGATCCAGGGTAGCAGAGAAGATGAGGATGTCATTTAGGTAAACGATTACGAAATAGTCCAGAAATACCCAGAAAATATTGTGTACGAAGTGCTGGAATGTGGCTGGGGCGTTACATAATCCGAATGGCATAACTAAATATTCAAAATGTCCGAACCGGGTCCTGAAAGCTGTTTTCCATTCGTCCCCCATTCCGGATACGAACCAGATTGTAAGCTCCCCGTAGGTCAAGTTTAGTAAAGAGCTGGGCAGTTCGGAACCTTTGGAAGAGTTCAGAAATGAGGGGAAGTGGGTATCAGTTTTTAATAGTAATTTTGTTAAGTTCTCTGTAATCCACACATGGCCTTAGTGAACCATCCTTCTTCCCGACAAAAAAAATTCCAGCTCCAGCGGGGGAGGAAGAAGGACGGATGAATCCCTTTTCAAGGTTCTCATCAATATACAGTCGTAAAGTCTCTAGCTCAACCTCAGATAACGGAAATATACGCCCAAAGGGGATCTCGGCATCGGGAAGCAGTTCAATGGGGCAGTCGTAAGGCCGATGAGGTGGGAGAACATTAGCCTTCTTCTCATCAAAAACATCCAAAAACTCATGATAGACTGTAGGTATAGCCTGACTGACATCTGGAATTGATTGGATGGTTGAACAACTGGTGGGACTGCTAACCCCGGGAACGAAGCAGTGTTGCAGACAGTAGGAAGAGGGAAAGGAAATCTCCAGTTGATCTGTGAATTATGGGCCTGCAACCAGGGAATTCCCAGGATGATGGGGAACATGGGAGAGCAAAGGATGTCAAAACAAATTAATTTCTGGTGGCCAGTCTGTTATCGTGAGGATGGGCTTGGTTTCCTGGGTGACAAGTCCAGAACTGGGCAAGGAACCATCGGCCAGATGCACCTCAAGTCACTGACGTTTATTGCAGAGGGGTACACGGAGTCTTCTTGCCAAAGTCAAGTCCATAAAACAGCTGCAAGCCCCCGAATCAACTATGGCCTCTTCTGCCACGTGTAGTGAGACAGGAAGAACGAGATGAGACGGAGAATATCCGGATACTTGGAAGTAAGAACTTTGTGGGAGGAACTTACGGGGTCTCACGGGGCAGTTTCGTAGGAAGTGTCCGGACCCTCCGCAGTAGAGACAAAGATTGGCTTGTCGGCGGCATTGTCGCACCAGGCCGATCTGCATTGGTTCATCCTCTGCATGGATAGCGGGGAAAGGCGCTGGTGCTGTAGTTGGAGTGAAGTGGTAAGGGACCCTAGGCAACATCCAGGTTGGGCGAGAAGTCTGTGAGCGCTCAGAGCGACGCTCCCGGAGGCGCCTATTGAGCTGGATAGTAAGTTGAATCAGTCCTTTCAGGGTAGTGGGAGTCTCTACCCTGGCCAGCTCATCCTTAAGAGATTCGGATAATCCCAGACGGTATTGGTACCTAAGGGCCGTCTCATTCCAGCACGTATCAGCAGACCACTTGCGGAACTCTACTGTGTAATCTTCGGCGGGGCATTTTCCCTGCTGGAGGGAATGCAAGGTAGCCTCAGCTGTACCCACACGCTGAGGATCATCATAAATTTGGGCCATTAGATCAAAGAAAGTGTCCATAGAATTGAGAGCAGGGTCTTTTTGTTCCAGCAGGCCATGGGCCCAGGCCTGGGGCTCCTCCAACAGTAATGAAATCACAAACCCAACCTTTACAGTCTCTGAAGTAAAAGTTCTAGGCTGGAGGGCCAGGTATAGTTGGCAGGTGTTTCTGAAGGCCCTGAATTTCTTTCGATCACTGGAGAAGCGTTCAGGTATTGGCACCCGTGGCTCAGGAGGAGGAACCATAGCGTAGGAGGAAACTGGCTGTCCCGTAAGGGATGGAACAGAAACTGTGCTGGTGGATGGAGGACTGAGATCCGCAGGAGAAATTGTCAGATGTTGCAGTCGACCTTCCAGTTGGAAGTATCCCTCCTGCAGACGCTGTACTATCTGGGTGAGGGCAGTGACCTGTTGGCATAGAGCCTTGAGTGGGGAAGCACCTCTGTCGACCTCTGACATGGCTGGATTATACTGTCAGGGTTTCCTGATCCGAGGCTGAGGTGCTAAGAGGGCTCCCCTTGCGGCTCAGTGTGGCACACCCCTGGAGATGGTACAGAGGGTGTGGCGCCCCAAGTGGCACGGGTTACCAGCTGCAGGCAGGTAGGTAGAACCAGGAGCAATCAGAGCGCACTGGAACAGGCTGGAATCACAGCAGGGTATAAGTCTTTCAAGGGCTCTGAAGCAGCCGGGCTACCTTGTGCCGAGGAATAGTCTCTAGTAGCGGAGACAGGTACTGGCCAAGGTCTGGGACTGGAGCAGGCAGCGGGAACAGTGGTACAAGCCGAGGTCATGCACAGGAGAGAACCAGAATAGCCAAGGTCTTGATGCAAGCCGGGGTCATACATGGTAGGTAACAGAAGCAAGGTCAGTGGGAGAAGCCAAGGGTCAAACCAGGAGCAGGTGATCAAACGGAACCAGGAACAAGCCAAGGTCACAACAGGAAATCCAAATAGGAAGCACAGAAAGCTGAGAGATAATCCAGCAATGAGTCTGATCTTATGGCCACCTTTTATAAACCATTTCCCTGACAGGCCGGCAGAGGGCTGTGTCAGTTGAGTCAGGAAAGTCCATTTCTATTACTGGCAATGTTGCCAGTTCTCCTACGGCCATTTCCCTGACAGAGAGGTTATTATATGGTGGATTTTATGCGGAACTCCTGGGCCCAGCTGAGGACATTTAGGGCCTTAGGATTGAAGATGTGGTGGATGTCTCCTTTTGGTTTGGGAACTGTGGACAGAGAAGAACTCCTGGAACTCTTCTGGCCTTAGCTCAGTGAGATAGAGTTTGGAAGACTAATGTCATAGACAGGTTGATAAAAAGTTTAGGGCTTTAGAAAGGGCCTCCAATGGCTGTCAATGTGGTGCCTTCTCCACTCTCCATCTCACTAATAAAACCCCAATGGATGACTCTCTATGAACTGATCACATTCCAATCACCGATCATCTAATCATTGGTAAAAAAGAAGACTCGGCACAGAATATTGTACGAAGAGTTTTTATTGGACAAGATCAGAATAAGCGATTACCACACAGTAATGATATGAATAAAATAAAGCTTAAATCTTTTATAATAGAATTAACAAATGTATCAAATATATTAATAATCATACATTGGTTGGACCAATAAAAAGCCGGCTACTTCAATAAACCTAAAGGAGCAAAAAAATTAAGCAACCAATCATCAGGTATGCATTCTTGACCGTGATGCGATTGAGGACCCTATAATCAATGCAAGGTCTCAACTCCCCCCCCTTCTAAGAAGGTTCACCAGTGAAAGATAAATCCTGATTGGCTGCTGTGGGTTAATGCATGTTACAGTGATCTTTTTCCATCCAGTAGGTTAGATCTATATACATATTTATAAGTAGAACACAAAAAGAATGTATTGTCAGAATTGTTTGTCTGCTGCCCTATGTATTGTCATGAATGCCCACTTGTTGCCCCCATGTATTACCAACAGGTGCGCACACCGTGGTGAAGAAGCACGATATTACGTGTGAAACGCGTCCACCTTTCTGTATCCCGTATTGACTGTCTGCAATAAATATCATCGCTATAACCTGTTGGAGTGCGACCATTTTCATTGGT
>NC_138770.1:16270245-16330245 GCF_965119305.1 Pelophylax lessonae
GGGCAGAAGTTTTCAGGAAAAACAGCGTTGTGAGTACTCGAAACTGCCCAGGGGTCTGCCTAGGAGAGGGGACCACTCCAGAGGGTCAGAGGGATCGGGGAGCCAGCTAACCAGTAGAGAAGGCTTAGAAAGGGGGTGCCAGTGTCTAAGCCCTGAAGATAAGTGAGAGAAAGGGGGCACTGGTGCGGGCCCTGAAGTGTTCAGCAGTGGAGCAGTTCATACAAGTAGCTACCTCAGCAAGGAGTGCTTAAGGGAGCTTAAAGAGGACTTCATTATTCAGGAAAGCAGTCAAAAGTCAGTTCAGCGTTAACAGGCAGCAGGCCAGTGTTAAACAGCATTGACCGGCATTTACCCAGCGTCAAGTCAGTGCCAATCGGCATTTTTCAGTTGTCCCTGCAATTTGTGCATAGTTGAGTCAACTGAGTATCCCACTCATCCCTTCTCCTATCCAAGTTACAAAATAAATACAAAACCCAAAGATACTGGACTGGTCATTGTCTTAGTGCTCACACTTGGAGAACATGCTTAAATATGCTGTTGTTGCTAGCGGTAACCCAGGGGGACCCACATCCAGCAAAATGGCTGGGAATTGTGCTACACGGTTAAAGGAGATCTGTGGTGGAACTGGGTGCAATCACAAAACCAAACTATGACAACTAACCAGATCAATGATACCACCCAACCAAACATCACTAAGTAAGCTTTAACCATTCTTCCATAATTACCCGAGCTGATATCTGGAGAAGTTTCTTCCTCTTTAACTGCGTCCATCATCCCAACCTCCTCTGTAAAATGCTGATCACCCCTCACATACGTCTTTTCCTTTATAACCCCAATTTGTACATTTATCAGATCTTCATCCTAAACCAACAAAATGGGAGAAATAATATTAAATACAAAAAATAAAAATAATAGAAAAATTATATCTTTTAGGGCCTGGGATTCTCATCAACCTGATGATGGTGGGGGATGGTGTGATCTTCCTGTGTGGAATCCCGGGAATACAGAGGAAGGGGACATCTCTCTGGTGGATTTCTGTAACTGGATGACTCCACCATGGTGTCCTGGTACTGCTTCCTGTGTCCTTTTGGAAACTCTGCCTCCTCCACTACAAAATCCTCATCATCCTCCTCTTTTATCTCTTCTTTAATGATGACCTGTGTGTAATCCCGGGAATACAGAGGACGGGGACATCTCTCTGGTGGGTTCCCATTACTGGATCCATCTGTAGGAAACACACACACTGACTGAATACATTGTTTCTATGTGTTTATCAGATGATGGGGGATCTAGGTGGATCCTCCGCACTGCTCTCTCCTTTACAATAAAGTCTCCTCTTACCCGGTGATGTGAGGGGCGGCTGATTCTCCATCATGAAGTCTTTGTAGAAGTGGATCTACAGATCCTCAAACATCAATCCATATACCCAAACAGTTTTTGTATTTAGTGGCCATCACTCACCTGTGCTGATGTCTGGAGAAGATTCCTCCTTCTTAACTTTGTCCATCGTCCCAACCTCTTCCCCGAAATGCTGATCACCCATCACATTCATCACTTCTTCCTCTTTAACCTCATCTTTTATATCTATCAGATTTTCATTCTAAACAAACAAAATAGCAGGGAATGGTTTCTTTAAAATGTGAGCACAAATAACCTTTTACGTTTAGTTGAATATATTTTCATACAGTCAGATCACTTTTACGATCTCAACATCCATCTTCACCTACCTGATGATGGTGGGGTATGGTGTGATCTTCCTGTGTGGAATCCTGGGAATACGGAGGATGGAGACATCTCTCTGGTGGGTTTCTGTAGCTGGATGACTCCATCATGGTGTCCTTGTACTGCTTCCTATGTCCTTTTGAAAACTCTGCCTCCTCCATTACAAAATCTTCATCATCTTCCATTTTTATCTCTTCTTTAATGTTGACCTCTTTGGAATCTTGGGAATACAGAGGACGGGGACATCTCTCTGGTGGGTTCCCATTACTGGATTCATCTGTAGGAAACACACACACTGACTGAATACATTGTTTCTATGTGTTTATCAGATGATGGGGGATCTAGGTGGATCCTCCGTACTGCTCTCTCCTTTACAATAAAGTCTCCTCTTACCCGGTGATGTGAGGGGCGGCTGATTCTCCATCATGACGTCCTTGTAGAGATTCTTGTATCCTTCTAAGAATCTTCTGAGAATCCTCCTCACCTCTCCGGTTAGGTCTGTTTTTTATTAATAGAGATAAGAGTGATGTCATGTGACCTCACAGAATCTTGCTCACCTCTCCGGTCAGGTCTGTGTTTTATTATTAGGGATAGGAAGTGATGTCATGTGACCTCCCAGAATCCTCCTCACCTCTACGGTCAGACGTGTTTTAATAATAGAGATAAGGGAGGGAGTTTACCTGCTCATCCTACTTATGTGATTTCACCAGGGGACTGCAATCTGATTCTCAGTGTTATTTGTTTCTCTGTTTCCCTGGCATAAAAACGGAAGGACAACATTTTATTTATGTAATTAAAGACTATATATAGAAAATAATATCTTATTACCTCCTCTGCTGCCACTTCCAGCTACATCTCCTCTCTTCTTCCTCCCGACTTGCCTCTGAAATTCCTATTTATATCTGACATCACTTCCTCTGTGGACCTACATCACTTCCTGTCAGTGTCTTAAATTACTTCCTGTCTTTATCTCCTCACTTCCTGTCTGTATCTTGCATCACTTCCTGTCTGTGCGTTCCATCTGAGAGAAGTCAGGTCACCACCTTGTGGACCATATTGGGATTTTTATACTTAGCGTACTTACGGTGATTGTAGGCGTATTTTTTTTTTTTTAAGTAATTTTTATTGGAATTTTAATTTAACAATTTCAACAATAACATTTACAATTATTTGTTACTTCTGACTCATTGCTTGGTACATGTAACAACAGTTAAGAAAATGAAGGAAATTATGAGAATTACAGGAGTACCAGGTAACAGTTAGATGAGAAAAAAACTATTATGATTAAATAAAACACAGCACACTCAAACCGCCTACCCCCAATGGGAACTATCTGTAAGTGGATTGGTTGCCGTGTACTAAGGTTTATTAGGGATGGGACATTGGAACCAATTGATCTGAACTATAATGGAGATTTAGATATCACATTTCTTTAGGTAAGTAGAAGCTCTTGGGTTGTTTAACCAAATTTGCCATTTCTTTTTAAATGTATTAGTAGATGAATTTTTGTATGATAAAAGCAGTTGGTACTGTGCTTGTATATTCAGTCTGGTAATTACGTTGGACTGGTTGGGAGATTCGGTAGATTTCTACATACTAGCAATAGTAAGTCTTGCAGCTATTAGAATGTGTGCTACTATAGTTCTATAACATATTGGGTATAAATCTAGGTCTATTCCCAATAGTGCCATCGCAGGTGTCAGTTCTGTCAGGTTACCGGTTATTTCGGCTATAAGTGAAGAAATAGATTTCCAGAAACTTATTAAATTCTTGCAGGCCCAGAGAGTGTGGTGAAGATTTCCTGTTACTTCATTACATCTCCAGCATATCGGGGAGGCAGAAAGAAATATTTTCGATAATCTATATGGTGTCAAGTACCATCTGTTTAGAATTTTTTGTGAATTATCCCAATGCTCAATGCATGAGGATGCTTTATTATTAATCAATAATGCTTTTTGCCATTGTTCCCACGTAAAATTTTGTGAGAGATCCTTTTCCCATTTAGTCATATTAGGATTTTTATTACTGGAAAAGGAAAGTAGATTAAAGAATAGTTTTATTCCTTTCGTTTTTTGTGAGTTTTGGCCTGTAAAAAATTGCCATATTTCTGTGGGAATATCAATATTACCATCGAGTTTCAGATCTTTTAGTCGGGCGCATTTCCTTAGTTTATCCTCCGCAACACTCCTGAGATGCAACGGAAGGTTATTATAATAATGGTAACCTTGATTTATCCACTCTTCGGCCGATAATCTTATTTTATAGTAGTCAATTATTCTTGTAGGTAATGCTACTTTCGAGTATATGTTTCCAGTTTTAGTTTTGGATAGGATATGCTTCCATGCTAATAGTGTTGATTTGATAGAAAGAAAGTTGGGTATGACTATTTTTTTGGGTATTATAATTCTGGCCATAGAAAGGGCAAATAGATCGTGTCCTTTAGTGATCTCTTTTTCAATGTTTGTTCATAGTTTGTCCTCATGATAGGAGAACCAGAATTTCATTTGGTCTAATAGTGATGCATAGTAGTAATTTTTTATATCTGGCAATCCCATTCCTCCTAAGGCTTTGGGAGTTGTTAATATTGAGAATGCTACTCTGGGTTTTTTCTTATTCCATATAAAATGTTTTAATGTAATATTCATCTGCGTGAAAAGTTTGGGGGTTATCAGGATGGGGAGGGACCGGAAATAGTATAAGATTTTAGGTAGTATTTGCATTTTAAAGGCTGCTATTTTACCAACCCATGATAATTGAACGTTTTGGATATGTTGTAGGTCTTTGTTAGTTTGTTCTAGGAGTTTAGGAAAATTAACTTGGTATAATTTGGAGGTTGGGTACGTCAATTGTATACCTAGATATGATATAGATACATCATCCCAATTGTAGCCATATTTCTCACGCAGGTTTTTAATGTGATCTTTCTCAATATTCATAGGTAGGACATAGCATTTGTTTTGATTGACTTTGTAGTAGGAGACTTTACTATATTGATCTAGTATTTTTTGAACCGTGGGTAAAGATGTGTCAGGGTTTGTCATTGTTAGAATAATATCGTCTGCGAATAGCCCCAGTTTATGTTCATATTGCCCTATTTTAATGCCATTAATATCGGGGTTATTGGGTATATATTCCGCTAAAGGCTCTATTGCTAATGAGAATATTATTGGAGATATTGGACAACCTGGTCTGGTTCCATTGGTCAAATTAAAGCTTTTGGATATTAAACCTGAGGAGAACACTTTAGCTGAGGGTTGTGAGTATAAAGTCATAATGGCCGAGTGTATAAATCCCTTGATTCCAAATTTTTCTAGAGTTTTAGAAATAAACTTCCAATGCATTCTATCAAAAGCTTTCTCTGCATCTAATGCTAAGAGAATCGCGGGAGTTTGACTATTTTCTATATGATTAATTAGATTTATCATTCGTCTAGTACCATCAGGGGCTTGTCTTCCTTTAACGAAACCTACTTGGTCTGGACTAATGGGATATGATGTTATATTATTTCGTCGGTTCGCTAATATTTTCGCATAGATTTTTATATCCGCGTTGAGTAATGATATAGGTCTATAATTTATGGGTGAGGTTGGGTCTTTTCCTGGTTTGGGAAGGGTAATTATTAGTGCTTCTAACATCTCTTTTGGGTATTTTCAAGATTTGGCTACTTGGTTAAATAATTTGGTCAGATATGGAGATAAGATGTCGCTGAAGGCTTGATAATATTCTCCAGACAATCCATCAATCCCGGGGGTTTTATGTTTGGGTAATGATTTAATAACTGTGAGGGTTTCTGACTCTGATATTGGGGCATTGATTGATTCTAGATCTTTGGGGTATATTTCAGGTAGGTTTATTGTTTTTAGGAAGTCAGATATCATTTCAGATGTGGGTTGATGGGTGTGTAGGTCCTCTTTAAGATTATACAGGGATTCATAATACTCTGAGAAGGTATCAGCTATTTCCTGGGGGTTATAACTTACTTTACCTGATTTGGGATGAATTATTTTGCTAATTTTATTTTTAATTTGTCGTTGGCGTAGTTGGTTAGCCAATAGTTTGCTAGCTTTGTTACCTTGGGAGTAGTAGTTTGAATTCAGTCTTTTTAAGTATTTATCGTGATCTTCTATCAAAATTATTCTTAAATCTGTTCTGAGGTTATTGAGTTGTTGTTCTAGTTTTATATCATTAGGGGTATTTTTGTGTTTTTCTTCTAGTCCCGAGATATCCTTTAATATTTTATTTATTGTGTCGTTTTTCTTTTTTTTTTCCCTAGCCGCTACTTGGATTAGTAGACCTCTAATATAGGCTTTACGAGAACACCATAATGTGGTGTTTTCCACCGAGTCATTATCGTTAATTACAAAGAAATCTTTAAGTTTTTCTTTTAGCATGGACGAATGTTTTTCTTGGGAAAGGATATAAGTGTTGTTTCTCCATACTCTGTTATTGGCACAGGGTTGTCCTATTTTGATTTCCATTGTTATAGGGGCATGATCAGACCAAGAGATATTGTGTATCTGAGCATTGATTATATTCTGCAATAATAATTTGTCTGTAATAAAATAGTCTATTCTGGAATAAGATTTGTGAACATGGGAGTAATATGTGTAATCCCTTTCGGTGGAATGAAGGCACCTCCAGGGATCATACATATCCTCATTAGAAAAAATACTGTTTAGGCCAATTCTTTTAGTGTGTCCTTGCTTGGAGGTGTCCATAAGGGGGTCCAATGGTGCATTAAGATCTCCACATATAATAAGGTGTCCCTTTTGTATTTTCCGTGCCTTCGATATTACTTTCTTTATGAACTGATGAGGGTTTTTTTTGGGGGCATAGATATTAACTATGGTATATTCTGTGTTTTCAATAGTTCCTACTAGTATGATGAATCTTCCTTGAGAGTCAGTTTTAATTTCCAGAGGTTGAAAGGACTCAGAGTCTTTTATTGCTAAGATAACTCCTTTCTTTTTCTTGGTGTTGTTGGAGACAAAGATATGCGGAAACTTGTGATGAGAGAATTTTGGTGCTTTGTTTGCTGCAAAGTGAGATTCTTGTATGCAGACAATGTCACTGTCAAGTTTTAAAATGTCATTCCATAGAGCTTTACGCTTATACGGGCTGTTGAGACCTCTTGCATTAATTGACAATAATTTAAGACCCATTAGATTGGTAAGGTTTTTTTGATGGAGACTAACATTAGTAGATGTTTTGAAGAGAAAAGTGATATATTGAGATCTTCATTGTTGGATCCTGTTCCATCCAGTAGGTGGCAGTGTTGTACCCTGTAATTTTCTGAAAGTAGTGTAGAACTAAAACCATAAACCATAGGTGTAGAAAGGTAAAAAGGGAGATGAAATTTAACTCCTGTGTACATTAGGACTGTACTGGTTATTGGGGTTAATGAAAAGTTAGAAACAAACTGAGAACAAGGAAAAAGAAAACTCCCCGACATGGGGTTCCCTGAGTTATTCGTTACCTGAGGGCGGATAATATCCTATTTTTCCTGTGTGTGACCATAAAAATATATGGTGAATGGGAAAGATTTTTCTTTTATTGGTGAAATATTTTATTTATTACTTGTTTGCCATTGCTGTGGGATTTTCTCAGGTGGACCTTTGCCAAGTGCATTCTCGTCATTTTTTGGTAATAAGCCCCATGATTTTAGAATTTTCAGGCCTTCTTCCATGTTGGTGATATTATACGTCATTCCATCTCGGTCTATCATAATTTTCGTAGGAAATCCCCATTTGTAAATTATTTTATGATTCTTTAGAATTTTAGTAATCGTGTTTAAATTCTTGCGTGCCTGTATAGTTGCCTGTGAAAGATCTGAGTATAATATTATTCCTGCATAGGGATCCGGTAGAGGTGAATTATGCCGTGCAAATTGCATCAACTGATCTTTTACTTGAAAAAAGTGGATTTTGGCAATAACATCCCTAGGCAGCCTTTGTGGTATATGTGCGGGTTTAGGTAACCGGTCTGCATGGTCTATCATCAGTTCCTTATGGGGAATCGTAGGTAGCAGTGTGGAAATCATTTCTTTTAGGAAGCTTTTCAGATCAGCAGGCTTTATGTTCTCAGGAATGCCTCGGAATTTTACATTATTCCTTCTTGATCTGTCTTCCAAATCTGCTACTTTTAGTTTAAGATTTTTAATCTCATCCTCCAGCTCGAAATGTGCGTCAACTAGATCATTATGTGCATTGGTGAAATCGCACATTTTATTTTCTACATAGTCCACTCTCTCTCCAAGGTTGTCTATTTCTTTTTTAGATTGGTGCATAAAGCTCATCACATCATATTGTAGGGCTCCTCTTAATGACATTATTATGTCTTTAATTGTGGAATCTGATATAGGTTGGCCTGTGGTGGGTATTGCATTTAATTTTGCATCATATGGATTGTTACCACGTGTGAAATCATAGTCATGATCATGATCAATATCACTTACATTTCCATTGGAAGGAGTGATTTTCCTCTTCTGCTTTAGAGGGCTGCTGGTGTCATCTTGCATCTGCAGACTGCATTCATTTGGGGCATTCTGTGATCCTTCACCTTCTTCAGCATTCATTTCTTGCTCTCTAGCATTGCCATGAGAGGGGGAGGAGTCAGCGCCATTTTGGTATTTTCCTGGAGTCCCGGCCGGGCTCCTAAAGTCCCCTAATTTGAGGGGAATTCCTCTTTCTTTCCTCTTCCCCATCCTTCCGCTAGATTGCTGCATCTTTTGGGTGTTTTTTCAATCCCTCAGGAGTGCTGAAAGTCGCTTTCCTTTACTGCAGGGAGCCCGTTATCAGAGAGCTCTATGCAGCAGCTTCCATTTGCCTTCACAGCCGGCCACGCCCCCCTCCACTGTGACCTCTTTTATCTCCAGCAGATGATGACATATACACATAATATCTGACAAAAGTAAGTACACCCCTCACATTTTTGTAAATATTTTATTCTATCTTTTCATGTGACAACACTGAAGAAATGACACTTTGCTACAATGTAAAGTAGTGAGTGTACAGCTTGTATAAGACTCCATTCACACTAGCGCGACTTGTCAGGCGACTTGGTTGCCTGACAAGTCGCGGTCGATCGCCCGCCATTGAATAGTACAGGACCCGTTCTAATAGGAGCGACACAAGTCGCTCCGACTTAGAAAAAGGGTCCTGTACTAATTTGGGGCGACCTGGAGGCGACTTGCATTGGCTTCAATTATATGAAGTCCGTGCAAGTCGCGCCGAGGTCGCGGTGCACGCTGTGCACCGCGACTTCACAGGTCGCCCCAGCAAGTCGTGTCGCCGCTGTCTGAACGGGGTATAACAGTGTAAATTTGCTGTCCCCTCAAAATAACTCAACACACAGCCATTAATGTCTAAACTGCTGGCAACAAAAGTCAGTACACCCCTAAGTGACAATGTCCAAATTGGGCCGAAAGTGTCAATATTTTGTGTGGCCGCCATTATTTTCCAACACTGCCTGAACCCTCTTGGGCATGGAGGTCACCAGAGCTTCACAGGTTGTCACTGGAGTCCTCTTCCCCTCCTCCATGATGACATCACAGAGCTGGTGGATGTTAGAGACCTTGCGCTCCTCCCCCTTCTGTCTGAGGATTCCCCACAGATGCTCAATAGGGTTTAGGTCTGGAGACATGCTTGGCCAGTCCATCACCTTTACCCTCAGCTTCTTTATCAAGGCAGTGGTCATCTTGGAGGTGTTTGGGGTCGTTATGTTGGAATATTGCCCTGAGGCCCAGTCTCTGAAGGGAGGGGATCATGCTCTGCTTCAGTATGTCACAGTACATGTTGGCATTCATGGTTCCCTCAATGATCTGTAGATCCCCAGTGCCGTCAGCACTCATGCAGCCCCAGACCATGACACTCCCACCACCATGGATGACTGTAGGAAGACACACTTGTCTTTGTACTCCTCACCTGGTTGCCCCCACACACGCCTGACACCAAATAAGTTTATCTTGGTCTCATCAGAGCACAGGAGATGGTTCCAGTAATCCATGTCCTTATTCTGCTTGTCTTCAGCAAACTGTTTGCGGGCTTTCTTGTCCATCATCTTTAGAAGAGGCTTCCTTCTGGGATGACAGCCATGCAGACCAATTTGATGCAGTGTGCGGCATATGGTCTGAGCACTGACAGGCTGACCCCTCCCCTACCCCTTCAACCTCTGCAGCAATGCTGGCAGCACTCATACGTCTATTTCCCAAAGACAACCTTTGGTAATGATGCTGAGCATGCCACTCAACTTCTTTGGTGGACCATGGGGAGGCCTGTTCTGAGTGGAACCTGTCCTGGTAAACCACTGTATGGTCTTGGCCACCGTGCTGCAGCTCAGTTTCAGGATCTTGGCAATCTTCTTGTAGCCTAGGCCATCTTTATGTAGAGCAACAATTCTTTTTTTCAGATCCTTATAGAGTTCTTTGCCATGAGGTGCCATGCTGAACTTCCGGTGACCAGTATGAGAGAGTGAGAGCGATAACACCAAATTTAACACACCTGCTCCCATTCACACCTGAGACCTTGTAACACTAACGAGTCACATGACACCGGGGAGGGAAAATGGCTGATTGGGCCCAATTTGGACATTTTAAGAGGGGTGTACTCACTTTTGTGAGATACTGTATAGTGTGGAAATGTAGAATAACCCTGTATATTACAATGAGTGAATTTATGGTCTGTACCACGAGGGGAGTTATTGGTGTCAGTAAATTGCGGTTCCAGACATTGTATGTGGGGGATGAAATGATAATTAAAGGTCGGGATTAGGGAAGATTTCTGTAAGATTTTACACGGGAATGATCAGCGCCCCCTCCAGAGACACTATGATGAGTCACACAATAGGAGTCTGAGAGGGACTGGATTTTGGGGGAATGCATAGTTGCCAACGCTCACAGATTTCCTGGGTAATCCTCACAGGAAATTGACTGCTGTCCCAAGGAGAATCCCAAAAATGTATCAATGTCCCGGGCAGCAGCCAGCCTAGTAGAGACTCTGCATCGTAAACCCCCCCCCCCAGTGCTGGGGTAACACACAGGTTAATATGAGAGCTTTCTCAGATCCTCCCCCTGCCTCATCCTCTCCACCGGATTTACCATGCAAGGAGGTCAGGTGGCGTTTGCCTCTCAATGATTGGGTGGGACTCAGAGAGGGGGTGTGGCTAGCCTCAGCAAGGTGAAGATGAATATGGCAGCCCGACCTGATGCCATCCAAGCAGCCAGAGGGGTATTTCTACCCTGCAGTTCAGTCTCTGAGGGAAAATCATGATAGCTCGGCTTTTTGTCTCTTTTTTTTTGTATGTAGTGAGGAAACTGCACTGACCGGTGTACTCACTGACATCCCTCCCCCATACACAGAACATTGTATATATTCATGGCTGTGTGAGAAGCCTCTGCTGTCAGCTGTGTCCTTCGCTTCTGACCTTCTCTATCATGTCCGCAATCTCTGAACCCATCTCTGGTATCATGTCCGCAGTCTCTGAACCCATCTCTGGTATCATGTCTGCAGTCTCTGACAATCTCTTGTATCATGTCTGCAGTCTCTGACCATCTCTTGTATCATGTCCGCAATCTCTGAACCCATCTCTGGTATCATGTCTGCAGTCTCTGAACCCATCTCTGGTATCATGTCTGCAGTCTCTGACAATCTCTTGTATCATGTCTGCAGTCTCTGACCATCTCTTGTATCATGTCCGCAGTCTCTGATCATCTCCTGTATCATGTCCGCAGTCTCTGACCATCTCTTGTATCATGTCTGCAGTCTCTGATCATCTCTTGTATCATGTCTGCAGTCTCTGATCATCTCTTGTATCATGTCTGCAGTCTCTGACCATCTCTTGTATCATGTCCGCACAGTCTCTGACCATCTCTTGTATCATAGCCGCACAGTCTCTGACCATCTCTTGTATCATAGGCGCACAGTCTCTGACCATCTCTTGTATCATGTCCGCACAGTCTCTGACCATCTCTTGTATCATGTCTGCAGTCTCTGACCATCTCTTGTATCATGTCTGCAGTCTCTGATAATCTCTTGTCTCATGTCCGCACAGTCTCTGACCATCTCTTGTATCATGTCCGCAGTCTCTGATCATCTCCTGTATCATGTCCGCAGTCTCTGACCATCTCTTGTATCATGTCTGCAGTCTCTGATCATCTCTTGTATCATGTCTGCAGTCTCTGACCATCTCTTGTATCATGTCCACACAGTCTCTGACCATCTCTTGTATCATAGCCGCACAGTCTCTGACCATCTCTTGTATCATAGCCGCACAGTCTCTGACCATCTCTTGTATCATGTCCGCACAGTCTCTGACCATCTCTTGTATCATGTCCGCACAGTCTCTGACCATCTCTTGTATCATGTCTGCAGTCTCTGACCATCTCTTGTATCATGTCTGCAGTCTCTGATAATCTCTTGTCTCATGTCCGCACAGTCTCTGACCATCTCTTGTATGATGTCTGCAATCACTGAACCCATCTCTTGTCTCATGTCCGCACTGTCTCTGACCATCTCTTGTATCATGTCCTCAGTCTCTGACCATCTCTTGTATGATGTCCGCACAGTCTCTGACGATCTCTTGTATGATGTCTGCAATCTCTGAACCCATCTCTTGTATCATGTCCGCACAGTCTCTGACCATCTCTTGTATCATGTCTGCAGTCTCTGATAATCTCTTGTCTCATGTCCGCACAGTCTCTGACCATCTCTTGTATCATGTCCTCAGTCTCTGAACCCATCTCTTGTATCATGTCCGCACAGTCTCTGACCATCTCTTGTATCATGTCCACACAGTCTCTGAGCATCTCTTGTATCATGTCCTCAGTCTCTGACCATCTATTGTATCATGTCCGCACAGTCTCTGACCATCTCCTGTATCATGTCCTCAGTCTCTGACCATCTCTTGTATCATGTCCGCACAGTCTCTGACCATCTCTTGTATCATGTCCGCACAGTCTCTGACCATCTCCTGTATCATGTCCGCACAGTCTCTGACCATCTCCTGTATCATGTCCGCACAGTCTCTGACCATCCCTTGTATCATGTCCACACAGTCTCTGACCATCCCTTGTATCATGTCCTCAGTCTCTGACCATCTCTTGTATGATGTCCGCACAGTCTTTGACCATCTCCTGTATCATGTCTGCAATCTCTGACCATCTATTGTATTTGTTTGATGGGATCTGCCTGGGGGGATGGTATTTGGAGTATCTTTATCTGCTGATTGTTAAACGTTCTGCCATACACATATTGCTATTGTGGTGTAGGATCTGTGCCTGCTCTCCCTCCATCCCTCTTTCTTTCCTTCTCTCTCCTTCCCTCCCTATCTCTCTCTTTTTCTTTCTTTCTTCTCCCTTCATCCCTCTTTCACCTCAGACTCTATTTAACCACACCCCCTTTAGGGTAGGATGTTTTTTAGGACCCCTTTGCCTGCCAATAGCCCTCCTGGACAAAGATTTGTGTTTTCCAATCCAAACACGTCAGATGTCACCAGGTTAGGAGAGCGCCCTCTCTGGTTACATCTAAGCCGTATCCGGGCCCGCCATCCACCGGAGTATCTGTGACCGAGACCCTGGCAGTGGATTAGAGCTTCTGCTCTTTATGCCAATATTCCCCATTTCCTGCTATATAGGGGTATATTGCTTCACAGGCACCACAAACTCTGGGGGACTACAGAGCCCAGCACACCTATTCATCTACAGCCGGGGGTCTTCTGAGTAAGTGCTGCCAGATTACCCCAGGAGTTGTCTGACACTTTGTTATCAGAAAGTTTTATTGGAATTATCGTGTTGTGGGTTCAGATATTTTATCCATAGTGCAAGCGCTGTCCCAACATTTATTATTTGTAGAATAACCCCTTCAGGGTCAGAGCATTTACCCTGTTGCAAGTATGACCTTTGTGACCTGATAGTTCCACCACTGTCTCACCTCCACCGATCTCCCACAAAGGCCTCACCTCCACCAATCTCCCACACAGGGCTCCCCTCCACCGATCTCCCACACACACAGGGCTCCCCTCCACCGATCTCCCACACACACAGGGCTCCCCTCCACCGATCTCCCACACACAGGGCTCACCTCCACCGATCTCCCACACACAGGGTTCACCTCCACGGATCTCACACACAGGGCTCACCGCCACCGATCTCCCACACAGGGCTCCCCTCCACCGATCTCCCACACAGGGCTCACCTCCACCGATCTCCCACACACACAGGGCTCACCTCCACCGATCTCCCACACACAGGGCTCACCTCCACCAATCTCCCACACAGGGCTCACCTCCACCGATCTCCCACACAGGGCTCACCTCCACCGATCTCCCAAAAACAGGGCTCACCTCCACCGATCTCCCACACACAGGGCTCACCTCCACCGATCTCACACATAGGGCTCACCTCCACCGATCTCCCTCACAGGGCTCACCTCCACCGATCTCCCACACACACAGGGCTCACCTCCACCGATCTCACGCACACAGGGCTCACCTCCACCGATCTCCCACACAGGGCTCACCTCCACCGATCTCCCACACAGGGCTCACCTCCACCGATCTCCCACACACACAGGGCTCACCTCCACCGATCTCACACATAGGGCTCACCTCCACCGATCTCCCTCACAGGGCTCACCTCCACCGATCTCCCACACACACAGGGCTCACCTCCACCAATCTCACACACACAGGGCTCACCTCCACCGATCTCCCACACAGGGCTCACCTCCACCGATCTCCCACATAGGGCTCACCTCCACCAATCTCACACACAGGGCTCCCCTCCACCGATCTCCCACACACACAGGGCTCCCCTCCACCGATCTCCCACACACACAGGGCTCACCTCCACCGATCTCCCACACAGGGCTCCCCTCCACCGATCTCCCACACACACAGGGCTCACCTCCACCGATCTCCCACACACACAGGGCTCCCCTCCACCGATCTCACACACACACAGGGCTCACCTCCACCGATCTCCCACACACACAGGGCTCCCCTCCACCGATCTCCCACACAGGGCTCCCCTCCACCGATCTCACACACACAGGGCTCCCCTCCACCGATCTCCCACACAGGGCTCACCTCCACCAATCTCCCAAAAACAGGGCTCACCTCCACCGATCTCCCACACACAGGGCTCACCTCCACCGATCTCCCACACACAGGGCTCACCTCCACCGATCTCCCACACAGGGCTCACCTCCACCGATCTCCCAAAAACAGGGCTCACCTCCACCGATCTCCCACACACAGGGCTCACCTCCACTGATCTCCCACACACAGGGTTCACCTCCACCGATCTCCCACACAGGGCTCACCGCCACCGATCTCCCACACAGGGCTCACCTCCACCGATCTCCCACACAGGGCTCACCTCCACCGATCTCCCACACAGGGCTCACCTCCACCGATCTCCCACACACAGGGATCACCTCCACCGATCTCACACACACAGGGCTCACCCCCACCGATCTCCCACACACAGGGCTCACCTCCACCGATCTCACACCCAGGGCTCACCGCCACCGATCTCACACCCTGGGCTCACCTCCACCAATCTCCCACACACAGGGCTCACCTCCACCGATCTCTCACACAGGGCTCACCTCCACCGATCTCTCACACACACACAGGGCTCACCTTCACCGATCTCCCACACACACAGGGCTCACCTCCACCGATCTCGCACACACAGAGCTCATTTCCACCGATCTCTCACACACACAGAGCTCACCTCCACTGATCTCTCACACACACAGGGCTCACCTTCACCGATCTCCCACACACACAGGGCTCACCTCCACCGATCTCGCACACACAGAGCTCATTTCCACCGATCTCTCACACACACAGAGCTCACCTCCACTGATCTCCCACACACACAGGGCTCACCTCCACTGATCTCTCACACACACAGGGCTCACCTCCACCGATCTCGCACACACAGGGATCACCTCCACCGATCTCGCACACAGGGCTCACCTCCACCGATCTCCCACACACAGGGCTCACCTCCACCGATCTCACACCCAGGGCTCACCGCCACCGATCTCACACCTTGGGCTCACCTCCACCAATCTCCCACACACAGGGCTCACCTCCACCAATCTCTCACACACACAGGGTTCACCTTCACCGATCTCGCACACACACAGGGCTCACCTCCACCGATCTCAGACTCAGAGGGCTCACCTCCACCGATCTCCCACACACAGAGCTCATTTCCACCGATCTCTCACACACACAGAGCTCACCTCCACTGATCTCTCACACACACAGGGCTCACCTCCACTGATCTCTCACACACACAGGGCTCACCTCCACCGATCTCGCACACACAGGGATCACCTCCACCGATCTCACACACAGAGGGCTCACCTCCACCGATCTCCCACACACAGGGCTCACCTCCACCGATCTCCCACACACAGGGCTCACCTCCACCGATCTCACACACACAGGGCTCACCTCCACCGATCTCGCACACACAGAGCTCATTTCCACCGATCTCTCACACACACAGAGCTCACCTCCACTGATCTCTCACACACACAGGGCTCACCTCCACTGATCTCTCACACACACAGGGCTCACCTCCACCGATCTCGCACACAGGGCTCACCTCCACCGATCTCACACACACAGGGATCACCTCCACCGATCTCCCACACACAGGGCTCACCTCCACCGATCTCACACCCAGGGCTCACCGCCACCGATCTCCCACACACAGGGCTCCCCTCCACCGATCTCCCACACACACAGGGCTCACCTCCACTGATCTCTCACACACACACAGGGCTCACCTCCACCGATCTCACACCCTGGGCTCACCTCCACCAATCTCCCACACACAGGGCTCACCTCCACCGATCTCGCACACACAGGGATCACCTCCACCGATCTCCCACACACAGGGCTCACCTCCACCGATCTCACACACACAGGGCTCACCTCCACCGATCTCACACCCAGGGCTCACCGCCACCAATCTCACACCCTGGGCTCACCTCCACCAATCTCCCACACACAGGGTTCACCTCCACCGATCTCTCACACACACAGGGCTCACCTTCACCGATCTCACACACACAGGGCTCACCTCCACCGATCTCAGACACAGAGGGCTCATCTCCACCGATCTCCCACACACAGGGCTCACCTCCACTGATCTCCCACACACACAGGGCTCACCTCCACCGATCTCACACACACACACAGGGCTCACCTCCACCGATCTCACACACACACAGGGCTCACCTCCACCGATCTCACACACACAGGGCTCACCTCCACTGATCTCCCACACACACAGGGATCACCTCCACCGATCTCCCACACACAGGGCTCACCTCCACCGATCTCACACCCAGGGCTCACCGCCACCGATCTCCCACACACAGGGCTCCCCTCCACCGATCTCCCACACACACAGGGCTCACCTCCACTGATCTCTCACACACACACAGGGCTCACCTCCACCGATCTCACACCCTGGGCTCACCTCCACCAATCTCCCACACACAGGGCTCACCTCCACCGATCTCGCACACACAGGGATCACCTCCACCGATCTCCCACACACAGGGCTCACCTCCACCGATCTCACACACACAGGGCTCACCTCCACCGATCTCACACCCAGGGCTCACCGCCACCAATCTCCCACACACAGGGTTCACCTCCACCGATCTCTCACACACACAGGGCTCACCTTCACCGATCTCACACACACAGGGCTCACCTCCACCGATCTCAGACACAGAGGGCTCATCTCCACCGATCTCCCACACACAGGGCTCACCTCCACCGATCTCCCACACACACAGGGCTCACCTCCACCGATCTCACACACACACACAGGGCTCACCTCCACCGATCTCACACACACACAGGGCTCACCTCCACCGATCTCACACACACAGGGCTCACCTCCACTGATCTCCCACACAGGGCTCACCTCCAAAAACTAAACAGCCCAAACCAAATGTTTTCCCATGGGGCAATAGTTCTTTAATGTACAACATACTATTATTGTGTGACCAATACCATCCAAATAATTCTTACTTTCATTTCCCAAAGTTATCCGTCTACAAGGAGACCTGTATAGATCAAATGAGGATGGAGGAGGACCGGAGTCACATGACTGAGAATATACTAAACCTCACCCTGGAGATCATCTACCTGCTGACCGGAGAGGTGAGGAGGATTCTGGGAGGTCACATGACATCACTCTTATCTCTATTAATAAAACACAGACCTGACCAGAGAGGTGAGGAGGATTCTGGGAGGTCACATGACATCACTCGTATCTCTATTAATAAAACACAGACCTGACCGAAGAGGTGAGGAGGATACTGGGATTCTAACATGATATTCCTATTGCTTCCTCAATACAGAGATTTCCTCTTCTGAAGTCAGGTGATCATATGACCATCACAGTGCCTCCATGTGACTCCCAAAAACCTGAGAGACACAACATGCAGAAGATTCTAGAAGTCACCAAGAAGATGATGGAGCTGCTGACAGGAGAGGTGAGCGGTGCTGGGAATTCTGGGACATTATCCAGTAACAGACAAGGGATGTGTCTGGATGGTGACTGTATCATTGTGTGTGTCAGGTTCCTATAAGGTGTCAGGATGTCACTGTCTATTTCTCCATGGAGGAGTGGGAGTATTTAGAAGGACACAAGGATCTCTACAAGGACGTCATGATTGAGAATCAGCCGCCCCTCACATCACCGGGTAAGAGGGGACTTTATTGTAAAGGAGAGAGCAGTACGGAGGGTCCACCCAGATCCCCCATCATCTGATAAACACATAGAAACAATGTATTCAGTCAGTGTGTGTGTTTCCTACAGATGGATCCAGTAATGCCAACCCAGCAGAGAGATGTCCCCGTCCTCTGTATTCCCGGGATTCCACACAGGAAGGTCACACCATCCCTCACCATCATCAGGTAGAGGATTGACTTTATTGTCAGTTCTTATTTATACACAGCTTTTTTTTTTTTCAATGAATGTTTTATTATATATTCAGAGTGGAATCCTCGGGGATTATAATATTGTTGTTATAGAAGAGTATAAAGAGGAGGATGAGGAGTATGGAGTGATGGAGGAGTTTTCAGAAGGACACAAGGATATGATGGAGCCACCTAATACCAGGAACCCACCAGAGAGATGTCCCCGTCCTCTGTATTCCCGGGATTCCACACAGGAAGGTCACACCATCCCTCACTGTTACAAGGTTGGTGGGACGGAGCATCCAGAACATGGACTTGTGTAGAAAATGTGTGGATTTTTTATGTGAAGTCGCAATAATAAAGCTTATATTTTACAGATTATATTCTCTCTCATTTTCTTGGTTTAGAGTGGAGATCCAATTGATATAGAATTTGAGGTTAAAGCAGAAGAAGAAGAGAGGTATGTGAGGGATGATCAGCAGTCTATGGAGGAGGATGGAATAACGGGGACATTTATAGAGGAGGACACTCCTACAGAGATCAGCACAGGTGGGTCATTAACACTAAATACATTCCTCCACCCATACTGCTCACTGATTGGTCCAGAGTATGACGGAGACTGGGTGATATCAGCCTGTAATCCCCTGGTCACTTTCCTGAACTCTGTTTCCCGTCCTGTATTCCTGTATTTCTCTCGGATAATCTTCCTTCTCTGTGCTGCAGACACAATTTATGTCTCTAGACTGGATTTATGGAGATTCTGGGGTTCAGCTGGCAGCAAAATCTTGGCTTTCCCTATAGGTGTTACCAGACCTAGGCACCTGGGGTATGTGCTTTGAGTCTTCCTCATGCTCGGGTCTAGTAAGATCTCTGACAGAACAATCCTCCCAGGGTTACTTGTTCTGTTATTTGCTGGCTGTGCCGGGTGGAGGGATATGTCTGTATAGTCTCACATCCAAATCACTGAGAGCAGTCTCAGGAGATGGGAGGCAGTGGTGTGGGACCTCTGCAACTTGTCTCATGTAAACATTGAAGCTTCTACTGAATACCAATATTATGAGTCCTGACCCCTGCACTATATACTCTATGTTGTACATTACGTACTCCTGACCCCTGCACTATATACTCTGTTGTACATTATACACTCCCGACCCCTGCACTATATACTCTATGCTGTACATTACATACTCCTGATCCATGCACTATATACTCTATGTTGTACATTACATACTCCTGACTTCTGCTCTCTCCCCTCTACCCACTGCTATATATACACATAATATGGATTCTCTTTTGTTACTCCCATTTCCTACCAGCTGGACATTTTATATCTGATGATCTGATTGGAGGACAGACTTTTACATGTTGATAATAATGTGATAACATCCTCCAACTTTGGAACCTTAAACAGAAAGTGATAATGAGGGAGGAGTCAGTAACCCAATGGTGGTCTTCAGGATCAGTCCAGTCTTCATCTTGGTTGTTCTCCCCCCATCCTCACTCTCTGACCTCTGGTGGGACTCAGCCCCGCTGTTATTCATGACTAAATCATGGACTAAATAAGGAAGTGCAGGACTTCTTGTGTTGGGAAGATGGCAATGAGTGATAGAGGGGGAGGGGACACTCGTCCTATAATCCCCTCATCACTGTCACTCCCATAAAAGACAGTTCTCGTTGTTTCCTCACTCTCTGACTAAGGTCCATGAATAAAGAAATGAACTGGTAGGAGATCAGAGGACCCATTTACTAGTTACCTTGAGGGGGGAATTGTAAGATCCTCAGAGAGAAAGCTGCCTGATGTGGGCGGAGTCCTGGCTTAGGGGAACCAATCTGCTGATGTCTAGTAATAATCTTTGTATTTCTTTTTTAGTAGATGGACGGGAGATGAGGAAAACCTCAGAGGATTCTCTCACTTTGTCTCCACACTGTAAAGTAGAAGATGAGGACATCACACAGTATAGTCCAGGAGAAAACCCGGCTACCTCAAATGTCCATCCGGCACCACACAGTGTAGATGGACCATCGTATTCCTCTTATCCTGAGGAACCTCAGACTGTGAGGGACAGTGCCAGATCATCGTATTCCTCTTATCCTGAGGAACCTCAGACTGTGAGGGACAGTGCCGGACCATCATATTCCTCTTATCCCGAGGAACCTCAGACTGTGAGGGACAGTGCGGGACCATCGTATTCCTCTTATCCTGAGGAACCTCAGACTGTGAGGGACGGTGCCGGATCATTGTATTCCTCTTATCCTGAGGAACCTCAGACTGTGAGGGACAGTGCCAGATCATCGTATTCCTCTTATCCTGAGGAACCTCAGACTGTGAGGGACGGTGCCGGATCATCGTATTCCTCTTATCCTGAGGAACCTCAGACTGTGAGGGACAGTGCCAGATCATCGTATTCCTCTTATCCTGAGGAACCTCAGACTGTGAGGGACGGTGCCGGACCATTGTATTCCTCTTATCCTGAGGAACCTCAGACTGTGAGGGACGGTGCCGGACCATCGTATTCCTCTTATCCTGAGGAACCTCAGACTGTGAGGGACAGTGCCGGACCATCGTATTCCTCTTATCCTGAGGAACCTCAGATTGTGAGGGATGGTGCCAGACCATCGTATTCCTCTTATCCTGAGGAACCTCAGACCGTGAGGGACAGTGCCGTCCTTCCAACAGATAACAGCTTTTCCTGTGCTGAGTGCGGGAAGTGTTTCCGTTTTAAATGCAGTCTTAATGTGCATAAAAGAACTCACACAGGAGAGAAGCCACATTCTTGCCCTGAGTGCGGGAAATGTTTTTCACAAAAGTCTGATCTTTTCAAACATCAGAAGACTCACACAGGAGAGAAGCCGTATTCCTGTTCTGAGTGTGGGAAATGTTTTAGAAGAAAATCAGAAGTTGCCGACCATGAGAGGTGTCACACAGGGGAGAAGCCGTATCCCTGTGATGAGTGTGGGAAGTGGTTCCGTGTTCGCTCCACACTTAGGGTGCATAAAAGATCTCACACAGGTGAGAAGCCACATTCCTGTCCTGAGTGTGGGAAATGTTTTTCACAGAAGGCCAATCTTGAAAAGCATCAGAGATTTCACACAGGGGAGAAGCCATTTTCCTGTCCTGTGTGCGGGAAGTGTTTTTCGGAAAAGTCCAGACGTAATATTCATCAGAGATTGCACACAGGTTAGAAGTTGCATTCCGGTCCTAGGTGTGGGAAAGGTTTTTTTTTATGAAAATCAGAACTTATCACACATCAGATGTGTCACACAGGGAAAAAGTCATACTCCTTTTTCAAGTGCGGAAAATGTTTTGTACTAAAAACTGTACTTCTTACACATTAAAGTCTCACAAGGGGGGGGAAAACTGTATGTCTGTCCTGAATGCAGGAAAATTTTCTAGTCAAAATCAGAACTTCACACGTATCAGAGATCTCACACGGGGGAGAAGCCGTATTCCTGTCCTGAGTGTGGGAAATGTTTTTCACAGAAGTCCAGTCTTTACAGACATCAGAGATCTCACTCGGGGGAGAAGCCATATCCCTGTCCTGAGTGAGGGAATTGTTCCTCACTGAAGTCCTGTCTTCCTGTACATCAGGGATCCCACACAACCCTGGAGGTGTATTAGTGCCTTGTGTGCGGGAAATGTCTTCTATATGAATGTTGGTGGACATGTGGGGAAGAAGCACACCCTGATATACACCTCAGATATACTCCATGGCTGATCTTCATCATGTAAGAAACACTTCATAAGGAGATCGGAGATCACCAGAGACATGGATGTCCCGTGTTGGTCATTGATAGCAGGAGAAAAATAAAAATGGAGTCCGTACCTCTCATTGGCTGAGTACATTTTGTGGTGTAACCTTTCACAAACACAAAAATAGTTGAATGAATATGAGCAGCATTTACCCAGCTGTGATGGGTTTTGGCCATATTTTATTTCCTATGAACATTGACTCCATCTAGTGGCCATAATGTCACCTATTGTCCTTCATCAGGTATGGCTTCATACCTAACCTGAGATCATACTCTTATGGGTACATTAGACTGTGAAGAACACAAGTCAATAACACCAACCATTGATTTCATTTGAAAATACCACATTTGGGCTTTAACCACTTAAGCCCCGGAAGATTTGGCTGCTCAAAGACCAGGGCCTATTTTGCGATTCAGCACTGCGTGACTTTAATGGGCAATTGCGCGGTCGTGCGACGCTGTACCCAAATGAAAATGACGTCCTTTTTATCCACGAACAGAGCTTTTTTATGGTGGTATTTGCTCACCTCTGCGATTTTTTTATTTTTTGCTCTATAAACAAAAAAAAGAGCGACAATTTTGAAAAAAATAATATTTTTCACATTTTTTTATATGAAATTCTCAAAAAAAATTTAAAAATCAATTTTTTTTTAACATTTTGAGGCAATTTGTTTTCTGCTACATATTTTTGGTAAAAAAAAAAAAAAATCGCAATAAGCGTATTTTGATTGGTTTGCGCAAAAGTTATTGCGTTTACTAACTACGGGAAAGATTTATGCCATTTTTATAGTTTTTTTTTTTTTTTAACTAGTAATGGTGGCGATCTGCTATTTTTTTTTTTTTTTGCGGGACTGCGACATTGCGGCGGACAGATCGGACCCCTGACTGACATTTTTGACACTTTTGGGGGTACCAGTGACATTACTACAGTAATCAGTGCTATACATATGCACTGTTACTGTAAAAATGACACTGGCAGGGAGGGGGGTTTACTTTATTGGTGATCAAGGGGTTAAGTGTGTCCCTAGGGGCGTGATTCTAACTGTTAGGGGGCGTGGCTTGTGAAGTCATCACAGAGACATACGATCCTATATAGCAGGATCACATAGCCTTTGTCATTACTTCAGGGAGAATGACAGACGGTTGTGTTTACATCAGCCGTCTGTCTTTCTCCCTCTCCTGTGGGAGATCGCGAGTGGCCGGTGGCCATCGGAGCCGCCGGTCACACACACTGGCTAGGCAGGGAACGAGTGGGGCCTACCCTACAGGCTCGTGGGCGAGCAAAGTAGTACTACGTCACTTTGCCCAGGAGAGGCTGACTGCCGCAGTAAATAGTCGTGCGGCAGTCGGCAAGTGGTTAACAATAAACTAGCAAACTGAAGGCACTGAGGACTGTCATGGTGCCGTATGAACTCACAATGAGAAAGTATTATTGACGCAGATTCGCTGCGGTTGGCTGTTCAATGTCATTCTTTACTTGGAACAATATTTCTTTGCAATGTTTTTTGCATTCTTTGTATGTTGTACTGAAAATTTTCAATAAAAACCATTGAACAATAAAAAAAAAAAAATACAAAAGTTTATTATATATACATGAGTAAAAAAAAAAAATCCCCTTGAAGGGCAACACACAAAAAAAAATTATTGTATAAAAATACATCACAAACATCCAGATACGGTCCAGTACAAGGACTAGGAAAATACAACGTACAACACCTCCTCTTATGGATTGGGTGTCAGCTGTGAAGTCTCCCCAAAAGGGGGGATCCCCAGACCAGATCCAATCGTTCTGTACATGTTTCGCAGATACACTGCTTCTCCAGGAACTTGACTCGAGGGGGTTGTATAATCTGTAATGAGATATAGATCCACAAATAATATTGTAGCACTGCCCCCTACAGGACTGCTGGATATAACACTTTCTGGGTTACCCTTAGCAACTGGTTGCAGAAACGTATCACTCATTTCTTGGCTCAGTCAATAATCAGTCCAGGGGATGTTGTTTTGTAGTTTTATTTAGAACTTGGATAGGAGAAGGGATGAGTGGGATACTCCAACTAATAACTATTCACAGTATTGAGGACAACTGACTTTAGGATGCGGCAAGGCTGCTGCTTCACTCTGCCACTGAAGTGAAGATATTTTAATTGTTCCTGCTTGAAATTCTCCTCAGGGTTCTAAACTCGACACCCCCTTTCTCTGTGTGTGCTGACACCTGTCCACTGACTCTATCCTCTGGACTGGTCCCCTTCCTGGGCAGGCCCCCGGGCAAGTTCCTCTGTACTCATGGACACTGTTTTTCCAGAGTCACCGTTGCCTCCATCTCCACCAGTCAGCTTTCTCCAGTCGTCTGTCCAGGACAGCACAGGAGATGTAGGCTCCACCTCCAGAGACAGGAAACACAAAGGATCAGGTGAATAAAGGGGCGAACATCCACCGTCTTCCCCAGTCTTTTGTGTTTCCTCCCGGAGGAGGAGGCAGGTGTGGAGCTCTGCTGATACCTGCCCTGGTCAGAGGACCATGGAGGCGATCGGCGGTGGAGGGCTAGGTCTGCTGCCCGCAACGGTGAGGAGTCCTCCTCGCTGGTCCGGCTTCCGTATACAGGGGCAGCGGGTGCATGTGCAGGCCTTGAGTTCCGGCCTTTGGAGCGCACAGAGAAGGGCGGGGCTTCTGGCTCATCACTTCCGGTTCTGGCTCTCACAGCGGTGATGGCGTCGGAACCATGGTGGTTTATTTAAACCGCTGAACTGCTCTGAACAACTGCTGGGCTTCCCTGTTCAAGACGCAGCGGCGTAATGTTACAGGAGGAAGAAGCCTCTCTCATGGAGACTGCAGGACACGGTGGTGGCGCCACCCCAGCTCTGGTAGGTGTCACAGGGGTAGGCTACCTACTAGGCTGGGGGAGGGGGGAGTGAGTCTAGGGGCTCCTCAGAATGCTGTGGATCTTCCTGCTTGTTTTTCTCGCCCCCCCCCCCCCCCAAGCTGAGCCCAGGCTAAAGAGCCTAGGAACTCTGGCTTAGCTTCTCTGGCAGGGGGAGGAGGTGGCTGTTAAGTAGGTGTATCCCCCCTCCTTTTTTTCTGTTTGGGGTCTGACCTTTTTCTTTTCCCCCTCTTCTCATCTTCAGGCTCAGCCCAAAGACACAGAGAAACCGGCAGGGAGGAATAGATGAAAAGGAAGATGCCCGGCCTGTGCCTCTCAATTTAAGGAGGTTTGGAGTAAACCCTTCTGTAAACCCTGCATAGACAAATTGGTCTATAAGGATTCAACAGGGGCATGTAAGGATTTAATCGCAGGAGTCCAGAAGGAAATGAACGCGATTAAATCCATGGTTCACAGTAATATCCGCGCTATGGAGAAAACGATCTATTTCTAGATTTCCTGAAGATGGCTGCTGCCTACCTCTAAAATATAGACAAATGGTCGATATTAGATAAATGTGGGGATAGTGAGGTACCTGGCGCTGCCCTAATATAATAGAGAGAAGAGCTAGCTCTTGCAGTCCTGGGCTTGTTGCTGCCACACCTCCCGGCTAGCAACCAACCACGTTGTTTGTCTGACTCTGCTCCTAGTGTGTGGAACTTCCTCCTTTGGACCTGGCTGCTGACAGTGCTCTGCCTCCAATTTATAACCCTGGACCCACGGTTTATGAGCATGAGGGGCATATAATACATACGGTCTATACGGCTACTGAAAAGGGATCAGCCTATGGGACCATCCTGGACCAGGGAACAGATTCAGGTCTTACACGCTGATTACCCCTGTAGGGGTGATAATTTCTGGTGAGTGCGGGCAGAGTTGGGACTAAGGGAGCACTATTTCCACACTCGGCACCCTTATACCCGGAGCACCACGGAAAGCACCCACGGAGCCGAATATCGCAATAGCCCACCCTCATTTGCACTTTCATATGGACTTTATATGAACTTAATTTTTATTCACCCAAACGATTTAACTTTTTACCGCCAGAGATCTATATATTTTCTACCATATATGTCATACATTTTTTTCTTGTCACAGCTAATTTTTATCACTTCTATTTTTTTTTAATCTTTTACAAATTTTTACACCGTCCATTATTTATTATCTGATATATTTCACTTATAACCGATATTAACTAGCAGTTTATGAATTTTATACCATTTTTATAATTTTTTACTATTGCTTTGAGATATCACTGCTAGCACTATTTGGTGCAACCTATCACTGCTGCACATGCTCACGTATACTTTATGAAAATTATGCGCACTGATTTCCTGCACTAAGTCACTTTAATAACATTGTTTTTGGATTAACTGATTACTTGCATAATTTATTGGTTTATACACTGCACCTTATGTATGTATATATATGAACTAACCCCATATATATGATATATTACCCGTAATTATAATTATATTAGGGCAGCGCCAGGTACCTCACTATCCCACGATTTAAAACATGCTGTCTAACATAGAGACCCCCAAACAGCCAGCAGAAGCCCCTCTAGTTTCAGCCCCAGAGGAGGGTGGAGAAACAGAGGAAGAGGACTCAGATTCCCTTGAGGAGCAGCGTGTCAGGGTGGAGAGAGAGGAGAGAGAGCAGCATGTCAGGGTGGGGAGAGAGGAGAGAGCAGCGTGTCAGGGTGGGGAGAGAGAGGAGAGAGCAGCGTGTCAGGGTGGGGAGAGAGAGCAGCGTGTCAGGGTGGGGAGAGAGAGCAGCGTTTCAGGGTGGGGAGAGAGAGCAGGATGGGGAGAGAGAGGAGAGAGAGCAGCGTGTCAGGGTGGGGAGAGAGGAGAGAGCAGCGTGTCAGGGTGGGGAGAGAGAGCAGCGTGTCAGGGTGGGGAGAGAGGAGAGAGCAGCGTGTCAGGGTGGGGAGAGAGCAGCGTGTCAGGGTGGGGAGAGAGGAGAGATCAGCGTGTCAGGGTGGGGAGAGAGAGAGCAGCGTGTCAGGGTGGAGAGAGAGCAGCGTGTCAGGGTGGAGAGAGAGCAGCATGTCAGGGTGGGAAGAGAGGAGAGAGAGCAGCATATCAGGGTGGGGAGAGAGCAGCGTGTCAGGTTGGAGAGGGAGAGGAGAGAGCAGCGTGACAGGGTGGAGAGAGAGGAGAGAGAGCAGCGTTTCAGGGTGGGGAGAGAGAGGAGAGAGTGCAGCGTGTCAGGGTGGGTAGAGAGAGGAGAGAGAGCAGCGTGTCAGGGTGGAGAGAGAGGAGAGAGAGCAGCGTGTCAGGGTGGAGAGAGAGCAGCGTGTCAGGGTGGAGAAAGAGGAGAGAGAGCAGCGTGTCAGGGTGGAGAGAGGAGAGAAAGCAGTGTGTCAGGGTGGAGAGAGAGCAGTGTGTCAGGGTGGAGAGAGAGGAGAGAGCAGCGTCAGGGTGGGGGGAGAGAGGAGAGAGAGCTGCGTGTCAGGATGGAGAGAGAGGAGAGAGAGCAGCGTGTCAGGGTGGGGAGAGAGAGCAGGGTGGGGAGAGAGGAGAGAGAGCAGCGTGTCAGGGTGGGGAGAGAGGAGAGAGCAGCGTGTCAGGGTGGGGAGAGAGGAGAGAGAGCAGCGTGTCAGGGTGGGGAGAGAGAGGGCAGCGTGTCAGGGTGGGGAGAAAGGAGAGAGAGCAGCGTGTCAGGGTGGGGAGAGAGCAGCGTGTCAGGGTGGGGAAAGAGTAGAGAGCAGTGTGTCAGGGTGGGGAGAGAGGAGAGAGAGCAGCGTGTCAGGGTGGGGAGAGAGGAGAGAGCAGCATGTCAGGGTGGGGAGAGAGGAGAGAGAGCAGCGTGTCAGGGTGGAGAGAGAGGAGAGAGAGCAGCGTGTCAGGGTGGAGAGAGAGGAGAGAGCAGCGTGTAAGGGTGGAGAGAGAGGAGAGAGCAGCTTGTCAGGGTGGGGAGAGAGGAAAGAGCAGTGTGTCAGGGTGGAGAGAGAGGAGAGAGAGCAGCGTGCCAGGGTGGAGAGAGAGCAGCGTGCCAGGGTGGAGAGAGAGCAGCGTGCCAGGGTGGAGAGAGAGCAGCGTGTCAGGGTGGAGAGAGAGGAGAGAGCAGCGTGTCAGGGTGGGGAGAGAGAGGAGAGAGCAGCGTGTCAGGGTGGGGAGAGAGAGGAGAGAGCAGCGTGTCAGGGTGGGGAGAGAGGAGAGAGCAGCCTGTCAGGGTGGGGGGAGAGAGGAGAGAGAGCAGCGTGTCAGGGTGGAGAGAGAGAGCAGCGTTTCAGGGTGAGGAGAGAGAGCAGGATGGGGAGAGAGAGGAGAGAGAGCAGCGTGTCAGCGTGGGGAGAGAGGAGAGAGCAGCGTGTCAGGGTGGGGAGAGAGAGGAGAGAGTGAAGCATGTCAGGGTGGGGAGAGAGAAGAGAGCAGCGTGTCAGGGTGGGGAGAGAGCAGCGTGTCAGGGTGGGAAGAGAGGAGAGAGCAGCGTGTCAGGAAGGGGAGAGAGGAGAGAGAGCAGCGTGTCAGGGTGGAGAGAGAGGTGAGAGCAGCGTATCAGGGTGGAGAGAGAACAGCGTGCCAGGGTGGGGAGAGGAGAGAGAGCAGCGTGTCAGGGTGGGGAGAGAGTAGAGAGCAGCGTGTCAGGGTGGAGAGAGAGGAGAGAGCAGCGTGTCAGGGTAGGGAGAGAGAGGAGAGAGCAGCGTGTCAGGGTGGGGAGAGAGAGGAGAGAGCAGCGTGTCAGGGTGGGGAGAGAGCAGCGTGTCAGGGTGGGGAGAGAGAGGAGAGAGCAGCGTGTCAGGGTGGGGAGAGAGAGGAGAGAGCAGCGTGTCAGGGTGGGGAGAGAGAGGAGAGAGCAGCGTGTCAGGGTGGGGAGAGAGAGGAGAGAGCAGCGTGTCAGGGTGGGGAGAGAGAGGAGAGAGCAGCGTGTCAGGGTGGCGAGAGAGGAGAGAGAGCAGCGTGTCAGGGTGGCGAGAGAGGAGAGAGAGCAGCGTGTCAGGGTGGAGAGAGAGGAGAGAGAGCAGCGTGTCAGGGTGGGGAGAGAGGAGAGAGCAGCGTGTCAGGGTGGAGAGAGCAGCGTGTCAGGGTGGAGAGAGCAGCGTGTCAGGGTGGAGAGAGCAGCGTGTCAGGGTGGAGAGAGCAGCGTGTCAGGGTGGAGAGAGCAGCGTGTCAGGGTGGAGAGAGCAGCGTGTCAGGGTGGGGAGAGAGAGCAGCGTTTCAGGTTGAGGAGAGAGAGCAGGGTGGGGAGAGAGAGGAGAGCAGCGTGTCAGGGTGGGGAGAGAGGAGAGAGCAGCGTGTCAGGGTGGGGAGAGAGGAGAGAGCAGCGTGTCAGGGTGGGGAGAGAGAGGAGAGAGAGCAGCGTGTCAGGGTGGGGAGAGAGAGCAGCGTGTCAGGGTGAGGAGAGAGGAGAGAGAGCAGCGTGTCAGGGTGGAGAGAGAGGTGAGAGCAGCGTGTCAGGGTGGGGAGAGAGAGGAGAGAGGGCAGTGTGTCAGGGTGGGGAAAGAGGAGAGAGAGCAGCGTGTCAGGGTGGGGAGAGAGGAGAGAGAGCAGCGTGTCAGGGTGGAGAGAGAGAGGGCAGCGTGTCAGGGTGGGGAGAGAGGAGAGAGAGCAGCGTGTCAGGGTGGGGAGAGAGAGGAGAGAGCAGCGTGTCAGGGTGGGGAGAGAGGAGAGAGAGCAGCGTGTCAGGGTGGCGAGAGATAGGAGAGAGAGCAGCGTGTCAGGGTGGAGAGAGAGGAGAGAGCAGCGTGTCAGGGTGGAGAGAGAGGAGAGAGCAGCGTGTCAGGGTGGAGAGAGCAGCGTGTCAGGGTGGAGAGAGCAGCGTGTCAGGGTGGGGAGAGAGAGCAGCGTTTCAGGGTGAGGAGAGAGAGCAGGGTGGGGAGAGAGAGGAGAGCAGCGTGTCAGGGTGGGGAGAGAGGAGAGAGCAGCGTGTCAGGGTGGGGAGAGAGGAGAGAGCAGCGTGTCAGGGTGGGGAGAGAGAGGAGAGAGAGAAGCGTGTCAGGGTGGGGAGAGAGAGCAGCGTGTCAGGGTGAGGAGAGAGGAGAGAGAGCAGCGTGTCAGGGTGGAGAGAGAGGTGAGAGCAGCGTGTCAGGGTGGGGAGAGAGAGGAGAGAGGGCAGTGTGTCAGGGTGGGGAAAGAGGAGAGAGAGCAGCGTGTCAGGGTGGGGAGAGAGGAGAGAGAGCAGCGTGTCAGGGTGGAGAGAGAGAGGGCAGCGTGTCAGGGTGGGGAGAGAGGAGAGAGAGCAGCGTGTCAGGGTGGGGAGAGAGCAGCGTGTCAGGGTGGAGAGAGGAGAGAGAGCAGCGTGTCAGGGTGGGGAAAGAGGAGAGAGCAGTGTGTCAGGGTGGGGAGAGAGGAGAGAGAGCAGCGTGTCAGGGTGGGGAGAGAGGAGAGAGCAGCATGTCAGGGTGGGGAGAGAGGAGAGAGAGCAGCGTGTCAGGGTGGAGAGAGAGGAGAGAGAGCAGCGTGTCAGGGTGGAGAGAGAGGAGAGAGCAGCGTGTAAGGGTGGAGAGAGAGGAGAGAGCAGCTTGTCAGGGTGGGGAGAGAGGAGAGAGAGCAGCGTGCCAGGGTGGAGAGAGAGCAGCTTGCCAGGGTGGAGAGAGAGCAGCGTGCCAGGGTGGAGAGAGAGCAGCGTGCCAGGGTGGAGAGAGAGCAGCGTGCCAGGGTGGAGAGAGAGCAGCGTGCCAGGGTGGAGAAAGAGCAGCGTGCCAGGGTGGAGAAAGAGCAGCGTGCCAGGGTGGAGAAAGAGCAGCGTGTCAGGGTGGAGAGAGAGGAGAGAGCAGCGTGTCAGGGTGGGGAGAGAGAGGAGAGAGCAGCCTGTCAGGGTGGGGGGAGAGAGGAGAGAGAGCAGCGTGTCAGGGTGGAGAGAGAGAGCAGCGTTTCAGGGTGAGAAGAGAGAGCAGGATGGGGAGAGAGAGGAGAGAGAGCAGCGTGTCAGGGTGGGGAGAGAGGAGAGAGCAGCGTGTCAGGGTGGGGAGAGAGAGGAGAGAGTGAAGCGTGTCAGGGTGGGGAGAGAGAAGAGAGCAGCGTGTCAGGGTGGGGAGAGAGCAGCGTGTCAGGGTGGGGAGAGAGCAGCGTGTCAGGGTGGGAAGAGAGGAGAGAGCAGCGTGTCAGGGTGGGGAGAGAGAAGAGAGCAGCGTGTCAGGGTGGGGAGAGAGGAGAGAGAGCAGCGTGTCAGGGTGGGGAGAGAGGAGAGAGCAGCGTGTCAGGGTGGAGAGAGAGGAGAGAGCAGCGTGTCAGGGTGGAGAGAGAGGAGAGAGCAGCGTGTCAGGGTGGAGAGAGAGGAGAGAGCAGCGTGTCAGGGTGGAGAGAGAGGAGAGAGCAGCGTGTCAGGGTGGAGAGAGAGCAGTGTGTCAGGGTGGAGAGAGAGGAGAGAGCAGCGTGTCAGGGTGGAGAGAAGCGTGTCAGGGTGGAGAGAGAGCAGCATGTCAGGGTGGAGATAGAGGAGAGAGCAGCGTGTCAGGGTGGGGAGAGAGAGGAGAGAGAGAGAGCAGCGTGTCAGGGTGGGGAGAGAGAGCAGCGTGTCAGGGTGGGGAGAGAGGAGAGAGCAGCGTGTCAGGGTGGAGAGAGAGCAGCGTGTCAGGGTGGGGAGAGAGGAGAGATCAGCGTGTCAGGGTGGGGAGAGAGAGAGGAGAGAGAGCAGCGTGTCAGGGTGGAGAGAGAGCAGCGTGTTAGGGTGAGGAGAGAGCAGCGTGTCAGGGTGAGGAGAGAGCAGCGTGTCAGGGTGAGGAGAGAGCAGCGTGTCAGGGTGGAGAGAGAGCAGCGTGTCAGGGTGGGAAGAGAGGAGAGAGAGCAGCGTGTCAGGGTGGGGAGAGAGGAGAGAGAGCAGCGTGTCAGGGTGGGGAGAGAGGAGAGAGAGCAGCGTGTCAGGGTGGGGAGAGAGGAGAGAGAGCAGTGTGTCAGGGTGGGGAGAGAGGAGAGAGAGCAGCGTGTCAGGGTGGGGAGAGAGGAGAGAGCAGCATGTCAGGGTGGGGAGAGAGGAGAGAGAGCAGCGTGTCAGGGTGGAGAGAGAGGAGAGAGAGCAGCGTGTCAGGGTGGAGAGAGAGGAGAGAGCAGCGTGTAAGGGTGGAGAGAGAGGAGAGAGCAGCTTGTCAGGGTGGGGAGAGAGGAAAGAGCAGCGTGTCAGGGTGGAGAGAGAGGAGAGAGAGCAGCGTGTCAGGGTGGAGAGAGAGGAGAGAGAGCAGCGTGCCAGGGTGGAGAGAGAGCAGCGTGCCAGGGTGGAGAGAGAGCAGCGTGTCAGGGTGGAGAAAGAGCAGCGTGTCAGGGTGGGGAGAGAGAGGAGAGAGCAGCGTGTCAGGGTGGGGAGAGAGAGGAGAGAGCAGCGTGTCAGGGTGGGGAGAGAGAGGAGAGAGCAGCGTGTCAGGGTGGGGAGAGAGGAGAGAGCAGCCTGTCAGGGTGGGGGGAGAGAGGAGAGAGAGCAGCGTGTCAGGGTGGAGAGAGAGAGCAGCGTTTCAGGGTGAGGAGAGAGAGCAGGATGGGGAGAGAGAGGAGAGAGAGCAGCGTGTCAGGGTGGGGAGAGAGGAGAGAGCAGCGTGTCAGGGTGGGGAGAGAGAGGAGAGAGTGAAGCGTGTCAGGGTGGGGAGAGAGAAGAGAGCAGCGTGTCAGGGTGGGGAGAGAGCAGTCTGTCAGGGTGGGAAGAGAGGAGAGAGCAGCGTGTCAGGGTGGGGAGAGAGAAGAGAGCAGCGTGTCAGGGTGGGGAGAGAGGAGAGAGAGCAGCGTGTCAGGGTGAGGAGAGAGAGCAGCGTGTCAGGGTGGAGAGAGAGGTGAGAGCAGCGTATCAGGGTGGAGAGAGAGCAGCGTGCCAGGGTGGGGAGAGGAGAGAGAGCAGCGTGTCAGGGTGGGGAGAGAGCAGCGTGTCAGGGTGGGGAGAGAGAGGAGAGAGCAGCGTGTCAGGGTGGGGAGAGAGCAGCGTGTCAGGGTGGGGAGAGAGAGGAGAGAGCAGCGTGTCAGGGTGGGGAGAGAGAGGAGAGAGCAGCGTGTCAGGGTGGGGAGAGAGAGGAGAGAGCAGCGTGTCAGGGTGGGGAGAGAGAGGAGAGAGCAGCGTGTCAGGGTGGGGAGAGAGAGGAGAGAGCAGCGTGTCAGGGTGGGGAGAGAGAGGAGAGAGCAGCGTGTCAGGGTGGGGAGAGAGGAGAGAGAGCAGCGTGTCAGGGTGGCGAGAGAGGAGAGAGAGCAGCGTGTCAGGGTGGAGAGAGAGGAGAGAGCAGCGTGTCAGGGTGGAGAGAGCAGCGTGTCAGGGTGGAGAGAGAGGAGAGAGCAGCGTGTCAGGGTGGAGAGAGCAGCGTGTCAGGGTGGAGAGAGCAGCTTGTCAGGGTGGGGAGAGAGAGCAGCGTTTCAGGGTGAGGAGAGAGAGCAGGGTGGGGAGAGAGAGGAGAGCAGCGTGTCAGGGTGGGGAGAGAGGAGAGAGCAGCGTGTCAGGGTGGGGAGAGAGAGGAGAGAGAGAAGCGTGTCAGGGTGGGGAGAGAGAGCAGCGTGTCAGGGTGAGGAGAGAGGAGAGAGAGCAGCGTGTCAGGGTGGAGAGAGAGGTGAGAGCAGCGTGTCAGGGTGGGGAGAGAGAGAGAGGGCAGCGTGTCAGGGTGGGGAGAGAGAGGAGAGAGGGCAGCGTGTCAGGGTGGGGAGAGAGGAGAGAGAGCAGCGTGTCAGGGTGGGGAGAGAGGAGAGAGAGCAGCGTGTCAGGGTGGGGAGAGAGAGGGCAGCGTGTCAGGGTGGGGAGAGAGGAAAGAGAGCAGCGTGTCAGGGTGGGGAGAGAGCAGCGTGTCAGGGTGGAGAGAGGAGAGAGAGCAGCGTGTCAGGGTGGGGAAAGAGGAGAGAGCAGTGTGTCAGGGTGGGGAGAGAGGAGAGAGAGCAGCGTGTCAGGGTGGGGAGAGAGGAGAGAGCAGCATGTCAGGGTGGAGAGAGAGGAGAGAGCAGCATGTCAGGGTGGAGAGAGAGGAGAGAGAGCAGCGTGTCAGGGTGGAGAGAGAGGAGAGAGCAGCGTGTAAGGGTGGAGAGAGAGGAGAGAGCAGCTTGTCAGGGTGGGGAGAGAGGAAAGAGCAGCGTGTCAGGGTGGAGAGAGAGGAGAGAGAGCAGCGTGCCAGGGTGGAGAGAGAGCAGCGTGCCAGGGTGGAGAGAGAGCAGCGTGTCAGGGTGGAGAAAGAGCAGCGTGTCAGGGTGGAGAAAGAGCAGCGTGTCAGGGTGGAGAAAGAGCAGCGTGTCAGGGTGGAGAGAGAGGAGAGAGCAGCGTGTCAGGGTGGGGAGAGAGAGGAGAGAGCAGCGTGTCAGGGTGGGGAGAGAGGAGAGAGCAGCCTGTCAGGGTGAGGAGAGAGGAGAGAGAGCAGCGTGTCAGGGTGGAGAGAGAGGAGAGAGAGCAGCGTGTCAGGGTGAAGAGAGAGGAGAGAGCAGCGTGTCAGGGTGGGGAGAGAGGAGAGAGCAGCGTGTCAGGGTGGAGAGAGAGGAGAGAGCAGCGTGTCAGGGTGGAGAGAGAGGAGAGAGCAGCGTGTCAGGGTGGAGAGAGCAGCGTGTCAGGGTGGAGAGAGAGCAGCGTGTCAGGGTGGAGAGAGAGCAGCGTGTCAGGGTGGAGAGAGAGCAGCGTGTCAGGGTGGAGAGAGAGGAGAGAGCAGCGTGTCAGGGTGGGGAGAGAGAGGAGAGAGAGAGCAGCGTGTCAGGGTGGGGAGAGAGAGCAGCGTGTCAGGGTGGGGAGAGAGAGAGAGGAGAGAGAGCAGCGTGTCAGCATGGGGAGAGAGGAGAGAGAGCAGCGTGTCAGGGTGGGGAGAGAGGAGAGAGAGCAGCGTGTCAGGGAGGAGAGAGAGCAGCGTGTCAGGGTGGAGAGAGAGCAGCGTGTAAGGGTGGAGAGAGAGCAGCGTGTAAGGGTGGAGAGAGAGCAGCGTGTCAGGGTGGAGAGAGAGCAGCGTGTCAGGGTGGAGAGAGAGCAGCGTGTCAGGGTGGAGAGAGAGCAGCGTGTCAGGGTGGAGAGAGAGCAGCGTGTCAGGGTGGGGAGAGAGAGAGCAGCGTGTCAGGGTGGGGAGAGAGAGAGCAGCGTGTCAGGGTGGGGAGAGAGAGCAGCGTGTCAGGGTGGGGAGAGAGGAGAGAGCAGCGTGACAGGGTGGAGAGAGAGCAGCGTGTCAGGGTGGGGAGAGAGGAGAGATCAGCGTGTAAGGGTGGGGAGAGAGAGAGGAGAGAGAGCAGCGTGTCAGGGTGGAGAGAGAGCAGCGTGTTAGGGTGAGGAGGGAGCAGCGTGTCAGGGTGGAGAGAGAGCAACGTGTCAGGGTGGGAAGAGAGGAGAGAGAGCAGCATATCAGGGTGGGGAGAGAGGAGAGAGCAGCGTGTCAGGGTGGAGAGGGAGAGGAGAGAGCAGCGTTTCAGGGTGGGGAGAGAGAGGGGAGAGTGCAGCGTGTCAGGGTGGGGAGAGAGAGGGGAGAGTGCAGCGTGTCAGGGTGGGTAGAGAGAGGAGAGAGAGCAGCGTGTCAGGGTGGAGAGAGAGGAGAGAGAGCAGCGTGTCAGGGTGGAGAGAGAGGAGAGAGAGCAGCGTGTCACGGTGGAGAAAGAGGAGAGAGAGCAGCGTGTCACGGTGGAGAAAGAGGAGAGAGAGCAGCGTGTCAGGGTGGAGAGAGGAGAGAAAGCAGTGTGTCAGGGTGGAGAGAGAGCAGTGTGTCAGGGTGGAGAGAGAGGAGAGAGCAGCGTCAGGGTGGGGGGAGAGAGGAGAGAGAGCTGCGTGTCAGGATGGAGAGAGAGGAGAGAGAGCAGCGTGTCAGGGTGGGGAGAGAGGAGAGAGAGCAGCGTGTCAGGGTGGGGAGAGAGAGCAGGGTGGGGAGAGAGGAGAGAGAGCAGCGTGTCAGGGTGGAGAGAGAGCAGTGTGTCAGGGTGGAGAGAGAGGAGAGAGAGCAGCGTGTCAGGGTGGGGAGAGAGAGCAGTGTGTCAGGGTGGAGAGAGAGGAGAGAGAGCAGCATGTCAGGGTAGAGAGATAGGAGAGAGCAGCGTGTTGGGTGGAGAGAGAGCAGCATGTCGGGGTGGGGAGAGAGGAGAGAGAGCAGCGTGTCGGGGAGGAGAGAGAAAGGAGAGAGAGCAGCGTGTCAGGGTGGAGAGAGAGAGAGGAGAGAGAGCAGCGTGTCAGGGTGGGGAGAGAGAGGAGAGAGCAGCTTGTCAGGGTGGGGAGAGAGAGGAGAGAGCAGTGTGTCAGGGTGGGGAGAGAGAGGAGAGAGAGAGAGGAGAGAGCAGCGTGTCAGGGTGGGGAGAGAGAGCAGCGTGTCAGGGTGGAGAGAGAGGAAAGAGCAGCGTGTCAGGGTGGGGAGAGGAGAGAGAGCAGCGTGTCAGGGTGGGGAGAGGAGAGAGAGCAGCGTGTCAGGGTGGGGAGAGAGAGGAGAGAGCAGCGTGTCAGGGTGGAGAGAGTGGAGAGAGCGCAGCATGTCAGGGTAGAGAGAGAGGAGAGAGAGCAGCGTGTCAGGGTGGGGAGAGAGAGGAGAGAGCAGCGTGTCAGGGTGGAGAGAGAGGAGAGAGCAGCTTGTCAGGGTGGGGAGAGAGGAAAGAGCAGCGTGTCAGGGTGGAGAGAGAGCAGCGTGCCAGGGTGGAGAGAGAGGAGAGAGCAGCGTGTCAGGGTGGGGAGAAAGGAGAGAGAGCAGCGTGCCAGGGTGGAGAGAGAGGAGAGAGCAGCGTGTCAGAGTGGGGAGAGAGGAGAGAGAGCAGCGTGTCAGTGTGGGGAGAGAGCAGCGTGTCAGGGTGGAGAGAGAGCAGCGTGTCAGGGTGGAGAGAGAGGAGAGAGCGCAGCATGTCAGGGTGGAGAGACAGGAGAGAGTGCAGCATGTCAGGGTGGGGAGAGAGGAGCATGTCGGGGTGGAGAGAGAGCAGCGTGTCAGGGTGGGGAGAAAGAGGAGAGAGAGCAGCGTGTCAGGGTGGGGAGAGAGGAGAGAGCAGCGTGTCAGGGTGGAGAGAGAGCAGCGTGTCAGGGTGGAGAGAGAGGAGAGAGCGCAGCATGTCAGGGTGGAGAGACAGGAGAGAGAGCAGCGTGTCAGGGTGGAGAGACAGGAGAGAGCGCAGCATGTCAGGGTGGAGAGACAGGAGAGAGCGCAGCATGTCAGGGTGGAGAGACAGGAGAGAGCGCAGCATGTCAGGGTGGAGAGACAGGAGAGAGCAGCGTGTCAGGGTGGGGAGAGGAGAGAGAGCAGCGTGTCAGGGTGGAGAGAGAGGAGAGAGCAGCGTGTCAGGGTGGAGAAAGAGGATAGAGCAGCGTGTCAGGGTGGGGAGAGAGGTAGAGAGAGCAGCGTGTCAGGGTGGGGAGACAGAGCAGCGTGTCAGGGTGGGGAGAGAGGAGAGAGAGCAGCGGGTCAGGGTGAGGAGAGAGAGCAGCGTGTCAGGGTGAGGAGAGAGCAGCGTGTCAGGGTGGGGAGAGAGGAGAGAGCAGCGTGTCAGGGTGGAGAGAGAGCAGCATGTCAGGGTGAGGAGAGAGGAGAGAGAGCAGCATGTCAGGGTGAGGAGAGAGAGCAGCGTGTCAGGGTGGGGAGAGAGAGGAGAGAGCAGCGTGTCAGGGTGGGGAGAGAGAGGAGAGAGCAGCGTGTCAGGGTGGGGAGAGAGAGGAGAGAGAGAGAGGAGAGAGCAGCGTGTCAGGGTGGGGAGAGAGAGCAGCGTGTCAGGGTGGAGAGAGAGGAGAGAGCAGCGTGTCAGGGTGGAGAGAGAGCAGCGTGTCAGGGTGGAGAGAGGAGAGAGAGCAGCGTGTCAGGGTGGGGAGAGGAGAGAGAGCTGCGTGTCAGGGTGGGGAGAGAGAGGAGAGAGCAGCGTGTCAGGGTGGAGAGAGTGGAGAGAGCGCAGCATGTCAGGGTAGAGAGAGAGGAGAGAGAGCAGCGTGTCAGGGTGGGGAGAGAGAGGAGAGAGCAGCGTGTCAGGGTGGAGAGAGAGGAGAGAGAGCAGCATGTCAGGGTGGAGAGACAGGAGAGAGCGCAGCATGTCAGGGTGGAGAGACAGGAGAGAGCGCAGCATGTCAGGGTGGAGAGAGAGGAGAGAGCAGCGTGTCAGGGTGGGGAGAGGAGAGAGAGCAGCGTGTCAGGGTGGAGAGAGAGAGGAGAGAGCAGCGTGTCAGGGTGGAGAAAGAGGATAGAGCAGCGTGTCAGGGTGGGGAGAGAGGAGAGAGAGCAGCGTGTCAGGGTGGGGAGAGAGAGCAGCGTGTCAGGGTGGGGAGAGAGGAGAGAGAGCAGCGTGTCAGGGTGAGGAGAGAGAGCAGCGTGTCAGGGTGAGGAGAGAGCAGCGTGTCAGGGTGGAGAGAGAGCAGCATGTCAGGGTGAGGAGAGAGGAGCGAGAGCAGCATGTCAGGGTGAGGAGAGAGAGCAGCGTGTCAGGGTGGGGAGAGAGAGGAGAGAGCAGCGTGTCAGGGTGGAGAGAGGAGAGAGAGCAGCGTGTCAGGGTGGGGAGAGGAGAGAGAGCAGCGTGTCAGGGTGGGGAGAGAGAGGAGAGAGCAGCGTGTCAGGGTGGAGAGAGTGGAGAGAGCGCAGCATGTTAGGGTAGAGAGAGAGGAGAGAGAGAGCAGCGTGTCAGGGTGGGGAGAGAGAGGAGAGAGCAGCGTGTCAGGGTGGAGAGAGAGGAGAGAGCAGCGTGTCAGGGTGGGAAGAGAGGAGAGAGAGCAGCGTGTCAGGGTGGAGAGAGAGGAGAGAGAGCAGCGTGTCAGGGTGGGGAGAGAGAGGAGAGAGCAGCGTGTCAGGGTGGAGAGAGCGCAGCATGTCAGGGTGGAGAGAGAGGAGAGAGCAGCGTGTCAGGGTGGGGAGAGAGGAGAGAGCAGCCTGTCAGGGTGGGGAGAGAGGAGAGAGCAGCCTGTCAGGGTGGGGAGAGAGGAGAGAGAGCAGCGTGTCAGGGTGGAGAGAGAGGAGAGAGAGCAGCGTGTCAGGGTGGAGAGAGAGGAGAGAGAGCAGCGTGTCAGGGTGGAGAGAGAGGAGAGAGAGCAGCGTGTCAGGGTGGAGAGAGAGGAGAGAGCAGCGTGTCAGGGTGGAGAGAGAGGAGAGAGCAGCGTGTCAGGGTGGAGAGAGAGGAGAGAGCAGCGTGTCAGGGTGGAGAGAGAGGAGAGAGCAGCGTGTCAGGGTGGAGAGAGCAGCGTGTCAGGGTGGAGAGAGAGCAGCGTGTCAGGGTGGAGAGAGAGCAGCGTGTCAGGGTGGAGAGAGAGGAGAGAGCAGCGTGTCAGGGTGGGGAGAGAGGAGAGAGCAGCGTGTCAGGGTGGGGAGAGAGAGGAGAGAGAGAGCAGCGTGTCAGGGTGGGGAGAGAGAGCAGCGTGTCAGGGTGGGGAGAGAGGAGAGATCAGCGTGTCAGGGTGGGGAGAGAGAGCAGCGTGTCAGCATGGGGAGAGAGGAGAGAGAGCAGCGTGTCAGGGTGGAGAGAGAGGAGAGAGCAGCGTGTCAGGGTGGAGAGAGAGGAGAGAGCAGCGTGTCAGGGTGGAGAGAGAGGAGAGAGCAGCGTGTCAGGGTGGGGAGAGAGGAGAGAGCAGCGTGTCAGGGTGGGGAGAGAGGAGAGAGCAGCGTGTCAGGGTGGAGAGAGCAGCGTGTCAGGGTGGAGAGAGAGGAGAGAGCAGCGTGTCAGGGTGGAGAGAGAGCAGCGTGTCAGGGTGGAGAAAGAGGAGAGAGCAGCGTGTCAGGGTGGAGAGAGAGCAGCGTGTCAGGGTGGAGATGGAGAGAGGAGAGAGAGAGCAGCGTGTCAGGGTGGGGAGAGAGAGCAGCGTGTCAGGGTGGGGAGAGAGGAGAGAGCAGCGTGTCAGGGTGGGGAGAGAGGAGAGAGCAGCGTGTCAGGGTTGAGAGAGCAGCGTGTCAGGGTGGGGAGAGAGGAGAGATCAGCGTGTCAGGGTGGGGAGAGAGAGAGGAGAGAGAGCAGCGTGTCAGGGTGGAGAGAGAGAGAGGAGAGAGCAGCGTGTCAGGGTGGGGAGAGAGAGGAGAGAGAGAGGAGAGAGCAGCGTGTCAGGGTGGGGAGAGAGAGCAGCGTGTCAGGGTGGAGAGAGAGGAGAGAGCAGCGTGTCAGGGTGGAGAGAGAGGAGAGAGCAGCGTGTCAGGGTGGAGAGAGGAGAGAGAGCAGCGTGTCAGGGTGGGGAGAGGAGAGAGAGCTGCGTGTCAGGGTGGGGAGAGAGAGGAGAGAGCAGCGTGTCAGGGTGGAGAGAGTGGAGAGAGCGCAGCATGTCAGGGTAGAGAGAGAGGAGAGAGAGCAGCGTGTCAGGGTGGGGAGAGAGAGGAGAGAGCAGCGTGTCAGGGTGGAGAGAGAGGAGAGAGAGCAGCATGTCAGGGTGGAGAGACAGGAGAGAGCGCAGCATGTCAGGGTGGAGAGACAGGAGAGAGCGCAGCATGTCAGGGTGGAGAGAGAGGAGAGAGCAGCGTGTCAGGGTGGGGAGAGGAGAGAGAGCAGCGTGTCAGGGTGAAGAGAGAGGAGAGAGCAGCGTGTCAGGGTGGAGAAAGAGGATAGAGCAGCGTGTCAGGGTGGGGAGAGAGGAGAGAGAGCAGCGTGTCAGGGTGGGGAGAGAGAGCAGCGTGTCAGGGTGGGGAGAGAGGAGAGAGAGCAGCGTGTCGGGGTGAGGAGAGAGGAGAGAGCAGCGTGTCAGGGTGGAGAGAGAGGAGAGAGCAGCGTGTCAGGGTGGAGAGAGAGCAGCGTGTCAGGGTGGAGAGAGAGGAGAGAGCAGCGTGTCAGGGTGGGGAGAGAGGAGAGAGCAGCGTGTCAGGGTGGGGAGAGAGAGGAGAGAGAGAGCAGCGTGTCAGGGTGGGGAGAGAGAGCAGCGTGTCAGGGTGGGGAGAGAGGAGAGATCAGCGTGTCAGGGTGGGGAGAGAGAGCAGCGTGTCAGCATGGGGAGAGAGAGCAGCGTGTCAGCATGGGGAGAGAGGAGAGAGAGCAGCGTGTCAGGGTGGAGAGAGAGGAGAGAGCAGCGTGTCAGGGTGGAGAGAGAGGAGAGAGCAGCGTGTCAGGGTGGAGAGAGAGGAGAGAGCAGCGTGTCAGGGTGGGGAGAGAGGAGAGAGCAGCGTGTCAGGGTGGGGAGAGAGGAGAGAGCAGCGTGTCAGGGTGGAGAGAGCAGCGTGTCAGGGTGGAGAGAGAGGAGAGAGCAGCGTGTCAGGGTGGAGAGAGAGCAGCGTGTCAGGGTGGAGAAAGAGGAGAGAGCAGCGTGTCAGGGTGGAGAGAGAGCAGCGTGTCAGGGTGGAGATGGAGAGAGGAGAGAGAGAGCAGCGTGTCAGGGTGGGGAGAGAGAGCAGCGTGTCAGGGTGGGGAGAGAGGAGAGAGCAGCGTGTCAGGGTTGAGAGAGAGCAGCGTGTCAGGGTGGGGAGAGAGGAGAGAGCAGCGTGTCAGGGTGGGGAGAGAGAGGAGAGAGAGAGCAGCGTGTCAGGGTGGGGAGAGAGAGCAGCGTGTCAGGGTGGGGAGAGAGGAGAGATCAGCGTGTCAGGGTGGGGAGAGAGAGCAGCGTGTCAGCATGGGGAGAGAGGAGAGAGAGCAGCGTGTCAGGGTGGAGAGAGAGGAGAGAGCAGCGTGTCAGGGTGGAGAGAGAGGAGAGAGCAGCGTGTCAGGGTGGAGAGAGAGGAGAGAGCAGCGTGTCAGGGTGGGGAGAGAGGAGAGAGCAGCGTGTCAGGGTGGGGAGAGAGGAGAGAGCAGCGTGTCAGGGTGGAGAGAGCAGCGTGTCAGGGTGGAGAGAGAGGAGAGAGCAGCGTGTCAGGGTGGAGAGAGAGCAGCGTGTCAGGGTGGAGAAAGAGGAGAGAGCAGCGTGTCAGGGTGGAGAGAGAGCAGCGTGTCAGGGTGGAGATGGAGAGAGGAGAGAGAGAGCAGCGTGTCAGGGTGGGGAGAGAGAGCAGCGTGTCAGGGTGGGGAGAGAGGAGAGAGCAGCGTGTCAGGGTGGGGAGAGAGGAGAGAGCAGCGTGTCAGGGTTGAGAGAGAGCAGCGTGTCAGGGTGGGGAGAGAGGAGAGATCAGCGTGTCAGGGTGGGGAGAGAGAGAGGAGAGAGAGCAGCGTGTCAGGGTGGAGAGAGAGAGAGGAGAGAGCAGCGTGTCAGGGTGGGGAGAGAGAGGAGAGAGAGAGGAGAGAGCAGCGTGTCAGGGTGGGGAGAGAGAGCAGCGTGTCAGGGTGGAGAGAGAGGAGAGAGCAGCGTGTCAGGGTGGAGAGAGAGGAGAGAGCAGCGTGTCAGGGTGGAGAGAGGAGAGAGAGCAGCGTGTCAGGGTGGGGAGAGGAGAGAGAGCTGCGTGTCAGGGTGGGGAGAGAGAGGAGAGAGCAGCGTGTCAGGGTGGGGAGAGAGAGGAGAGAGCAGCGTGTCAGGGTGGAGAGAGTGGAGAGAGCGCAGCATGTCAGGGTAGAGAGAGAGGAGAGAGAGCAGCGTGTCAGGGTGGGGAGAGAGAGGAGAGAGCAGCGTGTCAGGGTGGAGAGAGAGGAGAGAGAGCAGCATGTCAGGGTGGAGAGACAGGAGAGAGCGCAGCATGTCAGGGTGGAGAGACAGGAGAGAGCGCAGCATGTCAGGGTGGAGAGAGAGGAGAGAGCAGCGTGTCAGGGTGGGGAGAGGAGAGAGAGCAGCGTGTCAGGGTGAAGAGAGAGGAGAGAGCAGCGTGTCAGGGTGGAGAAAGAGGATAGAGCAGCGTGTCAGGGTGGGGAGAGAGGAGAGAGAGCAGCGTGTCAGGGTGGGGAGAGAGAGCAGCGTGTCAGGGTGGGGAGAGAGAGCAGCGTGTCAGGGTGAGGAGAGAGGAGAGAGCAGCGTGTCAGGGTGGAGAGAGAGGAGAGAGTAGCGTGTCAGGGTGGAGAGAGAGCAGCGTGTCAGGGTGGAGAGAGAGGAGAGAGCAGCGTGTCAGGGTGGGGAGAGAGGAGAGAGCAGCGTGTCAGGGTGGGGAGAGAGAGGAGAGAGAGAGCAGCGTGTCAGGGTGGGGAGAGAGAGCAGCGTGTCAGGGTGGGGAGAGAGGAGAGATCAGCGTGTCAGGGTGGGGAGAGAGAGCAGCGTGTCAGCATGGGGAGAGAGAGCAGCGTGTCAGCATGGGGAGAGAGGAGAGAGAGCAGCGTGTCAGGGTGGAGAGAGAGGAGAGAGCAGCGTGTCAGGGTGGAGAGAGAGGAGAGAGCAGCGTGTCAGGGTGGAGAGGAGAGAGCAGCGTGTCAGGGTGGGGAGAGAGGAGAGAGCAGCGTGTCAGGGTGGGGAGAGAGGAGAGAGCAGCGTGTCAGGGTGGAGAGAGCAGCGTGTCAGGGTGGAGAGAGAGGAGAGAGCAGCGTGTCAGGGTGGAGAGAGAGCAGCGTGTCAGGGTGGAGAAAGAGGAGAGAGCAGCGTGTCAGGGTGGAGAGAGAGCAGCGTGTCAGGGTGTAGATGGAGAGAGGAGAGAGAGAGCAGCGTGTCAGGGTGGGGAGAGAGGAGAGAGCAGCGTGTCAGGGTTGAGAGAGAGCAGCGTGTCAGGGTGGGGAGAGAGGAGAGATCAGCGTGTCAGGGTGGGGAGAGAGAGAGGAGAGAGAGCAGCGTGTCAGGGTGGAGAGAGAGCAGCGTGTTAGGGTGAGGAGAGAGCAGCGTGTCAGGGTGGAGAGAGAGCAGCGTGTCAGGGTGGAGAGAGAGCAGCGTGTCAGGGTGGGGAGAGAGGAGAGAGAGCAGCGTGTCAGGGTGGGGAGAGAGAGGAGAGAGGGCAGCGTGTCAGGGTGGGGAGAGAGGAGCATGTCGGGGTGGAGAGAGAGCAGCGTGTCAGGGTGGGGAGAAAGAGGAGAGAGAGCAGCGTGTCAGAGTGGGGAGAGAGGAGAGAGAGCAGCGTGTCAGTGTGGGGAGAGAGCAGCGTGTCAGGGTGGAGAGAGAGGAGAGAGCGCAGCATGTCAGGGTGGGGAGAGAGGAGCATGTCGGGGTGGAGAGAGAGCAGCGTGTCAGGGTGGGGAGAAAGAGGAGAGAGAGCAGCGTGTCAGGGTGGGGAGAGAGGAGAGAGCAGCGTGTCAGGGTGGGGAGAGAGAGGAGAGAGAGCAGCGTGTCAGGGTGGGGAGAGAGGAGAGAGCAGCGTGTCAGGGTGGAGAGAGAGCAGTGTGCCAGGGTGGAAAGAGAGGAGAGAGCAGCGTGTCAGGGTGGGGAGAGAGAGCAGCGTGTTAGGGTGGGGAGAGAGGAGAGAGAGCAGCGTGTCAGGGTGAGGAGAGAGAGCAGCGTGTCAGGGTGAGGAGAGAGAGCAGCGTGTCAGGGTGAGGAGAGAGAGCAGCGTGTCAGGGTGAGGAGAGAGAGCAGCGTGTCAGGGTGGGGAGAAAGCAGCGTGTCAGGGTGAGGAGAGAGCAGCGTGTCAGGGTGAGGAGAGAGGAGAGAGAGCAGCATGTCAGGGTGAGGAGAGAGAGCAGCGTGTCAGGGTGGGGAGAAAGCAGCGTGTCAGGGTGGAGAGAGAGCAGCATGTCAGGGTGGAGAGAGAGCAGCATGTCAGGGTGAGGAGAGAGCAGCGTGTCAGGGTGAGGAGAGAGAAGAGAGAGCAGCATGTCAGGGTGAGGAGAGAGAGCAGCGTGTCAGGGTGGGGAGAAAGCAGCGTGTCAGGGTGGGGAGAGAGAGGAGAGAGCAGCGTGTCAGGGTGGGGAGAGAGAGGAGAGAGCAGCGTGTCAGGGTGGGGAGAGAGAGCAGCGTGTCAGGGTGGAGAGAGAGGAGAGAGCAGCGTGTCAGGGTGGAGAGAGAGGAGAGAGCAGCGTGTCAGGGTGGAGAGAGAGGAGAGAGCAGCGTGTCAGGGTGGGGAGAGGAGAGAGAGCAGCGTGTCAGGGTGGGGAGAGAGAGGAGAGAGCAGCGTGTCAGGGTGGAGAGAGAGAGGAGAGAGCAGCGTGTCAGGGTGGAGAGAGTGGAGAGAGCGGAGAGAGCGCAGCATGTCAGGGTGGAGAGAGAGGAGAGAGAGCAGCGTGTCAGGGTGGGGAGAGAGAGGAGAGAGCAGCGTGTCAGGGTGGGGAGAGAGAGGAGAGAGCAGCGTGTCAGGGTGGGGAGAGAGAGGAGAGAGGGCAGCGTGTCAGGGTGGGGAGAGAGAGGAGAGAGGGCAGCGTGTCAGGGTGGGGAGAGAGAGGAGAGAGGGCAGCGTGTCAGGGTGGGGAAAGAGGAGAGAGAGCAGCGTGTCAGGGTGGGGAGAGAGGAGAGAGCAGCGTGTCAGGGTGGAGAGAGAGCAGTGTGCCAGGGTGGAAAGAGAGGAGAGAGCAGCGTGTCAGGGTGGGGAGAGAGAGCAGCGTGTTAGGGTGGGGAGAGAGGAGAGAGAGCAGCGTGTCAGGGTGAGGAGAGAGAGCAGCGTGTCAGGGTGAGGAGAGAGAGCAGCGTGTCAGGGTGAGGAGAGAGAGCAGCGTGTCAGGGTGAGGAGAGAGAGCAGCGTGTCAGGGTGAGGAGAGAGAGCAGCGTGTCAGGGTGGGGAGAAAGCAGCGTGTCAGGGTGAGGAGAGAGCAGCGTGTCAGGGTGAGGAGAGAGGAGAGAGAGCAGCATGTCAGGGTGAGGAGAGAGAGCAGCGTGTCAGGGTGGGGAGAAAGCAGCGTGTCAGGGTGGAGAGAGAGCAGCATGTCAGGGTGGAGAGAGAGCAGCATGTCAGGGTGAGGAGAGAGCAGCGTGTCAGGGTGAGGAGAGAGAAGAGAGAGCAGCATGTCAGGGTGAGGAGAGAGAGCAGCGTGTCAGGGTGGGGAGAAAGCAGCGTGTCAGGGTGGGGAGAGAGAGGAGAGAGCAGCGTGTCAGGGTGGGGAGAGAGAGGAGAGAGCAGCGTGTCAGGGTGGGGAGAGAGAGCAGCGTGTCAGGGTGGAGAGAGAGGAGAGAGCAGCGTGTCAGGGTGGAGAGAGAGGAGAGAGCAGCGTGTCAGGGTGGAGAGAGAGGAGAGAGCAGCGTGTCAGGGTGGGGAGAGGAGAGAGAGCAGCGTGTCAGGGTGGGGAGAGAGAGGAGAGAGCAGCGTGTCAGGGTGGAGAGAGAGAGGAGAGAGCAGCGTGTCAGGGTGGAGAGAGTGGAGAGAGCGGAGAGAGCGCAGCATGTCAGGGTGGAGAGAGAGGAGAGAGAGCAGCGTGTCAGGGTGGGGAGAGAGAGGAGAGAGCAGCGTGTCAGGGTGGGGAGAGAGAGGAGAGAGCAGCGTGTCAGGGTGGGGAGAGAGAGGAGAGAGGGCAGCGTGTCAGGGTGGGGAGAGAGAGGAGAGAGGGCAGCGTGTCAGGGTGGGGAGAGAGAGGAGAGAGGGCAGCGTGTCAGGGTGGGGAAAGAGGAGAGAGAGCAGCGTGTCAGGGTGGGGAGAGAGGAGAGAGAGCAGCGTGTCAGGGTGGGGAGAGAGGAGAGAGCAGCGTGTCAGGGTGGAGAGAGGAGAGAGAGCAGCGTGTCAGGGTGGGGAAAGAGGAGAGAGCAGTTTGTCAGGGTGGGGAGAGAGGAGAGAGAGCAGCGTGTCAGGGTGGGGAGAGAGGAGAGAGCAGCGTGTCAGGGTGGGGAGAGAGGAGAGAGAGCAGTGTGTCAGGGTGGAGAGAGAGGAGAGAGAGCAGTGTGTCAGGGTGGAGAGAGAGGAGAGAGCAGTGTGTCAGGGTGGAGAGAGAGGAGAGAGCAGCGTGTCAGGGTGGAGAGAGCAGCGTGTAAGGGTGGAGAGAGAGGAGAGAGCATCTTGTCAGGGTGGGGAGAGAGGAAAGAGCAGCGTGTCAGGGTGGAGAGAGAGGAGAGAGAGCAGCGTGCCAGGGTGGAGAGAGAGGAGAGAGCAGCGTGTCAGGGTGGGGAGAGAGGAGCATGTCGGGGTGGAGAGAGAGCAGCGTGTCAGAGTGGGGAGAGAGGAGAGAGAGCAGCGTGTCAGTGTGGGGAGAGAGCAGCGTGTCAGGGTGGAGAGAGAGCAGCGTGTCAGGGTGGAGAGAGAGGAGAGAGCGCAGCATGTCAGGGTGGAGAGACAGGAGAGAGTGCAGCATGTCAGGGTGGGGAGAGAGGAGCATGTCGGGGTGGAGAGAGAGCAGCGTGTCAGGGTGGGGAGAAAGAGGAGAGAGAGCAGCGTGTCAGAGTGGGGAGAGAGAGCAGCGTGTCAGGGTGGGGAGAGAGAGCAGCGTGTCAGGGTGGGGAGAGAGAGGAGAGAGAGCAGCGCGTCAGGGTGGGGAGAGAGAGGAGAGAGAGCAGCGCGTCAGGGTGGGGAGAGAGGAGAGAGCAGCGTGTCAGGGTGGAGAGAGAGCAGCGTGTCAGGGTGGAGAGAGAGGAGAGAGCGCAGCATGTCAGGGTGGAGAGACAGGAGAGAGAGCAGCATGTCAGGGTGGAGAGACAGGAGAGAGCGCAGCATGTCAGGGTGGAGAGACAGGAGAGAGCGCAGCATGTCAGGGTGGAGAGACAGGAGAGAGCAGCGTGTCAGGGTGGGGAGAGGAGAGAGAGCAGCGTGTCAGGGTGGAGAGAGAGGAGAGAGCAGCGAGTCAGGGTGGAGAAAGAGGATAGAGCAGCGTGTCAGGGTGGGGAGAGAGGAGAGAGAGCAGCGTGTCAGGGTGGGGAGAGAGAGCAGCGTGTCAGGGTGGGGAGAGAGGAGAGAGAGCAGCGTGTCAGGGTGAGGAGAGAGAGCAGCGTGTCAGGGTGAGGAGAGAGCAGCGTGTCAGGGTGGGGAGAGAGGAGAGAGCAGCGTGTCAGGGTGGAGAGAGAGCAGCATGTCAGGGTGAGGAGAGAGGAGCGAGAGCAGCATGTCAGGGTGAGGAGAGAGAGCAGCGTGTCAGGGTGGGGAGAGAGAGGAGAGAGCAGCGTGTCAGGGTGGGGAGAGAGAGGAGAGAGAGAGAGGAGAGAGCAGCGTGTCAGGGTGGGGAGAGAGAGCAGCGTGTCAGGGTGGAGAGAGAGGAGAGAGCAGCGTGTCAGGGTGGAGAGAGGAGAGAGAGCAGCGTGTCAGGGTGGGGAGAGGAGAGAGAGCAGCGTGTCAGGGTGGGGAGAGAGAGGAGAGAGCAGCGTGTCAGGGTGGAGAGAGTGGAGAGAGCGCAGCATGTCAGGGTAGAGAGAGAGGAGAGAGAGCAGCGTGTCAGGGTGGGGAGAGAGAGGAGAGAGCAGCGTGTCAGGGTGGAGAGAGAGGAGAGAGCAGCTTGTCAGGGTGGGGAGAGAGGAAAGAGCAGCGTGTCAGGGTGGAGAGAGAGCAGCGTGCCAGGGTGGAGAGAGAGGAGAGAGCAGCGTGTCAGGGTGGGGAGAGAGGAGAGAGAGCAGCGTGTCAGAGTGGGGAGAGAGGAGAGAGAGCAGCGTGTCAGTGTGGGGAGAGAGCAGCGTGTCAGGGTGGAGAGAGAGCAGCGTGTCAGGGTGGAGAGAGAGGAGAGAGCGCAGCATGTCAGGGTGGAGAGACAGGAGAGAGTGCAGCATGTCAGGGTGGGGAGAGAGGAGCATGTCGGGGTGGAGAGAGAGCAGCGTGTCAGGGTGGGGAGAAAGAGGAGAGAGAGCAGCGTGTCAGGGTGGGGAGAGAGGAGAGAGCAGCGTGTCAGGGTGGAGAGAGAGCAGCGTGTCAGGGTGGAGAGAGAGGAGAGAGCGCAGCATGTCAGGGTGGAGAGACAGGAGAGAGAGCAGCGTGTCAGGGTGGAGAGACAGGAGAGAGCGCAGCATGTCAGGGTGGAGAGACAGGAGAGAGCGCAGCATGTCAGGGTGGAGAGACAGGAGAGAGCGCAGCATGTCAGGGTGGAGAGACAGGAGAGAGCAGCGTGTCAGGGTGGGGAGAGGAGAGAGAGCAGCGTGTCAGGGTGGAGAGAGAGGAGAGAGCAGCGTGTCAGGGTGGAGAAAGAGGATAGAGCAGCGTGTCAGGGTGGGGAGAGAGGTAGAGAGAGCAGCGTGTCAGGGTGGGGAGACAGAGCAGCGTGTCAGGGTGGGGAGAGAGGAGAGAGAGCAGCGTGTCAGGGTGAGGAGAGAGAGCAGCGTGTCAGGGTGAGGAGAGAGCAGCGTGTCAGGGTGGGGAGAGAGGAGAGAGCAGCGTGTCAGGGTGGAGAGAGAGCAGCATGTCAGGGTGAGGAGAGAGAGCAGCATGTCAGGGTGAGGAGAGAGAGCAGCGTGTCAGGGTGGGGAGAGAGAGGAGAGAGCAGCGTGTCAGGGTGGGGAGAGAGAGGAGAGAGCAGCGTGTCAGGGTGGGGAGAGAGAGGAGAGAGAGAGGAGAGAGCAGCGTGTCAGGGTGGGGAGAGAGAGCAGCGTGTCAGGGTGGAGAGAGAGGAGAGAGCAGCGTGTCAGGGTGGAGAGAGAGGAGAGAGCAGCGTGTCAGGGTGGAGAGAGGAGAGAGAGCAGCGTGTCAGGGTGGGGAGAGGAGAGAGAGCTGCGTGTCAGGGTGGGGAGAGAGAGGAGAGAGCAGCGTGTCAGGGTGGAGAGAGTGGAGAGAGCGCAGCATGTCAGGGTAGAGAGAGAGGAGAGAGAGCAGCGTGTCAGGGTGGGGAGAGAGAGGAGAGAGCAGCGTGTCAGGGTGGAGAGAGAGGAGAGAGAGCAGCATGTCAGGGTGGAGAGACAGGAGAGAGCGCAGCATGTCATGGTGGAGAGACAGGAGAGAGCGCAGCATGTCAGGGTGGAGAGAGAGGAGAGAGCAGCGTGTCAGGGTGGGGAGAGGAGAGAGAGCAGCGTGTCAGGGTGGAGAGAGAGGAGAGAGCAGCGTGTCAGGGTGGAGAAAGAGGATAGAGCAGCGTGTCAGGGTGGGGAGAGAGGAGAGAGAGCAGCGTGTCAGGGTGGGGAGAGAGAGCAGCGTGTCAGGGTGGGGAGAGAGGAGAGAGAGCAGCGTGTCAGGGTGAGGAGAGAGAGCAGCGTGTCAGGGTGAGGAGAGAGGAGAGAGCAGCGTGTCAGGGTGGAGAGAGAGCAGCATGTCAGGGTGAGGAGAGAGGAGCGAGAGCAGCATGTCAGGGTGAGGAGAGAGAGCAGCGTGTCAGGGTGGGGAGAGAGAGGAGAGAGCAGCGTGTCAGGGTGGAGAGAGGAGAGAGAGCAGCGTGTCAGGGTGGGGAGAGGAGAGAGAGCAGCGTGTCAGGGTGGGGAGAGAGAGGAGAGAGCAGCGTGTCAGGGTGGAGAGAGTGGAGAGAGCGCAGCATGTTAGGGTAGAGAGAGAGGAGAGAGAGAGCAGCGTGTCAGGGTGGGGAGAGAGAGGAGAGAGCAGCGTGTCAGGGTGGAGAGAGAGGAGAGAGCAGCGTGTCAGGGTGGGAAGAGAGGAGAGAGAGCAGCGTGTCAGGGTGGAGAGAGAGGAGAGAGAGCAGCGTGTCAGGGTGGGGAGAGAGAGGAGAGAGCAGCGTGTCAGGGTGGAGAGAGCGCAGCATGTCAGGGTGGAGAGAGAGGAGAGAGCAGCGTGTCAGGGTGGGGAGAGAGGAGAGAGCAGCCTGTCAGGGTGGGGAGAGAGGAGAGAGAGCAGCGTGTCAGGGTGGAGAGAGAGGAGAGAGAGCAGCGTGTCAGGGTGGAGAGAGAGGAGAGAGCAGCGTGTCAGGGTGGGGAGAGAGGAGAGAGCAGCGTGTCAGGGTGGAGAGAGAGGAGAGAGCAGCGTGTCAGGGTGGAGAGAGAGGAGAGAGCAGCGTGTCAGGGTGGAGAGAGCAGCGTGTCAGGGTGGCGAGAGAGCAGCGTGTCAGGGTGGCGAGAGAGCAGCGTGTCAGGGTGGCGAGAGAGCAGCGTGTCAGGGTGGAGAGAGAGCAGCGTGTCAGGGTGGAGAGAGAGCAGCGTGTCAGGGTGGAGAGAGAGGAGAGAGCAGCGTGTCAGGGTGGGGAGAGAGGAGAGAGCAGCGTGTCAGGGTGGGGAGAGAGAGGAGAGAGAGAGCAGCGTGTCAGGGTGGGGAGAGAGAGCAGCGTGTCAGGGTGGGGAGAGAGAGCAGCGTGTCAGCATGGGGAGAGAGGAGAGAGAGCAGCGTGTCAGGGTGGAGAGAGAGGAGAGAGCAGCGTGTCAGGGTGGAGAGAGAGGAGAGAGCAGCGTGTCAGGGTGGAGAGAGAGGAGAGAGCAGCGTGTCAGGGTGGGGAGAGAGGAGAGAGCAGCGTGTCAGGGTGGGGAGAGAGGAGAGAGCAGCGTGTCAGGGTGGAGAGAGCAGCGTGTCAGGGTGGAGAGAGAGGAGAGAGCAGCGTGTCAGGGTGGAGAGAGAGCAGCGTGTCAGGGTGGAGAGAGAGCAGCGTGTCAGGGTGGAGAAAGAGGAGAGAGCAGCGTGTCAGGGTGGAGAGAGAGCAGCGTGTCAGGGTGGAGATGGAGAGAGGAGAGAGAGAGCAGCGTGTCAGGGTGGGGAGAGAGAGCAGCGTGTCAGGGTGGGGAGAGAGGAGAGAGCAGCGTGTCAGGGTTGAGAGAGAGCAGCGTGTCAGGGTGGGGAGAGAGGAGAGATCAGCGTGTCAGGGTGGGGAGAGAGAGAGGAGAGAGAGCAGCGTGTCAGGGTGGAGAGAGAGAGAGGAGAGAGCAGCGTGTCAGGGTGGGGAGAGAGAGGAGAGAGAGAGGAGAGAGCAGCGTGTCAGGGTGGGGAGAGAGAGCAGCGTGTCAGGGTGGAGAGAGAGGAGAGAGCAGCGTGTCAGGGTGGAGAGAGAGGAGAGAGCAGCGTGTCAGGGTGGAGAGAGGAGAGAGAGCAGCGTGTCAGGGTGGGGAGAGGAGAGAGAGCTGCGTGTCAGGGTGGGGAGAGAGAGGAGAGAGCAGCGTGTCAGGGTGGAGAGAGTGGAGAGAGCGCAGCATGTCAGGGTAGAGAGAGAGGAGAGAGAGCAGCGTGTCAGGGTGGGGAGAGAGAGGAGAGAGCAGCGTGTCAGGGTGGAGAGAGAGGAGAGAGAGCAGCATGTCAGGGTGGAGAGACAGGAGAGAGCGCAGCATGTCAGGGTGGAGAGACAGGAGAGAGCGCAGCATGTCAGGGTGGAGAGAGAGGAGAGAGCAGCGTGTCAGGGTGGGGAGAGGAGAGAGAGCAGCGTGTCAGGGTGGAGAGAGAGGAGAGAGCAGCGTGTCAGGGTGGAGAAAGAGGATAGAGCAGCGTGTCAGGGTGGGGAGAGAGGAGAGAGAGCAGCGTGTCAGGGTGGGGAGAGAGAGCAGCGTGTCAGGGTGGGGAGAGAGGAGAGAGAGCAGCGTGTCAGGGTGAGGAGAGAGAGCAGCGTGTCAGGGTGAGGAGAGAGGAGAGAGCAGCGTGTCAGGGTGGAGAGAGAGCAGCATGTCAGGGTGAGGAGAGAGGAGCGAGAGCAGCATGTCAGGGTGAGGAGAGAGAGCAGCTTGTCAGGGTGGGGAGAGAGAGGAGAGAGCAGCGTGTCAGGGTGAAAAGAGGAGAGAGAGCAGCGTGTCAGGGTGGGGAGAGGAGAGAGAGCAGCGTGTCAGGGTGGGGAGAGAGAGGAGAGAGCAGCGTGTCAGAGTGGAGAGAGTGGAGAGAGCGCAGCATGTTAGGGTAGAGAGAGAGGAGAGAGAGAGAGCAGCGTGTCAGGGTGGGGAGAGAGAGGAGAGAGCAGCGTGTCAGGGTGGAGAGAGAGGAGAGAGCAGCGTGTCAGGGTGGGAAGAGAGGAGAGAGAGCAGCGTGTCAGGGTGGAGAGAGAGGAGAGAGAGCAGCGTGTCAGGGTGGGGAGAGAGAGGAGAGAGCAGCGTGTCAGGGTGGAGAGAGCGCAGCATGTCAGGGTGGAGAGAGAGGAGAGAGCAGCGTGTCAGGGTGGGGAGAGAGGAGAGAGCAGCCTGTCAGGGTGGGGAGAGAGGAGAGAGAGCAGCGTGTCAGGGTGGAGAGAGAGGAGAGAGAGCAGCGTGTCAGGGTGGAGAGAGAGGAGAGAGAGCAGCGTGTCAGGGTGGAGAGAGAGGAGAGAGAGCAGCGTGTCAGGGTGGAGAGAGAGGAGAGAGCAGCGTGTCAGGGTGGGGAGAGAGGAGAGAGCAGCGTGTCAGGGTGGAGAGAGAGGAGAGAGCAGCGTGTCAGGGTGGAGAGAGAGGAGAGAGCAGCGTGTCAGGGTGGAGAGAGAGGAGAGAGCAGCGTGTCAGGGTGGAGAGAGCAGCGTGTCAGGGTGGAGAGAGAGCAGCGTGTCAGGGTGGAGAGAGAGCAGCGTGTCAGGGTGGAGAGAGAGGAGAGAGCAGCGTGTCAGGGTGGAGAGAGAGGAGAGAGCAGCGTGTCAGGGTGGGGAGAGAGGAGAGAGCAGCGTGTCAGGGTGGGGAGAGAGAGGAGAGAGAGAGCAGCGTGTCAGGGTGGGGAGAGAGAGCAGCGTGTCAGGGTGGGGAGAGAGGAGAGATCAGCGTGTCAGGGTGGGGAGAGAGAGCAGCGTGTCAGCATGGGGAGAGAGGAGAGAGAGCAGCGTGTCAGGGTGGAGAGAGAGGAGAGAGCAGCGTGTCAGGGTGGAGAGAGAGGAGAGAGCAGCGTGTCAGGGTGGAGAGAGAGGAGAGAGCAGCGTGTCAGGGTGGGGAGAGAGGAGAGAGCAGCGTGTCAGGGTGGGGAGAGAGGAGAGAGCAGCGTGTCAGGGTGGAGAGAGCAGCGTGTCAGGGTGGAGAGAGAGGAGAGAGCAGCGTGTCAGGGTGGAGAGAGAGCAGCGTGTCAGGGTGGAGAAAGAGGAGAGAGCAGCGTGTCAGGGTGGAGAGAGAGCAGCGTGTCAGGGTGGAGATGGAGAGAGAAGAGAGAGAGCAGCGTGTCAGGGTGGGGAGAGAGAGCAGCGTGTCAGGGTGGGGAGAGAGGAGAGAGCAGCGTGTCAGGGTTGAGAGAGAGCAGCGTGTCAGGGTGGGGAGAGAGGAGAGATCAGCGTGTCAGGGTGGGGAGAGAGAGAGGAGAGAGAGCAGCGTGTCAGGGTGGAGAGAGAGCAGCGTGTTAGGGTGAGGAGAGAGCAGCGTGTCAGGGTGGAGAGAGAGCAGCGTGTCAGGGTGGAGAGAGAGCAGCGTGTCAGGGTGGGGAGAGAGGAGAGAGAGCAGCGTGTCAGGGTGGGGAGAGAGAGGAGAGAGGGCAGCGTGTCAGGGTGGGGAGAGAGGAGCATGTCGGGGTGGAGAGAGAGCAGCGTGTCAGGGTGGGGAGAAAGAGGAGAGAGAGCAGCGTGTCAGAGTGGGGAGAGAGGAGAGAGAGCAGCGTGTCAGTGTGGGGAGAGAGCAGCGTGTCAGGGTGGAGAGAGAGGAGAGAGCGCAGCATGTCAGGGTGGGGAGAGAGGAGCATGTCGGGGTGGAGAGAGAGCAGCGTGTCAGGGTGGGGAGAAAGAGGAGAGAGCGCAGCGTGTCAGGGTGGGGAGAGAGGAGAGAGCAGCGTGTCAGGGTGGGGAGAGAGAGGAGAGAGAGCAGCGTGTCAGGGTGGGGAGAGAGAGGAGAGAGAGCAGCGTGTCAGGGTGGGGAGAGAGGAGAGAGCAGCGTGTCAGGGTGGAGAGAGAGCAGCGTGCCAGGGTGGAAAGAGAGGAGAGAGCAGCGTGTCAGGGTGGGGAGAGAGAGCAGCGTGTTAGGGTGGGGAGAGAGGAGAGAGAGCAGCGTGTCAGGGTGAGGAGAGAGAGCAGCGTGTCAGGGTGAGGAGAGAGAGCAGCGTGTCAGGGTGAGGAGAGAGGAGAGAGCAGCGTGTCAGGGTGAGGAGAGAGAGCAGCGTGTCAGGGTGGGGAGAAAGCAGCGTGTCAGGGTGGAGAGAGAGCAGCATGTCAGGGTGGAGAGAGAGCAGCATGTCAGGGTGAGGAGAGAGCAGCGTGTCAGGGTGAGGAGAGAGGAGAGAGAGCAGCATGTCAGGGTGAGGAGAGAGAGCAGCGTGTCAGGGTGGGGAGAAAGCAGCGTGTCAGGGTGGGGAGAGAGAGGAGAGAGCAGCGTGTCAGGGTGGGGAGAGAGAGGAGAGAGCAGCGTGTCAGGGTGGGGAGAGAGAGCAGCGTGTCAGGGTGGAGAGAGAGGAGAGAGCAGCGTGTCAGGGTGGAGAGAGAGGAGAGAGCAGCGTGTCAGGGTGGAGAGAGAGGAGAGAGCAGCGTGTCAGGGTGGGGAGAGGAGAGAGAGCAGCGTGTCAGGGTGGGGAGAGAGAGGAGAGAGCAGCGTGTCAGGGTGGAGAGAGAGAGGAGAGAGCAGCGTGTCAGGGTGGAGAGAGTGGAGAGAGCGGAGAGAGCGCAGCATGTCAGGGTGGAGAGAGAGGAGAGAGAGCAGCGTGTCAGGGTGGGGAGAGAGAGGAGAGAGCAGCGTGTCAGGGTGGGGAGAGAGAGGAGAGAGCAGCGTGTCAGGGTGGAGAGAAAGGAGAGAGAGCAGCGTGTCAGGGTGGAGAGAGAGCAGCGTGTCAGGGTGGGGAGAGAGAGGAGAGAGCAGCGTGTCAGGGTGGAGAGAGAGGAGAGAGCGCAGCATGTCAGGGTGGAGAGAGAGGAGAGAGCAGCGTGTCAGGGTGGAGAGAGGAGAGAGAGCAGCATGTCAGGGTGGGGAGAGGAGAGAAAGCAGCGTGTCAGGGTGGAGAGAGGAGAGACAGCAGCGTGTCAGGGTGGAGAGAGGAGAGACAGCAGCGTGTCAGGGTGGGGAGAGAGAGGAGAGAGAGCAGCGTGTCAGGGTGAGGAGAGAGAGCAGCGTGTCAGGGTGGGGAGAGAGGAGAGAGAGCAGCGTGTCAGGTTGAGGAGAGAGAGCAGCGTGTCAGGGTGGGGAGAGAGCAGAGAGAGCAGCGTGTCAGGGTGGGGAGAGAAAGGAGAGAGAGGGCAGCGTGTCAGGGTGGAGAGAGAGCAGCGTGTCAGGGTGGGGGGAGAGAGGAGAGAGCAGCGTGTCAGGGTGGGGAGAGAGGAGAGAGCAGCGTGTCAGGGTGGGGAGAGAGGAGAGAGCAGCGTGTCAGGGTGGAGAGAGAGGAGAGAGCAGCGTGTCAGGGTGGAGAGAGAGGAAAGAGCAGCGTGTCAGGGTGGAGAGAGAGGAGAGAGAGCAGCGTGTCAGGGTGGGGAGAGAGAGGAGAGAGAGCAGCGTGTCAGGGTGGGGAGAGAGAGGAGAGAGAGCAGCGTGTCAGGGTGGAGAGAGCAGCGTGTCAGGGTGGAGAGAGAGGAGAGAGCAGCGTGTCAGGGTGGGGAGAGAGGAGAGAGCAGCGTGTCAGGGTGCGGAGAGAGAGGAGAGAGAGAAGCGTGTCAGGGTGGGGAGAGAGAAGAGAGCAGCGTGTCAGGGTGGGGAGAGAGAAGAGAGCAGCGTGTCAGGGTGGGGAGAGAGAAGTGAGCAGCGTGTCAGGGTGGGGAGAGAGGAGAGAGAGCAGCGTATCAGGGTGGAGAGAGAGGTGAGAGCAGCGTATCAGGGTGGAGAGAGAGCAGCGTGCCAGGGTATGGAGAGGAGAGAGCAGTGTGTCAGGTTGGGGAGAGAGTAGAGAGCAGCGTGTCAGGGTGGGGTGAGAGAGGAGAGAGAGAGCAGCGTGTCAGGGTGGAGAGAGAGGAGAGAGAGCAGCGTGTCAGGGTGGAGAGAGAGAGGAGAGAGAGCAGCGTGTCAGGGTGAGGAGAGAGAGGAGAGAGAGCAGCGTGTCAGGGAGAGGAGAGAGAGCAGCGTGTCAGGGTGAGGAGAGAGCAGCGTGTCAGGGTGGAGAGAGAGGAGAGAGCAGCGTGTCAGGGTGGGGAGAGAGGAGAGAGCAGCGTGTCAGGGTGGAGAGAGAGGAGAGAGCAGCGTGTCAGGGTGGAGAGAGAGCAGCGTGTCAGGGTGGAGAGAGAGGAGAGAGCGTAGCATGTCAGGGTGGAGATAGAGGAGAGAGTAGCGTGTCAGGGTGGGGTGAGAGAGGAGAGAGCAGCGTGTCAGGGTGGGGAGAGAGGAGAGAGAGCAGCGTGTCAGGGTGGAGAGAGAGGAGAGAGCGCAGCATGTCAGGGTGGAGAGAGAGGAGAGAGCAGCGTGTCAGGGTGGGGAGAGAGAGCAGCGTGTCAGGGTGGAGAGAGAGGAGAGAGCAGCGTGTCAGGGTGGAGAGAGGAGAGAGAGCAGCGTGTCAGGGTGGGGAGAGAGCAGAGAGAGCAGCGTGTCAGGGTGGGGAGAGAGCAGAGAGAGCAGCGTGTCAGGGTGGGGAGAGAGGAGAGAGCAGCGTGTCAGGGTGGGGAGAGAGGAGAGAGAGCAGCGTGTCAGGGTGGGGAGAGAGGAGAGAGAGCAGCGTGTCAGGGTGGGGAGAGAGGAGAGAGAGCAGCGTGTCAGGGTGGGGAGAGAGGAGAGAGAGCAGCGTGGGGAGAGAGGAGAGAGAGCAGCGTGTCAGGGTGGGGAGAGAGGAGAGAGAGCAGCGTGTCAGGGTGGGGAGAGAGAGCAGCGTGTCAGGGTGGGGAGAGAGAGCAGCGTGTCAGGGTGGGGAGAGAGCAGCGTGTCAGGGTGGGGAGAGAGGAGAGAGCAGCCTGTCAGGGTGGGGAGAGAAAGGAGAGAGCAGCGTGTCAGGGTGGAGAGAGGAGAGCAGCGTGTCAGGGTGGAGAGAGGAGAGCAGCGTGTCAGGGTGGGGAGAGAGGAGAGAGCAGCGTGTCAGGGTGGGGAGAGGAGAGAGAGCAGCGTGTCAGGGTGGGGAGAGGAGAGAGAGCAGCGTGTCAGGGTGGAGAGAGGAGAGAGAGCAGCGTGTCAGGGTGGGGAGAGAGAGGAGAGAGAGCAGCGTGTCAGGGTGAGGAGAGAGAGCAGCGTGTCAGGGTGGGGAGAGAGAGGAGAGAGAGCAGCGTGTCAGGGTGGGGAGAGGAGAGCAGCGTGTCAGGGTGGGGAGAGAGGAGAGAGCAGCGTGTCAGGGTGGGGAGAGAGGAGAGAGCAGCGTGTCAGGGTGGAGAGAGAGCAGCGTGTCAGGGTGGAGAGAGAGGAGAGAGCGTAGCATGTCAGGGTGGAGAGAGAGGAGAGAGTAGCGTGTCAGGGTGGGGTGAGAGAGGAGAGAGCAGCGTGTCAGGGTGGGGAGAGAGGAGAGAGAGCAGCGTGTCAGGGTGGAGAGAGAGGAGAGAGCGCAGCATGTCAGGGTGGAGAGAGAGGAGAGAGCAGCGTGTCAGGGTGGAGAGAGAGGAGAGAGCAGCGTGTCAGGGTGGAGAGAGGAGAGAGAGCAGCGTGTCAGGGTGGGGAGAGAGCAGAGAGAGCAGCGTGTCAGGGTGGGGAGAGAGGAGAGAGAGCAGCGTGTCAGGGTGGGGAGAGAGGAGAGAGAGCAGCGTGTCAGGGTGGGGAGAGAGGAGAGAGAGCAGCGTGTCAGGGTGGGGAGAGAGAGCAGCGTGTCAGGGTGGGGAGAGAGAGGAGAGAGAGCAGCGTGTCAGGGTGGGGAGAGAGCAGCGTGTCAGGGTGGGGAGAGAGGAGAGAGCAGCGTGTCAGGGTGGGGAGAGAAAGGAGAGAGCAGCGTGTCAGGGTGGAGAGAGGAGAGCAGCGTGTCAGGGTGGAGAGAGGAGAGCAGCGTGTCAGGGTGGGGAGAGAGGAGAGAGCAGCGTGTCAGGGTGGGGAGAGAGGAGAGAGCAGCGTGTCAGGGTGGGGAGAGGAGAGAGAGCAGCGTGTCAGGGTGGAGAGAGGAGAGAGAGCAGCGTGTCAGGGTGAGGAGAGAGAGCAGCGTGTCAGGGTGGGGAGAGAGAGGAGAGAGAGCAGCGTGTCAGGGTGGGGAGAGGAGAGCAGCGTGTCAGGGTGGGGAGAGAGGAGAGAGAGCAGCGTGTCAGGGTGGAGAGAGAGGAGAGAGCAGCGTGTCAGGGTGGAGAGAGAGCAGCGTGTCAGGGTGGGGAGAGAGAGCAGCGTGTCAGGGTGAGGAGAGAGAGGAGAGAGAGCAGCGTGTCAGGGTGGGGAGAGAGAGGAGAGAGAGCAGCGTGTCAGGGTGGGGAGAGAGAGGAGAGAGAGCAGCGTGTCAGGGTGGGGAGAGGAGAGCAGCGTGTCAGGGTGGAGAGAGAGGAGAGAGCAGCGTGTCAGGGTGGAGAGAGAGCAGCGTGTCAGGGTGGGGAGAGGAGAGAGAGCAGCGAGAGGGGGGGATAGCAGGGTGTCAGGTGAGGGGGGGTAGCGGGGTGTCAGGTGAGGGGGAGTGGGGGAAGCGGAGTGTCAGGTGAGGGGGGGTGGGGGGTGTTAGGTGAGGGGGGTAGGGGGGTGTTAGGTGAGGGGGGTAGCGGGGTGTCAGGTGAGGGGGGGTAGGGGGGTGTTAGGTGAGGGGGGGGTAGCGGGGTGTCAGGTGAGGGGGGGGTAGCGGGGTGTTAGGTGAGGGGGGGTGGGGGGTAGCTGGGTGTCAGGTGAGGGGGGGTAGCGGAGTGTCAGGTGAGGGGGGGTAGCGGGGTGTCAGGTGAGGGGGGGTAGCGGGGTGTTGGGGGGGGGGGTGTCAGGTGAGGGGGGTATCAGGTGAGGGGGGGTAGCGGGGTGTTGGGGGGGGGGTGTCAGGTGAGGGGGGTATCAGGTGAGGGGGGGTGGAGGGTATCAGGTGAGGGGGGGTAGCGGGGTGTCAGGTGAGGGGGGGGTGGGGGGTATCAGGTGAGGGGGGGTAGCGGGGTGTCAGGTGAGGGGGGGGGGTATCAGGTGAGGGGGGGTAGCGGGGTGTCAGGTGAGGGGGTATCAGGTGAGGGGGTTAGCGGGGTGTCAGGTGAGGGGGGGTATCAGGTGAGGGGGGGTAGCGGGGTGTCAGGTGAGGGGGGGGGTGGGGGGTATCAGGTGAGGGGGTTAGCGGGGTGTCAGGTGAGGGGGGGTATCAGGTGAGGGGGGGTAGCGGGGTGTCAGGTGAGGGGGGGTGGGGGTATCAGGTGAGGGGGGGTAGCGGGGTGTCAGGTGAGGGGGGGTAGCGGGGTATCAGGTGAGGGGGGGGTGGGGGGTATCAGGTGAGGGGGGTAGCGGGGTGTCAGGTGAGGGGGGGTAGCGGGGTATCAGGTGAGGGGGGGTGGGGGGTATCAGGTGAGGGGGGGTAGCGGGGTATCAGGTGAGGGGGGGTAGCGGGGTGTCAGGTGAGGGGGGGTAGCGGGGTATCAGGTGAGGGGGGGGGGTGGGGGGTATCAGGTGAGGGGGGGTAGCGGGGTGTCAGGTGAGGGGGGTGGGGGATGTCAGGTGAGGGGGGGGTATCAGGTGAGGGGGGGTAGTGGGGTGTCAGGTGAGGGGGGGTGGGGGGTATCAGGTGAGGGGGGTAGTGGGGTGTCAGGTGAGGGGGGGTATCAGGTGAGGGGGGGTAGCGGGGTGTCAGGTGAGGGGGG
>NC_138770.1:16340245-16367745 GCF_965119305.1 Pelophylax lessonae
ATCCACCCAAGCCACTTGTTCCTTGTGTGGTATCCTCTGCTCGGCCTTGTAGAATCGTTGCTTCAATTTGGCATTACCTACTTGCTGCTATTGGGTTAGAGGCTTAGTCCCCACAAGGAACGAGACTGTGATCTACCCCAACACCCTCATTACATTACAGCGTTATTGCGTCTCGGCCTTATAGCTATGATCAAGTGTCCCATCGACTTTAGTCCTTAGGGGTGTCCTTGCTGCCCAGCTGGGACGTTGATAGGCACTTTGATCTATCCAAGCCATTTGGTCCTTATGGGGTACCCTCTGCTCGGCCTTGTAGGATCGTCAATTCAATTTGGCTTCACCTACTTGCTGCTATTGGGTTAGAGGCTTAGTCCCCACAAGGAACGAGATTGCGATCTACCCCAACACCCTCATTACATTACAGCGTTATTGCGTCTCGGCCTTATAGCCATGATCAAGTGTAGTATCGACTTTAGTCCTTAGGGGTGTCCTTGCTGCCCAGCTGGGACGTTGATAGGCACTTTGATCTATCCAAGCCATTTGGTCCTTATGGGGTACCCTCTGCTCGGCCTTGTAGGATCGTCAATTCAATTTGGCTTCACCTACTTGCTGCTATTGGGTTAGAGGCTTAGTCCCCACAAGGAACGAGATTGTGATCTGCCCTAACACCCTCATTACATTACAGCGTTATTGCGTCTCGGCCTTATAGCCATGATCAAGTGTCCCATCGACTTTAGTCCTTAGGGGTGTCTCTGCTTCACAGCTTATACATTGCTAGGCACTTTAATCCACCCAAGCCACTTGTTCCTTGTGTGGTATCCTCTGCTCTGCCTTGTAGAATCGTTGCTTCAATTTGGCTTCACCTACTTGCTGCTATTGGGTTAGAGGCTTAGTCCCCACAAAGAACGAGACTGTGATCTGCCCTAACACCCTCATTACATTACAGCGTTATTGCGTCTCGGCCTTATAGTCATGATCAAGTGTCACATTAACTTTAGTCCTTAGGGGTGTCTCAGCTTCACAGCTGGGACGTTGATAGTGTCAGGGACTTACCTTCTTGTTTTTTTTCTTCAGAGTGCATCCCAGAGAACAGAAGACTGCTAGCAGTGTATGAGACCCAGCTTTGAAGACTTTCCTGGCTTGCGATTCCTCATTGGCAGATGATCCACTTCTGGACTGGACCCCGGCTTGGATGACGCCTCCCACCAGTAATTAACCCCCCCACTGACAGAAGATCATTCAGTAATGACCCCCCCATTGACAGACGCCCCCCACCAGTAAATGAACCCCCCCACCAGTAATGACCCCCCATAATGAATCCCTCCCCCCAATGACAGACCACCATCCAGCAACTAACTCCCATCCCACTACCAAACCACCCCAACTAACGCACACCCCACTGCAGCCCCACCACCAGTAATGAACCCCCCCACCAGTAATGAACCCCTCTCCCCAATGACAGACCACCATCCAGCAACTAACTCCCATCCCCCCACCACTAATGAACCCCTCCCCCCCCACTGACAGACTACCAAATGAATGCACACCCACTGCAGCCCCCCCCACCAGTAATTAACCCCCCCACTGACAGACCATTCAGTAATGACCCCTCCCCCCACTGACAGACCCCCCCACCAGTAAATGAACCCCCCCACCAGTAATGACCCCCCATAATAAACTCCTCCCCCCCACTGACAGACCACCATTCAGTAATGACCCCCCCCACCAGTAAATGAACCCCCCCACCACTGACAGACCATCATCCAGTAATGACCCCCCCCACCAGTAAATGAACCCCCCCACCAGTAATGACCCCCCCATAATGAACCCCTCCCCTTACTGACAGACCACCATTCAGTAATGACCCCTCCCCCCACTGACAGACCCCCCCACCAGTAAATGAACCCCCCCACCAGTAATGACCCCCCATAATAAACTCCTCCCCCCACTGACAGACCACCATTCAGTAATGACCCCCCATAATGAACCCTCCCCCCCCTGACAGACCATCATCCAGTAATGACCCCCCACCAGTAAATGAACCCCCCCACCAGTAAATGAACCCCCCCACCAGTAATGACCCCCCCACCAGTAATGACCCCCTCCCATAATGAACCCCTCCCCCCACTAACAGACCACCATCCAGTAATGACCCCCCCCCACTGACAGACCCCCGTACCAGTAAATGAACCCCCCCACCAGTAATGACCCCCCCATAATGAACCCCTCCCCCCACTGACAGACCACCATCCAGTAATGACCCCCCCCACTGACAGACCCCCCACCAGTAAATGAACCCCCCCACCAGTAATGACCCCCCCCCCATAATGAACCCCTCCCCCCACTGACAGACCATCATCCAGTAATGACCCCCCCACCAGTAAATGAACCCCCCCACCAGTAATGACCCCCCCATAATGAACCCCTCCCCCCACTGACAGACCACCATCCAGTAATGACCCCCCCCCACTGACAGACCCCCCACCAGTAAATGAACCCCCCCTCAAAAGTAATAACCCCCCCATAATGAACCCCTCCACCCACTGACAGACCCCCCCACCAGTAAATGAACCCCCCCACCAGTAATGATCCCCTATAATGAACCCCTCCCCCCACTGACAGACCATCATCCAGTAATGACCCCCCCACCAGTAAATGAACCCCCCCACCAGTAATGACCCCCCCATAATGAACCCCTCCCCCACTGACAGACCCCCCACTAGTAAATGAACCCCCCCCTCACCAGTAATAACCCCCCCATAATGAACCCCTCCCCCCACTGACAGACCCCCCCCACCAGTAAATGAACCCCCCCACCAGTAATGACCCCCCATAATAAACTATACCTCTTTTTACGGAGGACAGACAGAAGGACCTGTTCACCCAAAGCACGTTTAACGGGGGGGGGGGACAAGTGCAGGCGTTAGGATATGCTCGGGTTCCCAAGCTTCTTCCTGTTTTGAATTGTATTGTAACTGTATTGTCTTCACTCACATTGTAAAGCGCTGGGCAAACTGTTGGCGCTATATAAATCCCGTATATAAAAAAAGTACTGATATATGAGGGAACTCTGGTTGTAATACCCTGCCATCTTGTTGTAACCTGCAGTACTCTGTGCAATGGGTTAAAAAGAACCTGTTTAGACAGTCCTACAACTCACATGTAAAGAGAAGGCTAGTTTTAGTTTTCTATAGGATTAGTAGAGAGGCCTGTTTACTATGACATTCATAGTAAATGCCTATCAAAATGCTTCCCTGCTGTCTTTGCTGAGTTCTTTCCTGCTGTCCTGTCTGTGTGCTTCAGCTCGACTGTCAAAGGGGAAAGAAGGTATACCTCTTTTTACGGAGGACAGACAGAAGGACCTGTTCACCCAAAGCACGTTTAACGGGGGGGACAAGTGCAGGCGTTAGGATATGCTCGGGTTCCCAAGCTTCTTCCTGTTTACAATTGTATTGTAACTGTATTGTCTTCACTCACATTGTAAAGCGCTGGGCAAACTGTTGGCGCTATATAAATCCTGTATATAAAAAAAGTACTGATATATGAGGGAACTCTGGTTGTAATACCCTGCCATCTTGTTGTAACCTGCAGTACTCTGTGCAATGGGTTAAAAAGAACCTGTTTAGACAGTCCTACAACTCACTTGTAAAGAGAAGGCTAGTTTTAGTTTTCTATGGGATTAGTAGAGAGGCCTGTTTACTATGACATTCATAGTAAATGCCTATCAAAATGCTTCCCTGCTGTCTTTGCTGAGTTCTTTCCTGCTGTCCTGTCTGTGTGCTTCAGCTCGACTGTCAAAGGGGAAAGAAGGTATACCTCTTTTTACGGAGGACAGACAGAAGGACCTGTTCACCCAAAGCACGTTTAACGGGGGGGGGACAAGTGCAGGCGTTAGGATATGCTCGGGTTCCCAAGCTTCTTCCTGTTTTGAATTGTATTGTAACTGTATTGTCTTCACTCACATTGTAAAGCGCTGCACAACCTGTTGGCGCTATATAAATCCTGTATAAAAAAAAAAAAGTACGAAAAAAGAAAAGTACTGTGTTGGACAGGTTATAGGGGAGGATGGAGGCCATTATTTTTTTATAGGTGTATTGAATGTTTGTTCTTTTATTAGGCGTGTGTTGGACTGGCTATAGGGGAGGTTGGAGGCCAGTATTTTTTTTATGTTAGGTGTGTTGGACCCTTTCTATGGAGGTTGAAGGTTTTTACTTTTAGTAGGAGTAGGGGAGATTAAAGGCCATTATATTATAATATAAAATAATATATTAAAAAATATTATTTTAATATATATATATATAATATAGTATGTTATTGCACGGCGCAATACAACAGTACGCAATGAGTGTATGTCACTGTAACATATGCAGACAGGGCCGCAATTAACTTTTTTTGTCCCCTAAATAGTTTTTTTTATTGCAAGGCGCAATTTAACAGTATGCAATGGGTGTATGTCACTGTAATATATGCGGACAGGGCAGTAATAAACTCTTTTGTCCCCTAAATAGTTTTTTTTTTTTATTCCACAGCGCAATACAACAGTATGCAATGGGTGTATCTCACTATAATGTATGAATGAAAAACTGAAAAATATTTTTTTTTACCCTAAATACTGTAAAATAATTATTTTCCCCTCACATTGCTTTTCTAACCTCCTGTTCAAAAAGCACCAATGTCTGTCTGACATAGTCTTTAAAGTTAAATATGAAGGAACAAATGTTTTTTCTTTTTTAAATGCAGATTAAGCACACACATATGCACTGAGGTTGCATGAAATGTGCAGCACCGCATGCCTAACAGACTGATAAAAGTTTTTTTGTTTCTCCCTTTTCCTACTCACTTGGCTCAGGTCAGGACATAAAGATTGTTCTACTGCACCCCCACACAATACAATCAATGTAGATCGTTGTCTGATTAAAGCAGATTGTTCCTATCTATGCTTTCCCTAAAAGCAATCTCTCCAGTCTGGCCCTACAGTAAACTGCTATCTCTCCCTCCTCGCAAAAACATCGTTCACTGCATCCCACAAAATCAAATCAATGTAGATCGCTGTATGATAAAGCAGATTGTTCCTCCTATGCTTTCCCTACAAGCAATTTCTCCAGCCTCGCCCTATAGTAAGGTCCGGGTACCGAATACCCAAAAGTCCGGTACGAACAATACAGTCTGGGTTTGCTCAACCCTAGTTATCATGAATTTACATCACTGGACAGGGTTATCAACAATTGGCATCGCTGGACAGCGTTATCAATAATTTACATCGCTGGACGGCATTATCAGCAATTTACATCGCTGGACGGTGTTACTGATAATTGGCATCTCTGGACAGCGTTAATAACAATTTATATCGCTGAATGGCATTATCAATAATTTACTTCGCTGGACGGCGTTATCAACAATTTTTATTTTCATTTTCAAATCTTGCCCCAGGAGCCCTCGGTCAGACCACCCCCGGCCTCAGCTAGCTCTAGCACTTCCAGGAAGTGTGGCAACTGTGGGGAAAGACTGTCAAAATCCTACACAAAACCATTTTGCTATTCCTGTATTAACAAATTGGCAGGACATGAAGCCTCAGAGCTCATGATGGATTTTCTGAAAAATATTCAGGAAAAAATGTTGGCCACATTACATTACTTTAGGGCTGCGGTGGCTACCCCTCAGTTGACAGTCACCTGAGAGAATCTATCCTCCCAAGATAGCTCGACATCTATCTAAAGCTATTCCTTCTATTCTCCTACCTGGATCACAAATTCTCCCTTTGGCTCAGACCAGGGAAGAAGAGGATCCAGGGGAAGGAGGGAGTCAGCAAAAATCCCTGAGCAGCTCAGGTGAGGACTCGGACAGGGATAGTGACAGTGAAAAAGAAGTAACTACAATAAATAGGAACCTCTTCACCCTAGAGAACATGGAGGGGCTCCTCCAAGCAGTATATGCTACTGGGGAGATTCCAGGACCATCAAAAGTTTGTTCAGCGCAGGACAAAATGTAGAGGTCTAACTAGAGCCCAGTCTAGAGTAATTCCTATTCACTCATCCCTAAAATTTTATCTTTGAGGAGCTAGAAAGATTTACAGAAAATCTAAAATTAGACGCTCCTTTAGCTCAAGTATCAAAAAGATCTGATCTATCCTTTGAGGACTCTGGAAATATAAGAGATATCATGGAAAGGAAGGCTGAATCTCTACTAAGGCCTGGAGTGCTAATTCCCTTAACATGACTACAGCCTTAGCTGGTACATGTAGAAACACAGATTTCTGGGTTGGGAGACTGACCAAGCATGTCTCAGTAAACAAAGGGTCCCAAGAGATCCTAGATTCTCTAGCAGTGATAGAAAAAGCTGTAGCTTATCTAGCTGATACAGCAGTAGAATCAGTAATAGCCTCGGCAAAAACAGCAGCACTTTTTAACTCAGCCAGGAGGGCTATATGGGTTAAAACTTGGTAAGGAGATGTTACCTCCAAGTTAAAGCTCTGTGCATTAAACCTTCGAAGGGTCTTTGCTGTTTGGACCTGGGCTGGATGAAACCTTAGCAAAGTCTTCAGAAAAGGGGAAACGTTTCCCTAACAAAACAAAAAAAGAGAAACAAAAGAAACTTTTTTTTCATGCCCCCCAGGATAGATATCCACAGAGACCCTTCAGAGGACAAACAAAAAAACTTGGCAACGTGGACAAGCTATCTAACGTTTGTACGCCATTAGAGGGTGGACCTTCTGTCAGCAGGGGACCAGGCTTTTGGCAGAAAGGTCCTTCAGGCTGTAGTATCTCCCTAAATTAGTAAGTCTCGTTAATCCTCTCAAAGTGCTGTCCTAAAAAACGTTTAGGAAAAATTGTTAGACTTACCGGTAACTTGTTTTCCAAGAGTCTTTCTGGATGGCAGCAGCCCGCCCTGTTGTATTTTCTTGCTGTTATTAACCATATTTGATTATGTGTTCCAGCATGGGCTGGAGGTACTCTTCTACAACTGAGGAACTGTGGGGAGAAGCCTCCTTTTAAAGCTTGGTGGCATGGGTGTTTCCTGTTGGTGAGAGGGAGGAGCCATCTCTCAGGGTGCTGTCCTGAAAGACTCTTGGAAAACAAGTTACCAGTAAGTCTAACTTGAATTTTTATTTATATATGAGTTGTACCAGCTATTGGGTGGTTAGAGGCTGGTACTTTTTTAGGCGTGTGTTGGGCTGGCTATAGGGGAGGTTGGAGGCCAGTATTTTTCCCTGAATGTCTTTCAAGACAGCACATTGAGATGGCTTCTCCCTCTCACCAACAGGAAACACCCATTCCACCAAGCTTTAAAAGGAGTCTTCTCCCCACAGTTCCTCAGTTTTTGGGTTTCCTCCGGCTTAGGAAAACCTGAGTGGTGAGTCAGGGGCTCTTAAGGTGCTGCCCTGAGTCCAGACTCCCTGCCTCCACCTTACCTTTAATCTTTTGGAGAGTTTGTTCCTCCCATCCACGTGATTGGCAGTACTGTATGGGCTCCCTCTTCCCTTTCAGTGCACAGGGAGAGCCAGTACAGCTTGTGAGTGCAGCCCCTTGGCGACAAACTGCTGGTAGCGAGTCCTTTTTTTTTTTTTAACTCCACCGCCGTTTCACTTTTTTGAATTTGCCGCCGTATTTCCAAATGAGAAGATGCTCGTCTGGCCAAAAGTGAGGTATCTGGGAGGGGTGGTGCTCGTGGAGCGGGTGCACGGCGTCACTTCCACCAGAGACGCAGGGGAAGAGGGAAGGAACAAGGCTGGTGCTTATTTCCAGGTCCGGTCTGGCGCAGAGGCGCTTTGGGAATCCAGGACCAATATCCTGAAGCCAACGGAACATGCTGCCAGCGCAGCTATGGACGGAGTCTCTGCAGCAGGTGGGACAGGCACAGGCAACAGCAAGGCCCAGTTAAGGGGTAATTGGGTACTAGAAGGGTCTAGTTAAACAGAAATTCTGGAAAAGGAGATTCCCCTTTTAAGGAGGATGAAGTGGAAAGGTTTTTCAAAAACCCTAAGCTAGATGCCCCCCTATCTCAAGTAACGAAGAGGTCCCTGCTGAAGAAGGCCTGGGAGGCCAACTCGGCCAGTTTGGGACCAGCCCTTGCAGCCACTTGCGTTGCTAGGAACACAAATTCTTGGATGGAAAAGCTTACAAAGCACCTGGCACAAGTAAAATCCCAGGATTTACAAGACACTCTTTCGATCATAGGAAAAGCAGTCGCATATCTAGCAGATGCGGCTGTGGAGTCAATGGTGACTTCAGCCAAAACAGGAGCTCTTATTAACTTGGTCAGGAGAGCCATCTGGCTTAAAGAATGGGAAGGTTATTTCACTTCAAAAGCCAAACTCTGTGGGCTACCTTTTTGAAAGGGTCTCTACTGTTTGGTTCAGGCCTTGATTAGGTCTTTTCCAGGTGCTCAGAGAAGGGGGAAAAAGTTTCCTACCAAACCCAAAAGGGAGAGGGCTAGGAAGACTTTTCGTGGCCCCCAAGGACAAAATCCCCAGAGAGCAAGGAAAGAGCCCATTAAAAGATGGGGCCTTGGGAGAGGTAGACAAAGGAACAATTTGCTTTTCCCCTCTTCAACCTTTGGCCCCAGAAATAATAAGTGACGCCAGGATCAAGGTAGGGGGTAGGCTGCGGCATTTTGTTTCCCAATGGAAAAGAATTTTGGTCTGCCCATATGTTCACTGCCTCATTCAAGGAGGCTATCTCCTACAATTCTCTTCAAAACCCCCAGTTTCAATAACCCTGACTCATCCTCCTATGGAGGTTCAGAAAAGGAGAGCACTGTTACAGGGGATTCAAGCACTAGACGAACAACTAGTAATGGTTCCCATGCCAGAAAACCAGCACTTCTATTGCTTCTACTCCCACGTGTTTGTGGTACCCAAGCCCTCGGGAAAGTTCTGTCTCGTTATAAAATTTAAAGAGCCTGAACAAGTTTCTAGTATACAAGAAGTTTTCAATGGAAAAAATGTTTTCGGTACGCAGAAACCTTCAAATGTGTTTATGACTAGCTTGGACCACAGAGATGCTTACCTGCATGTTCCGAATTATAATTTGGAACATCAGGCCTTTCTGAGATTTGCGGTGGTCACTGAAAAAGGGACGGAGCATTGGCAGTTCAGGGCACTTCTGTTTATGGCCTTGCAGCCAGTCCAAGAATTTTTATCAAAATTCTGGCGGAAGCAGTGGCATATATTCATCTCCAGGAAATAGCTTTAATTCCTTTTCTCACATACCCTTCCAGGATGGCAACATGTGATAGATAATATGCTCCACCCTACCAGAAACACAATCAATTAAGGCTTGTTAAAAGGCCCACCCTTCCCCTTGCTCCTCAGCTTTGATTGTGTTTCCAACCTACTGCGGAACATTTGTTTTGTTTTTTTTTTTTTTCTCTTACCTGAAGGCAGATGCTGTTGGAAGGTACCCCTGTAAGTCAGGTACGGACGGCCTATTGGAAAAGGTTCCTCCCTATCTGTTACCCACAAAAGGGTCCTTACAGGTCGCCAAAAAGATACCAGGCAGACAGTATATTTAGCCAAGAAGGAACCCTCTTAGCCTGAAGCCTGCTGTCTCTGAAGGAGTCTCCTCTGTGTTTGCCCTGAAAGAGTAGTTCAGGGGTTTGTAGCGGTGAAGATTTCGAAAAGCCTGCCAGACGAGCACGCTCAAAGCTATATTCTGGGACCGGAACTTCCGGTCAGCACGTAGGACGAAGCATGCGCAACGCCTCCCGGAAGAGGGAAGGGAACACAGAGGAGATGCCGGTTCTACTTGCGGACCGAATGGAGGACTCCGGGCCAAAAAGGCCAGAAAGCCCCCAAAGAGACAAAGCCTGCCGCAACACACCTCAGAGAGAAAGACGAGGGAAGATCGGTTCAGGTGGCTGCAGGAAGGACCAGAATGGATTTGGGTAAGTGCCTTATCTTACTAACTGGGGTATTACAGCAGCTTACTGTTTAGAACTGCAAGCCCTGTTTTCTGCCTTACCATGTATTGTAGCTGTAGGGTAATTGTTAGGGAGTATTGATTGTCTCTCCCCTTACTATTTTCAGATCTTGCCCCAGGGTCCCAAGAGCCCTCGGCCAGACCACCCCCGGCCTCAGCTAGCTCTAGCACTTCCAGGAAGTGTGGCAACTGTGGGGAAAGACTGTCCAAATCCTACACAAAACCATTTTGCTATTCCTGTATTAACAAAGTGGCAGGACATGAAGCCTCAGAGCTCATGAAGGATTTTCTGAAAAATATTCAGGAAGAAATTTTGGCCACAGTACATTGCTTTAGGGCTGCGGTGGCTACCCCTCAGTTGACAGTCACCTGAGATAATCCCAAAAGAGAATCCATCCTCCCAAGAGAGCTCGATATCTAAAGCTATTCCTTCTCTTCTTCTACCTGGATCACAAATTCTCCCTTTGGCTCAGACCAGGGAAGAAGAGGATCCAGGGAAAGGAGGGAGTCAGCAAAAATCCCTGAGCAGCTCAAGTGAGGACTCGGACAGGGATAATGACAGTGAAAAAAAAAGTAACTACAATGAATAGGAACCTCTTTGCCCTAGAGGACATGGAGGAAATCCTCCAAGCAGTATATGCTACTGAGGAGATTCCAGGACCATCAAACGTTTGTTCAGCGCAGAACAAAATGTACAAAGGTCTAACTAGAGCCCAGTCTAGAGTAATTCCTATTCACTCATCCCTAAAAGATATGATCTTAAAGGAAAGGAAAATACCTAGGAACTCAGTATCCAGACCTAGGGCCTGAAAAAGGAGATATCCCTTTAATGAGGAGCTAGAAAGATTTAAAAAAAATCTAAAATTAGACGCTCCTTTAGCTCAAGTATCAAAAAGATCTGATTTATCCTCTGAGGACTCTGGAAATATAAGAGATATCATGGAAAGGAAGGCTGAATCTCTACTAAGGCTTGGAGTGCTAATTCCCTTAACATGACTACAGCCTTAGCTGCTACATGTAGAAACACAGATTTCTGGGTTGGGAGACTGACCAAGCATGTCTCAGTAAACAAAGGGTCCCAAGAGATCCTAGATTCTCTAGCAGTGGTAGGAAAAGCTGTAGCTTATCTAGCTGATACAGCAGTAGAATCAGTAATAGCCTCGGCAAAAACAGCAGCACTTGTTAACTCAGCCAGGAGGGCTATATGGGTTAAAACTTGGTAAGGAGATGTTACCTCCAAGTTAAAACTCTGTGCATTACCCTTCGAAGGGTCTTTGCTATTTGGACCTGGGCTGGATGAAACCTTAGCAAGATCTTCAGAAAAGGGAAAAATTTTTGTGCCCCCCAGGATAGATATCCACAGAGACCCTTCAGAGGACAAACAAAAAGAGGAGGCCAGGGAAGGGGAAGGCAAAGAGGGAGTTTGCTTTTCCCCTCCTATGGTGCAAATGAGCAAAAGTGACGCCAAGATCAAGGTGGGAGGCAGGTTATCCCATTTCTTTCCCCAGTGGGAAAAGATATCAGCTGGTCCTTACATTCTCAATTATTCAGGAAGGATACAGACTGGAATTTCTGTTTCAACCAGTACCAGAGATAGCCCTGACTTATCCATCAAAGGATATAAAAAAGAGAGAAACCCTTCTAGGAGGAATTTGGGACTTGGCAGATCAGATGGCGATAACCCCTGTGCCAGTAGATCAACATTACCAAGGCTTTTACTCCCACATATTTGTAGTACCAAAACCGTCAGGAAAACATCGCCTGATTATAAATCTCAGGAACCTAAACAAATTCCTAATATACAAAAAATTCTCGATAGAAAGTATCCATTCAGTCAGAATCTACTAAAAGATGTTTTCATGACTACCCTGGATCTCAGGGATGCCTACCTACATGTTCCAATTCATCAGGAACACCAGGCTTTCCTGAGATTTACGGTGGTCACTGAAGGAGGGACGGCACACTGGCAGTTCAGGGTCCTTCCTTTTGGCTTAGCAAAAAGTCCAAGGCTTTTACAAAAATCCTGGCAGGCAGTGGCTTATATGCACATGTAGGGATTAACCTTAATCCCATACCTGGACGATCTGCTGATATATGCACCGTCAGCAGAGCAAGCCTGGGACGACACCAAAAGAGTGTTAGACATTTTACAAACACTGGGATGGTTTATAAATGTAGAGAAGTCTTCCATGAAGCCTGCACAAGTTCAAATCTATTTAGGGTATCAGATTCCAGATCCCAAAAACTCTTCCTCCCAGTGGAAAAGGTGGTCTCAGCGGTAAAAAACGCTCATTTTCTCCCTCTGTACTCCAGGAGACAGGTCATGAGAATTCTGGGATTAATGACAGCCTTCATCTCAGCTGTGGAATGGGCACAACTCCATTCAAGAGACCTGCAGTATTTCCAACTGTCCTCCTGGGACAAAAGACAGGAGTCACTGGACGAGATGTTGGCCCTTTCCTCCCAGGTAAAGGCTGCCCTAAAATGGTGGACAAGGCCACAAAATCTCAGGAAGGGCAGGTCCTGGGGGCAATGGAGACCCTCTGTAATCACCACAGATGCGAGTACCTGGGGGTGGGGAGCTTATTTACAAGGAACTCACACTCAAGGCACCTGGGATACACAGGTAGCAAAAACTTCGTCCATTTACAGGGAACTCAGAGCTGTAGGAGAAGCCCTAAGAAAAAATGAGCAACAGTAGCTTACCTGAACCACCAAGGCGGGACAAGGTCAGAGACCCTGTTAAGAACCACTCAGGACATTCTGAGCTGGGCCGAAGGGAGAGTAATCTCATTGTCGGCAATACACAAAAGGGAAGGACAATTGGGAAGCAGACTTCCTCAGTCGCCAGGCCATAAGGGAAACGGAGTGGGAGCTAAACCCAGGAGTGTTTCAAACGGTGGTCCAAAAGTTTGGACATCCAGAGGTAGATCTGTTTGCCACCCCCTCAGAACAGGAAAGTAAAAAAATGATTTTCCCTGTCAGGGGAAAGCAGGGCATTAGGTCTGGATGCTCTGTTACAGACATAGCACTTCAAACTAGCGTATGCCTTTCCCCCCTTAAAACTGATTTCCCAGAACCTTGCAGCCCTGGAACCCCACTGAGCTTCTGTATCTCATCCTGATTGCACCTTGGTGGCCAAGGAAGACCTTGTCACTTCAGACCATAATTCTTTCAATTGACAGCTTGGTTAGTGAGCGTAAAATCCTAAAAGACAAAGGCTGCTCAGATAGTCATAGATACCCTTCTTCTAAGCAGAAAGCCTGTAACCAGAAAAATCTATTCCAACGTTTAGAAACTTTTCTGTGCCTGGCAGAGTCAAAAAGCAATTTCCTCTGCCTCTGTTTCCATAATCCATGAATTTTTACAGGATGGGGCAGATAAGGGTGTGGCGGTTAACACCCTTAGGGTACAGATAGCAGCACTTTCAGTTTTTCTGGATAAAAATCTTGCAAAAGAATCCTTAATTAAAAGATTTTAGTTAGCAAGGCAGAGAATGACCCCAATGGTGAGGGAGACGTTCCCTCCTTGGGATCTATCTAGGGTACTAGAGGCGATATCTAGTAAACCTTTTGAGCCCTTAGACAAATTTCTCCTAAAGTTCTTGTCCCTAAAACTAGTCTTCCTTTTGGCTGTCACTACAGGCAGAAGGATTTGGGATCTGCAAAGTCTGTCCATAAAAGAACCTTTTATGTTGGTCCTGCCAGATAGGATTATTCTTAGGCCAGACCCAATGTATCTGCCCAAAGTAGCTTCATCTTTTCACAGGAACCAAGAAATAATCTTACCTTCCTTCTGTGATAATCCCAAGAATGAAAGAGGGAACATTTCATTGCTTGGATGTAAGGAGATGCCTCCAAGTATATCTAGAAAGAACCAGGAAATGTAGAAAATCTAGCTATCTTCTGGTTCTCCATTCTGGACCAAGGAGGGGACTGCAGGCTTCAAAGCCGGCAGTCTCTAGGTGGATCAAACAAGCCATTACCATATCTTAAGAAGTTTCAGGTTGCCCTGCTCCAGCAAAGCTGAAGGCACATTCGACAAGGGCCCTGGCAACATCCTGCGCAGAAAGCGGGAGCCTCCCAGGAACAGATCCGTAATGCAGCTACCTGGTCCAGTCAAGACACTTTCCTGAAGCACTACCGTGTGGAGGTATTGTCTCAACAAGACCTTGCCTTTGGCCAAAAGGTTTTACAGGCAGTGGTCCCACCCTAAGGTAGGCCCGTGTGGGTTCCTTGATTATCCTCTCACATGTTTCCGTTCTAAAAGTGTATATGAGAAAACTTACCGTTAGTGTACTGGTAACGGACTTTCTATAGATCCTTCCAGGACGGCAGGCCTACTTCCCACCCTTTAAAAAGGGGGAGGTATATGTAAAAAAAAAAAAAAAAGTTAGTTATTGTATAACTATGTGACAAGTATCCCTTGTATATCGGTTGGAAAACCTACTTTCCATTACTGAGGGGCAAGGGGAAGGGTGGACCTTTTAACAAGCCTTAATTGATTGTGTTTCCGGAAGGGTGTAGCATATTCCCTCTCACATGTTGCTGTCCTGGAAGGATCTATAGAAAGTCCATTACCAGTACACTAACGGTAAGTTATCTGGATGATTTACTGATCTTTGGTCCATCTGCAGATCAGGTGAATTCAGATACCCAGAGGGTAATGACAATCCTGCAGACACTAGGCTGGCTAAATCAGCCATAAAAAGTTCTCCCTTGAACCAACCCAGGTTCAGACCTACTTAGGGTACCAGATAGATTCAAGGATTCAGAGCCTTTTTCTCCTGGAGGAATGGGTGGAAAAAATAGTCTCGGCTGCGAAAACTCTAAAGGATGCCCCCTCGTGCTCCAGAAAAGATATTCTGAGAGTTTTAGGGCTCATGACTCATCCCAGCAGTAGTCTGGGCACAGTTCCATTCCAGAAACCTCCAGTTCTTCCACCTTTTCTCTTGGGACAAGAAGGTAGAGTCCCTGGAAGAGATAGTGGTCCTCACCTCCCAGGTAAAGACGTCCCTAGACTGGTGGTTGAATCCAAGCAATCTGAGAAAAGGCAGACCTTGGGGTCAGTGGGACCCAGTAAGGGTCAACACGAACGCAAGCGCTTGGGGGTGGGGGGCACATCTAGAAGGAGCTCAAGCTCAGGGACAAGGAGGTGGCACAAGCCTCCTCAAACTTCAGAGAAATGAAAGCGGGGACAAAGATGTGCAGATCTTCTCTGACAATGCTACAACAGTAGCCTACCTAAATCACCAAGGAGGCACCAGGTCAAGACCTCTTGGAACTGACCCAGGAAATCCTGGGTTGGGCCGAAGGGAGAATAGTCTCCTGATGGCCTTCCATATAAAAGGCGAAAACAATGGGGAAGCAGCCTTTCTCAGTCGTCATCCCATAAAGCAAGAGGAGTGTAAATTAAGTCCCAGGGCATTTCAGATGCTGGTCAAAAAGTTTGGATGCCCAGAGGTGGATCTGTTTGCCACACGGCAAAACAGGAAAGAAGAAAGGTTCTTTTCCCTGACTAAGGAAAAGGGAATGTCGGGCCTGGATGCCCTGGCCCAAACATGGAAGTTCAGGTTGGCTTATGCCTTCCCCCCCTCTAGTCCTGATTCCTCGAGTTCTACAGAAACTCGGGCATGGTTTGCAACCCTAAAGACCTTCTCGTTAGCTACCCCTTGGAAGCTCACGAGTTTCCCGGATCTGCTATCGCAGGGACCAGTTTTGCACCCAAAACCAGACTTCTTCCAACTGACGGCCTGGTTAGTGAGCGCCAGGTCCTAAGATTGAAAGTTTGCTCAGAGTGATAGGTACACTCTTAATGAGCAGAAAAGCAGTAACAAAAAAGATATATCTAAAAGTTTGGAAAACCTTTTGTACTTGGTGTAGGCAGAAGCAAACTGCCTTCACCTCTGTCCCTACAATCTTGGAATTTTTACAAGATTGGGTAGAAAAGGGTGTGGCGGTTAACACCCTTCGGGTACAGATAGCAGCTCTCTGTTTTTCTAGACGCAAGACTTGCGAAGGAGCCTCTAGTTAAGAGATTTTTGTTAGCCAGGGATAGAGCTACCACTGTCACTAGAAACAGGTTCCCACCTTGGGATTTGACTAGGGTTCTAGAAAGTTTATCTAGTAGCCCTTTTGAACCTATAGAGGAGGTTCCATTTAAGTTATTAACCTTAAAACTAGCCTTCCTGTTGGCTGTCACGACGGCCAGAAGAGCACGGGACCTACAAGGGCTCTCTATAAAAGAGACATTTATGTTAATCCTCCCGGATAGGATTATTCTCAGGCCAGATCCATTATATCTGCCCAAGGTAGCATCTTCCTTTAACAGGAAGCAGGAAATAATCTTGCCATCCTTCTGTAATAGCCCTAAGAATGAAAAAGAGAAAAAAGTTCACTCGTTAGATGTGAGGAGGTGCCGCCTTACGTATTTACAGAGGACCAAGGAGTTTCGATCTAGTCATCTTATAATTCTCCACTCTGGACCAAGAAAGGGACTGCAGACCTCAAAACCTTCAGTCTCTAGGTGGATTAGACGTGCCATTACCATGTCTTACGAGGTTTCAGGTGTTCCTGTGCCAGCAAAGCTGAAAGCACACTTAACAAGGGCCCTGGCGACATGCTGGGCCGAAAAAGCTGGAGCGCCTTGGGAACAGATCCGCAATGCAGCCACCTGGTCCAGCCATGACACATTTCTGAAGCACTACTGAGTGGAGGTGCTGTCCTCAGCAAGATCTAGCCTTTGGCTGAAAGGTCCTACAGGCAGTGGTCTCACCCTAAGGTTGGCCTGTGGTTGATTTATTATCCTCACATAAGTTTGCCGTCCTGGAAGGTGAGCAGGGAAAACCTACCGTTAGTAGACCGGTAAAGTAGACTGGTAACGGTTTTTCTACGAACCTTCCAGGACGGCAGGCCTACTTCCCGCCCTGTTAAAAGGGTGTGTGGTAAAAATGTATAAGGTAGGTGGTAAATACCTAAGTGATTATACATTCCTTGTTTTATTGGTTGTGGAAACTACTCTTGTACAACTGAGGGACAAGGGGAAGGGTGGGGCCTTTTAACATGCTGTGAATTGATTGTGTTTCCGGTAGGGAGGAGCATGACATCTCTCATAAGTTTGCCATCCTGGAAGGTTCGTAGAAAAACCGTTACCGGTCTACTAACGGTAGGTTATCTTGGCTATGCTGTCCCAAGGCTACCGGATAGAATTTTCAGATCCTCCACCAGAAAGATATTTTGTCACAAACCTTCCAAGAGACACAACAAAAGCCCTGGTTATGAAGGACCTATTAAAGGACTTGATGCGACAATGAGTTGAGTCAAGTATCAGGAGAACGACATCAGGTATTCTATTCCCATATTTTCCTGATAAGGAAGCCATCCGGGCATTGTTGCCTCATTCTCAACCTGAAACCATTAAACATGTCAGTTCTGTACAAAAGATTTCGTATGGATTCAATCTTCACTGTCAGGAATTTGTTAATCAAAGGATGCTTCATGGCATCGATTGCTTTAAGGGATGCTTATCTGCATATTCCCATAACCACTCAGTCCCAAAGATTCCTGAGGTTGGCTGTGGATAGGGGAGAGGAAATCTTCCATCTGCAATTCAGAGCCCTTCCTTTCGCTCTTTCATCGGCCCCTCAAATTTTTACAAAGGTAATGGCAGAGTGCCTGGCACCTCTCCGCCTTCAAGGAATCTCAGTGATTCCATACCTAGACGACCTCCTCTTCTTTGCTCCTTCCAGGGAAAGGTTGCAAAAAAATTGCTCTAAGCAAGGCTCGCAGCCACTTAGAATCCTTGGGTTGGATTGTACACCTTCAAAAGTCAAGCTTCACTCCAGCGCAGTGGGTACAGTTTCTTGGCTTCAAGTTAAGTTCAATGGAACAGAAAATGTTCCTTCCAGAAGAAAAGGAAAACAAAATACAGAGTATAGTAGCCATGCTACAGACAAATCAGGAGTTAATCAGTCAGGTCAGAAGGGTTATGTCAGCCCTGGGAACCCTAACCTCGGCTATACCAGCCATTCAATGGGCAAAACCCAAATTTCAGACCACTACTAGATTTCTTGCTGAAAGTTTGGGATCACAGTCAAAAAACCCTAGAAACAAAAGTGAAGATCCCCACTAAGGTCAAAAGGACCCTCTGGTGGTGGAGAAATCAAGCAACTTTGTCAAGGGGCTTATTATGGACCTTCCAGGTCGAAGAAAGAGTGATAACAGATGCCAGCATGTTGGGATGGGGAGCCCACTGGAATCAGAATCTGGCACAAGGTGTTTGGTCCCAGGCCGAGGCAAGGAAGTTCTCAAACTGGAGAGAGTTAAAAGCGGTCCCTTTTGGCTTTGGCTGTCTTCCCTCCGAACTTCCAGGGGTCCCATGCGACAATCTTATTGGACAACGCCGAGACGGTGGCTTATCTAAACAAACAAGGGAGCACAAGAAGCAGGACTGTTCAGTCCCTGTTGACCGAAATCCTGGGGTTGGCGGAAAGTCAGTTACTTTCCTTATCAGCAGTCCATATCAAGGGCAGGTGGTGGAAAATTCGGGAAGCAGATTGGAGCCTGAATCCAGAAGTCTTTGCATTAATCACCAGGACTTGGGGACAGCCAGAAGTAGACTTGTTTGTGTCAAGAGAAAACGCAAAGCTCCCTCTTTACTTTTCTCTCCACCGAAATGACAGTTCCCTTGGAATAAGATGCCTTGGCACATCCTCAGAACCTTCTTCTGGGTTACGCTTTCCCCCCTTTTCAGCTCATTTTGCTGGTATTATGGAAAATACAGGAGGAAAGAGCGTCAGGGTTTGACTGCCAACTGTAGAATAGTTGAGAACCAAGCTCTTGTGCCAAATTGGAGCGATCAGAATCATCGTTTTCAGCTCCCTCTTCTTCAACAGGATCTGCTGCTTCAGGGGCCAGTATGTCACCCAGAGGTGGCCAGGCTGAACCTCTCTGCCTGATATTTGAGGAGCAGATATTAAAAAATAAAGGACTCTTGTAACCTCTAGTAACCACTTTACTTTCAAGTAGGAAGGTTACTAGGGCCATCTACGCTGAAGTTTGGAAAACCTACAATACTTTGTGTCATTTAACAAACCAAACTTTGGAAAGTATTGTATCAGTTTTGGAGTTCCTGCAGAATGGTGTGGAAAAGGGTTTGGCAATTAGTACTCTTAAAGTGTAAGTAGCCGGCTTAGGAGTATTTCTGGAGAGACCAGTTGCCTCAGAAGCCTTGGTCGCAAGGTTCTTTTAAGGCACTTATTCGTTCCAAACCAGCACCTGCAAACATTTTTCCAAAATGGGATTTGTCAGTGGTTCTACTGGACAAAGGAGCCTTTCGAACCCTTAGTCTATTTCTTTAAGGAATCTTTCCCTCAAGACAGTATTTTTAATTCAGGGTTCATACACATTTTTACCAATAAAATTCCGTGACTTTTCCATGACTTCACGTAAATATTCATGACCTAAAGTTTCATATACATGTTAAATAAGAAAATCCATGTCACACCCAGCATATTTTACTAAAATAAATGACAATCTTTGTAGTGTACAGTACTTCTGCAGTTAGGGTTTCGTTTCTGGATACAGCGTCACTCAAAATGGTCCCTTGTTTTACAGTGGATGAGATGGAAGCACCACTGCCGCAGCTGGAAGCCGGTGTCAGGCGCACGGGTAAAAATGGGGAGTACTCGGATTGGGCGGGTGTGAAAAGTGGGGTCCCCCAGGGTTCGGTCCTGGGACCAATCCTGTTTAATTTATTCATAAATGATCTAGAGGAGGGGATATCTAGTACAATCTCAGTATTTGCGGATGATACTAAACTAAGCATGCCAATATCTTCTGTGCAGGATGTGGAAACCTTACAAGCAGACCTGAACAGAATAATGGGGTGGGCAACTACATGGCAGATGAGATTTAATGTAGAAAAATGTAAAGTAATGCACTTGGGGGCCAGAAACCAGAAAGCAAGCTACTCACTAGGGGGGGGACCTCTGGGTGAGTCTAGGATGGAAAGGGACCTGGGGGTACTGGTAGACAACAGGCTGGGCAGTGGCATACAATGCCAAGCTGCCGCAAGCAAAGCCAACAGAATACTGGGATGTATAAAAAAGGGGATTCACTCCAGAAATAAAGAGATTATTCTCCCTCTCTACAAGACTCTGGTCCGGCCACATCTGGAGTATGCTGTCCAGTTCTTGGCACCGGTCCTCAGGAAGGATGTGCTGGAACTGGAGAAAGTCCAGAGAAGGGCAACAAAAATAATTAGGGGAATGGAGGACATCAGCTATGAGGAAAGGCTACAAGCACTGAACCTATTCTCTCTGGAGAAGAGACGATTGAGGGGGGATATGATATCAATGTACAAATACTGTACTGGAAACCCTAGCATAAGGAACAAACTATTCAGAGAAAGGAGATACAATAAGACACGTGGCCACTCACTAAAACTAGAGGAAAAGCGGTTTAACCTTAAAGTGCGTAAGGGGTTCTTCACTGTCAGAGCGGTAAGGATGTGGAATTCTCTTCCACAAACAGTCGTATCAGCAGGGAGCATCAATAGTTCAAAAAACTATTAGATGGGCACCTTAAAGACCACAACATACAGGGGGTATACAATGTACAACATACAGGGGGTATACAATGTACAACATACAGGGGGTATACAATGTACAACATACAGGGGGGTATACAATGTACAACATACAGGGGGGTATACAATGTACAACATACAGGGGGGTATACAATGTACAACATACAGGGGTATACAATGTACGGTTAGCGGCAAACACACACACATCATAGGTTGAACTGGATGGACTGATGTCTTTTTTCAACCTCACTAACTATGTAACTATGGTCAGATAGTGCGGACATGATACAAGAGATGGTCAGAGACTGCGGACATGATAGAAGATAGAAGAGCACTAGGGAGGCCGGAGAGCACAGTGGGAAGCGGAGAGCATTGGAGGAGTTTAATGGCATGGATGGGGGGGGGGGACTGGAAAGAATTAAGGGGGAGTTTGGAAAGCTCTGCAGAGGGGGTTGGAAGGCGCAGGGTGGGTGGAAGCAGGGAAAACCAGGGGGATGGAAAGCACAGGGGGAGGGCGGAGGGGGAACTGGAGAGCACTGTCTGGGGGGGAACTGGAAATAACTGAGGGGGGAGCCAGGGAGCGCATGGGGGGGATGAAAAGCACTGTGGGGAGCTGAAGAGCACGGGGCGGGGGGGGGGGGGGCTAAAGAGCACTGGGGGGGGTTATTAACACTGAGGGGGGCTAAAGAGCACTGAGGGGGGTCAGCAAAGGAAATTGTATAGGAGGGGGATGGGGCAGCTGCATATAGATGAATTGAACTTTCCATATTCCTCCTGCAGCCGCTGAGAGGAGTAACAAGCATTCAGCGACAGCATGAGGAATAAATATGGAAAGTTCAATTCATCTCTATGCAGCTGTCCCATCCCCATCCCATCCCCCTCCAATCCAGCACACAAAACGAGACCCCTCAGGCACTGACCTTCCTGCCACTGCAGCTGCCTTCTAAGAAGTTCTTCACATGGAGATGCGGACACCGGCCTGACACCCCCCAGTGCGGCGATCCGGGTGGTCCGGCTGACACCCCCCAGTGCGCGCGCCCCCCTCCCTCCCCCCCCGCTGGTACGCCCCTGGGAGCGGGACAGTAAGTGCACTTCTCAGTTTCAGGTTTCAGCAGATCAATCCGCCGCAGAGTTCTCAGCCTGTCACGGTCTATTCATATTGAAGAGACCGGTGATCAGGCTTCAGCTGTGCAGTGCGCTGCGGCTGATTATTCCGCCTAAACCCCGAAACAGAGAAAATAGTCCACTTACCGTCCCCCGCTCCCACACAATACAGGGGGCATTTTCTAAATTAAATAGTTGCACAAAATTCCATGACTTTTCCAAAACTTCGTGGGGTTTACTCATTTTCCATAACTTTTCCAGGCCTGGAAAGTGTCGTGTCAAAATTCCATGACTTTTCCAGGATTTTCATGACCGTACGAACCCTGAATATATATATATATATATATATATACATACACACACAGGATGTGACCTCCTCTATACTGCACTCATAGTTTATATATATATATATATATATATATATATATATATATATATACACACAGGATGTGACCTCATCTATACTCAGACCTCTCAAGTCTCCTGCTAATCGCGGGAGACTCCAGTTTTCTGCCCTGAGCTCACGGACGCCCTGTAACATTAGAAAAGCATACCCGCGTCACTTCCTGTGAGGAACAGCTGAGTAGCGTAGCAGTGCGCATGCTCCCAGCCCCGGATACGTCATTGAACAGCTGAGGAGCTGAATAGTGCGCATGCATTGAGGGTATGAAATTATCACGGCAGTGTGTGTAACGTTACACCGCATCAGCTGTTGCGGCGGTTACATTAAAACATCTCAGCTGCAATATGAGTCATCTCCGCTCCTACCCCTGTCACTTCACTCATCTCATCTCCGCTCCTACCCCTGTCACTTCACTCATCTCATCTCCGCTCCTACCCCTGTCACTTCCCTGATCTCATCTCCGCTCCTACCCCTGTCACTTCCCTGATCTCATCTCCGCTCCTACCCCTGTCACTTCCCTGATCTCATCTCCGCTCCTACCCCTGTCACTTCCCTGATCTCATCTCCGCTCCTACCCCTGTCACTTCCCTGATCTCATCTCCGCTCCTACCCCTGTCACTTCACTGATCTCATCTCCGCTCCTACCCCTGTCACTTCCCTGATCTCATCTCCGCTCCTATCCCTTTCACTTCCCTGATCTCATCTCCGCTCCTACCCCTGTCACTTCCCTCATCTCCGCTCCTACCCCTGTCACTTCCCTGATCTCATCTCCGCTCCTGTCCCTGTCACTTCCCTCATCTCATCTCCGCTCCTACCCCTGTCACTTCCCTGATCTCATCTCCGCTCCTACCCCTGTCACTTCCCTCATCTCATCTCCGCTCCTACCCCTGTCACTTCCCTGATCTCATCTCCGCTCCTACCCCTGTCACTTCCCTCATCTCATCTCTGCTCCTACCCCTGTCACTTCCCTGATCTCATCTCCGCTCCTGTCCCTGTCACTTCCCTCATCTCATCTTCGCTCCTACCCCTGTCACTTCCCTCATCTCATCTCCGCTCCTGTCCCTTCCCTGATCTCGGCTAGTAAATATAAAAGCGGCGGCGGGTGTATGAAATCTAAATGACGGAGATCTCGGCTCCCTGATTTATCTTTTCATACACCCAACGCCGCTTTTATATTTACTAGCCCAGATCAGGGAAGTGACAGGGGTAGGAGCGGAGATGAGATCAGGGAAGTGACAGGGATAGGAGCGGAGATGAGATCAGGGAAGTGACAGGGGTAGGAGCGGAGATGAGGGAAGTGACAGGGATAGGAGCGGAGATCAGGGAAGTGACAGGGACAGGAGCGGAGATGAGGGAAGTGACAGGGACAGGAGCGGAGATGAGGGAAGTGACAGGGATAGGAGCGGAGATGAGATCAGGGAAGTGACAGGGACAGGAGCGGAGATGAGATGAGGGAAGTGACAGGGGTAGGAGCGGAGATGACTCATATTGCAGCAGAGCTGTTTTAATGTAACCGCCACAACAGCTGATGCAGTGTAACGTTATAACAGACATTCCATACCCTCCGAGCATGCGCACTAGTAAACTCCTCAGCTGTTCGCTGACGTAGGTGCACCGGAAGTGACGGGGGTATGACATTTTCACGGGTAGGTTTTTTTCACGGAATACCGGCTCACAGGCGGAGTGATATCAAATGCACTCTGCCTGTGAGAGGAGGAGGGATACAGAGGAAGCAGCAGCTTTCTCTCTACTCCTGACAGTGTGCCGTGTACTTCACTGCAGCGGTTGGAACCACAAGACCACTTGTAACAGTAAGTATGCTAGGAATAAAACTTCTACCATAGTCATTTTTTTGTGGTCTATGTGCCTCTGGGGAAATGTACCCATTATTCCACTACCAGAACACCAACAGGAAGTCCCTGGGCTTTTCCTGAATTACCTAGAGATGCACTGCACTGTATACTGATTCCATTTCATTTCATCATCCTTTAGTTGCAGTGGCGGCTGGTGAAGTTTTAAGATGGTGGGGCGCAAGACCCCGCCCTTCCATTTTGACCCCTCCTCCCATTTCTCAGAAGCCTCACCCCTTCTAGACTCCACCCATTTTGTCCCCTGTATTTTGCTTGCGTGAACAAATTCTCCCAATATATCACATATTAAGGGGTCCATCAGTACTAGTATATCCCATAATAGGGAGCAGGGGCCCTATTATGGGATATACTGTGAGAGACACCCTAATATAGGATACACTGACTGAGAGGGGCACAAACCTCACAGTACAGACCCCCCGGCACAAACCCCTCAAGCATAAACCCCCTAGCACTAATCCCACAGTACAGACCCCCTAGCACTAATCCCACAGTACAGACCCCCTAGCACTAATCCCACAGTACAGACCCCCTAGCACTAATCCAACAGTACAGACCCCCTAGCACTAATCCCACAGTACAGACCCCCTAGCACTAATCCCACAGTACGGACCCCCTAGCACTAATCCCACAGTACAGACCCCCTTTCAATGTAGTGACCAGCGTACATGGTGCCCCCAATGCAGAGATTAGTGTGTGTGCCCCCTTCATAGCACCAGAACAACTGACTGACAGGACAGTGTGCGGGCCGGGCCACCGGGCCCCCCTCCCCCCGAGGCATCATTCACTTACCGTTACCAGGCAGCCTTCAGGTAGAGGTAGGGACGGTCACTCACTCACACTCGACTTCTTCTGCGGACTTCCGATCCGACTCCGTTAGCTCAGTCCCGACCTCAAGTCACATGGGCGCGGCTCTCGCTCTCCTGTCCTCTCTCTCTCTGCAGCGGGCGGGAACGGAAGGTGATCGTGATCATAGTGGTCATGGTACATGCATGTCACAGGTCATGGTAAGGGCATTTCACAGGTCATGACACAGGCATGTCACAGGTGATGGTATGGGCATTTCACAGGTCATGACACAGGCATGGCACAGGTGATGGTACAGGCATGTCACAGGTGATGGTATAGGCATGTCACAGGTGACGGTACGGGCATGTCACAGGTGACGGTACGGGCATGTCACAGGTGACGGTAAGGGCACGGCACAGGTGACGGTAAGGGCACGGCACAGGCATGTCACAGGTCATGGTAAGGGCACGTCACAGGTGATGGTATAGGCATGTCACAGGTGACGGTAAGGGCATGTCACAGGTGACGGTAAGGGCATGTCACAGGTCACGGTACGGGCAGGTCACAGGTCACGGTACGGGCAGATCACGGTACGGGCATGTCACAGGTGACGGTAAGGGCACGGCACAGGTCATGGTAAGGGCACGGCACAGGCATATCACAGGTCATGGTAAGGGCACGTCACAGGTGATGGTATAGGCACGTCACAGGTGACGGTACGGGCACGGCACAGGTGACGGTACGGGCACGGCACAGGTCATGGTAAGGGCACGGCACAGGCATATCACAGGTGATGGTATAGGCATGTCACAGGTCATGGTATAGGCACGGCACAGGTGACGGTACGGGCACGGCACAGGTGACGGTACGGGCACGTCACAGGTCATGGTAAGGGCACGGCACAGGCATGTCACAGGTCATGGTATAGGCATGTCACAGGTCATGGTATAGGCATGTCACAGGTGACGGTACGGGCATGTCACAGGTGACGGTACGGGCATGTCACAGGTCATGGTAAGGGCACGGCACAGGCATGTCACAGGTGAAGGTACGGGCATGTCACAGGTGACGGTACGGGCATGTCACAGGTGAAGGTACGGGCATGTCACAGGTGAAGGTACGGGCATGTCACAGGTGAAGGTACGGGCATGTCACAGGTGATGGTATAGGCATGTCACAGGTGACGGTAAGGGCATGTCACAGGTGATGGTACGGGCATGTCACAGGTGATGGTACGGGCATGTCACAGGTGACGGTACGGGCATGTCACAGGTGACGGTATAGGCATGTCACAGGTGACGGTAAGGGCATGTCACAGGTGATGGTACGGGCATGTCACAGGTGATGGTACGGGCATGTCACAGGTGACGGTACGGGCATGTCACAGGTGACGGTATAGGCATGTCACAGGTCATGGTAAGGGCACGGCACAGGCATGTCACAGGTCATGTCATCGCTGCAGCGGCTTCAATCACTTACCTGCTCTCCTGGGCCGGCTCACTGACTCCACACTCACGCTGATCAAAAACGAAGGGATTTCCAGTCACTACTTACCAACCAGCCAAATTATCCTGTCTAACAGTATGCATTATAAACAGGGGTTTAGTTGCACACATTTGCAAATACATGCGTAAGCTGCAGGCCGCGCCAAGGCACCCTGATACCTGCAGTCCCTAACTCTACCTTTAAAGAGTCTCCACAATGGAAGCCATGCATTCTGATGAGATAGATGGAGGACAGGACTCACTCTGCTGCAAACCTCCACGGCGGCTGCTCCTCTCCACCTCAGCGGCGGGAAGTTGAGCGGCTTTCTCCCTCTCGGCCTCTCCTCTTCTTCATTCTTCGTTCTGCGGTGAGGGGGGGGGGTAGCGAGGTGTCAGGTGAGGGGGGGAGGGGAAGGTAGTGTGGGGGGGGGGGGGGGAATGTACTGTGGGGGAGGGGAATGTATTGTGGGGGGGAGTGGAATGTAGTGTGGGAGGAGGGGAATGTAGTGTGGGGGGAGGAGGGGAATGTAGTGTGGGGGAAGGGGGAGGTACTGTGGGGGAGGGGGAGGGGAATGTAGTGTGGGGGGAGGGGATAGTACTGTGGGGGGAGAGGGGGGAAATGTAGTGTGGGGGGAAGGGGGAGGTACTGTGGGGGGAGGGGAATGTACTGTGGGGGAGGGGAATGTAGTGTGGGGGGGAGGGGATAGTACTGTGGGGGGAGGGGAATGTAGTGTGGGGGGGAGGGGGGAATGTACAGTGGGGGGAGGGGAATGTAGTGTGGGGGAAGGGGAATGTAGTGTGGGGGGGGAGGGGATATATAGAGTGGGGGAGGGGAATGTACTGTGGGGGGAGGGGAATGTACTGTGGGGGGGAGGGGAAATGTACTGTGGGGGGAGAGGGGGGAATGTAGTGTGGGGGGGAAGGGGGAGGTACTGTGGGGGAGGGGAATGTAGTGTGGGGGGGAGGGGATAGTACTGTGGGGGGATGGGGAATGTAGTGTGGGGGGAGGGGAATGTAGTGTGGGGAAGGGGAATGTAGTGTGGGGGGGAGGGGAATGTAGTGTGGGGAAGGGGAATGTAGTGTGGGGGGAGGGGAATGTACTGTGGGGGGGAGGGGAATGTACTGTGGGGGGGAGGGGAATGTAGTGTGGGGGGAGGGGAATGTAGTGGGGGGGGAGGGGGAATGTAGTGTGGGGGGAGGGGAATGTACTGTGGGGGGAGGGAATGTACTGTGGGGGGAGGGGGAGGTACTGTGGGGGGAGGGGAATGTAGTGTGTGGGGGGAGGGGAATGTAGTGTGGGGGAAGGGGAATGTAGTGTGGGGGGGAGGGGAATGTAGTGTGGGGGGAGGGG
>NC_138770.1:16377745-16387745 GCF_965119305.1 Pelophylax lessonae
ACATATAGATATAGATATATATACACACACACACACATATATTTCATACATTGTACATACATACACTCACACACATTTACATGCATCCACACACATATATGTATGCACATACACAAATGCGCTGTGTACTGGGTTCAGGCCCCAGTACAGGTCCCCTCAGTACAGACCGCTTATCACAAATCCCTCAGTTCGTTCCCCCTAACACAAACCCCACAGAACATGCCCCCTCAGTACAGACCCCCTAGCACAAACCTCTCAGTACAGGGCCTCTCTCAGTACAGGGCCCCCCTCAGTACAGGGCCCCCCTCAATACAGGGCCCCCCTCAGTACAGGGCCCCCCTCAGTACAGGGCCCATCTCAGCACAGGACCCCCTTCAGTACAGGGCCCCCCTCAGTACAGGGCCCCCCTCAGTACAGGGCCCCCCTCAGTACAGGGCCCCTCTCAGTACAGGGCCCCCCTCAGTACAGGGCCCCCCTCAGTACAGGGCCCCCCTCAGTACAGGGCCCCTCTCAGTACAGGGCCCCCCTCAGTACAGGGCCCCCCTCAGTACAGGGCCCCTCTCAGTACAGGGCCCCTCTCAGTACAGGGCCCCTCTCAGTACAGGGCCCCTCTCAGTACAGGGCCCCCCTCAGTACAGGGCCCCCCTCAGTACAGGGCCCCCCTCAGTACAGGGCCCCCCTCAATACAGGGCTTTCTTCCATAGAGGAGTACTTACTGTGTCCGTGCAGGCTGCCGGTGGGGAGGGGCTTCTGCCTGTGTAGATGCCTCATCCTCTTCCTCGTGCACCGGGTTTCCTTTCCTCCAGTCCTGGGGTGGGGTGGTGCAGAGTCAGAGAGCCCACACAGCAGCACACTGACAGGCAGGTGAAGCAGAAGTCCGGCCTGCTGTGAGGACAGTGAGGGTGGTGCTGGGAGTCAGTGGAGTATTGGAATGGATGTCTCGCTTGCCTTCCTCCTTTTCCCCCTGTCCGCATGCTGCACTGTCACTTGCTGTGCTCTCCGCCCCTGCACACAGGTACACATGCCTCCCTGGCTACTCCCACAAGAGTGGGAAGTATCGCATCCCAGCAAGCTGTGCGGACTTTAGACCGCCCCTTAGCAACCGATGATGATGTCATCGGTTGGCAGGACGCGATCGGGCGGCTCAGATAGCTTTCCCAGTGTAAACAGCTACATGAATGATTCGCTCAGCTCAGCTTCTGTGCGGCAGCGGCTTCTTCAGCAGCAGGGGCGCGCAGGTATAGAAAACCGCTTAGCGGCACATGCTAGCACAGATGATTTTTTTTTTCCTTCACCAGATTTGCTGAGTGCCGCCCCCCCACGTGATGCCGCCCCGGGCGGCTGCCCCGTTCGCCCGTGCCCAAAACCGCCACTGCCACCTAGCAGAACATTATACCACCCACCAGAAAATTATAACCATGCACAAAAACCTTATACCGACCCACTAGAACCTTATACCGACCCACCAGAACATTAAAGCATTAGAATATTTCATGTTTATGCGTTTGATGCCCATCATTTTAAATTCCTGGATGGCGTTCTCTATAATTGGCATCGCTGGTCGGCGTTATCAACATTTTACATCGCTGGACCGCGTTATCAACAATTTACATCGCTGGACCGCGTTATCAACAATTTACATCGCTGGATGGCGTTATCAACAATTTACATTGCTGGATGGCGATATAAATAATTGGCATTGCTTGACAGCATTTTTAGCAATTGACATCGCTGGGCGGCGTTATCAGCAATTTAAATCACTGGAGGTTGTTATCAATAATTGTCATTGCTGGACGTCGTTAAAAACAATTAATATCGCTGGACGGCGTTATTAATAATTGGCATTGCTGAACAGCATTATTAGCAATTTACATGGCTGGATGGCGTTATCAACAATTGCCATCAATGGATGGCGTTATGAAAAATTTACATCACTGGACAGCGTTATCAATACATGGCATCACTGGACAGCGTTATCAACAATTCACATCGCTGGGCGGAGTTATGAAAAATTTACCTCACTGGACGGCTTATCAGCAGTTTACATCACTGGACGGTGTTACTGATAATTATCATAGCTGGATGGCGTTATAAGCAATTTACATTGCTGGACAGCATTATTAACAATTTATATCGCTGGATGGCATTAACAATAATAGGCATCGCTGGATGGCGTTATCAATAATTTTCTTTGCTGGACGGTGTTATCAACAATTTACATTACTGGACGGCGTTATCAACATTTTTTATCGCTGGATGGCAATATTAATAATTGGCATCGCTGGATGACATTATCAGCAGTTTACATCGGTGGATGGCGTTCTCAACAATTTACATTGCTGAGCGGCGTTATCAGCAATTTTCATCGCTGGACTGCTTTCAGCAATTTACATCGCTGGATGGAATCATCAGCAATTTACATTGCTGAACGGCATTATCAACAATTTACATCGCTGGACGGTGTTATAAGCAATTGGCATTGCTAGGCGGCGTTATAAATAATTGGCATCGCTGGACATCGTTATTAATTGTTTTTATCGCTTGATGGCGTTATCAATAATTGGCATCGCTGGACAGCATTATTAGCAATTTACATCGCTGGATGGCATTATCAACAATTGCCATCAATGGATGGCATTATGAAAAATTTACACGCTGGACAGCGTTATCAATACTTGGCATCGCTGGACGGCATTATCAACAATTTACATCGCTGGACGGAATGAAAAATTTACCTCACTGGAAGGCTTATCAGCAATTTACATCGCTGGACGGCATTACCGGTAATTGGCAAAGCTGGACGGCGTTATAAACAATTTTCAGCGCTGGGCAGCGTTATTAACAATTTATATCGCTGGATGGCATTAACAATAATAGGCATCGCTGGATGCCGTTATCAATAATTTTCTTTGCTGGACAGCGTTATAAACAATTTACATCCCTGGACAGCGTTATCAACAATTTACATTGCTTTACGGAGTTATCAATAATTTACATCGCTGGACGGCGTTATCTATAATTTACATCGCTATAGGGGCGTTATCAATAATTTACATCGCTATAGGGCGTTATCAATAATTTACATTGCTGGACGGCGTTATCAATAATTTACATTGCTGGACGGCGTTATCAACAATTTACATCGCTGGACGACGTTATCAATAATTTACATCGCTGGACAGCGTTATAAGCTATTGGAATCGTGTCCAGAATATTTTATGTTTATGCGTTTGATGAGCATTGCCAGGAATGGGCCAGTTTTTTTATTTTAGTTGTGTGTTGGACCCTGTTATATGGAGGTTGAAGGTTTGTACTTTTATTAGGCTTGTGTTGGACTAGCGATAAGGGAGGTTGGAGGCCAGTATTTTTCTTATTTTAGGTGTGTGTTGGACCCTCTATAAGGGGGTTGAAGGTTTGTACTTAGGCATGTGTTGGACTGGATACAAGGGGGGTTAGAGGGCAGTATTTTTTTCTATTAGGTGTGTATTGGATCCTCTATCTATATGTAAGTTGAAGGTTTGTACTTTTATTAGGCGTGTGTTGGACTGGCTATAGGGGAGGTTGGAGGCCAGTATTTTTTTATTTTTCTTAGGTGTGTGTTCGACACTCTATATGGAGGTTGAAGATTTGTATTTTTCTTAGGCGTGTGTTGGACTGGCTATAGGGGAGGTTGGAAGCCAGTTTTTTTCTTAGGTGTGTGTTGGACCCTCTATATGAAGGCTGAAGGTTTTTACTTTTATTAGGTGTGTGTTGGACTGGCTATAGTGAAGGTTGGAGGCCAGTATTTTTTTTATTTTAGATGTGTGTTGGACCCACTATTTGGCGGTTGAAGGCTTGTACTTTTATTGGGCGTGTGTTGGACTGGCTATAGGGGAGGTTGGAGGCCAATATATTTCTATTTTAGGTGTGTGTTGGACCCTCTAAATGTAGGTTGAAGGTTTGTACTTAGGCATGTGTTGGACTGGCTATAGGGGAGGCTGGAGGCCAGTATTTTTCTTTTTAGGTGTCTTAGACCCTCTATATGGAGGTTGAATGTTTGAACTTTTATTAGGCGTGTGTTGGACTGGTTATAGGGGAGGTTTGGAGGCCAGTAATTTTTTAGATGTGTGTTTGACCCTCTATATGGAGGTTGAATGTTTGAACTTTTATTAGGCGTGTGTTGGTCTGGCTATAGGGGAGGTCGGAGGCTATTTTATATGGTGTGTGTGTTGGACCCTCTATATGGAGGTTGAAGGTTTGTACTTTTATAAGGTGTGTTCGACTGGCTATAGGGGAGGTGTGAAGCCAGTAATTTTTTTAGATTTGTGTTCAGTACTAGGGCTGCAGGATATTCGGAAAAAAAGTACATTGCGATATTCGTTTTTCAACTATATATATCGCAATATTTAACTGGGTGGAGTGCAGAAGACACTGACAGTGTGGATTAGGCAGAGTCAGGACTCACAGTGGTGGTAGGAGGGAGAAGAATCCCCCAGAGTCCCGACTTCTCCCTGCCTAATGCTGTAGAGCAGCTGCAAAGAGTTCTATGCAAGGGGGGATTGCTGAACAAGGTGAGAGAGTTGCAGTCTGCTGTGGATCTGTGTCCCCCTGTGCAGCCAAGATGGCAGTCGGCACAGCTTGCTGAGGGATATGAGTTCACTGGGGTCCTTTTTTGTGAAGATTAGGAGGTCTATGTATGGCTTTGGGGGCACCCGGGGGATGGAGGCAAGTCCCAAATGAGTGCGGAGTAAGTAGGCCTTACCGAGAACCATGAGCACGCGATCGCGCTCCGATCTAGGCAAAGCCGCGGCTTCTGTGACGGAGTCTTTCCTCCACAATACCGGGCAGTATTGTTCTCTGGTGCCTCGATGGGTCTCCCCAAGCTGTTTTTTCTCCCTGAATAGGGGAGATTTAGGAAGATTGCTGAGGATTCTGTACAGCGGTATCGGAGCTCTCACAAGCCACGTCCGTTCTGCGCGTCTTCCGGCCATGCCCCTTGCCTAATGCTAAATATCGTGTCTTCGGCGATATGAATATCGCCCACGCCCGCAGAACGATAGTCGATATCATATCGACTATCGTTCAGCCCTATTCAGCACTCTATATGGAGGTTGAAGGTTTGTATTTTTCTTAGATGTGTGTTGGACTGACTATAGGGGAGGTTGGAGGGCATTATTTTTTAGGTGTGTGTTGGACCAGCTATAGAGTGTTTGGAGGTTGGTACTTTCATTAGGCGTGTGTTGGGCTGTGCACTGCATATCCCTCTATCCCTCTTGTCAGGAATATTTTATGTTTATGCATTTGATGCCCATTGTTAGAAATATTACATATCTATGCGTTTGATGCCCATTGTTAGGAATATTCATGTTTATGTGTTTGATGCCCGTTGTTAGGAATATTTCATGTTTATGCATTTGATGCCCATTGTCAGGAATGGACCAGAACATTATACCACCCACCATAACATTATGACCACCCACCAGAATATTATACTACCCACCAGAACATTATACCCACCCACCATAACATTATGACCACCCACCATAACATTATGACCACCCTCCATAACATTATGACCACCCACCAGAACATTATGACCACCCACCAGAACATTATGACCACCCACCAGAACATTATGACCACCCACCAGAACATTATCACCACCCACCAGAACATTATCACCACCCACCAGAACATTATCACCACCCACCAGAACATTATACTACCCACCAGAACATTATACCCATGCACCATAACATTATGACCACCCACCATAACATTATGACCACCCACCATAACATTATGACTACCCACCGGAACATTATGACCACCCACCATAACATTATGACCACCCACCATAACATTATGACCACCCACCATAACATTATGACCACCCACCATAACATTATAACCAAACACCAGAACATTATACCAACCACCAGAACATTATACCCACCCACCAGGACATTATACCCACCCACCAAATTATTATACCACCCACCAGAATATTATACCCAACCACTAATACATTATATCATGCACCAGAACATTATACCCACCCACCAGAATATTTTACCAACCCACCAGAATATTTTACCAACCCACCAGAATATTTTACCAACCCACCAGAACATTTTATCCACCCACCAGAACAATTTATCCACCCACCAGAACATTTTATCCACCCACCAGAACATTATACCCACCCACCAGAACATTATACCCACCCACCAGAACATTATAACCACCAACCAGAACATTATACCCACCCACCAGGACATTATACCCACCCACCAAATTATTATACCACCCACCAGAATATTATACCCAACCACTAATACATTATATCATGCACCAGAACATTATACCCACCCACCAGAATATTTTACCAACCCACCAGAACATTTTATCCACCCACCAGAACATTTTATCCACCCACCAGAACATTTTATCCACCCACCAGAACATTATACCCACCCACCAGAACATTTTACCACCCACCAGGACATTATAACCATACACCAGAACATTATACCACCCACAAGAACATTATACACACCCACCAGAACATTATGCCACACTCCAGAATATTATGCCACATACCAGAATATTACACCCACCCACCAGAACATTATACCACTTACCAGAACTGTAACGGATCAACTGGCACCCTGACTGGATACCTCCATTGATGGATGCTCCTAGTGCTTCCCGAGGGCTCCAAGCACTCCACTAGACACTGTAACCACCTCAAACCCCACAAACAACCGCATCTTGGTTGAGGTCTCACCGTCTCCTACCCACCCTGGACCTACAACAATGCTCCAGGTTCCAGTAGGTAACCCTCTTTCCCCAGAGGTGAAGCAGGAACAGGAACAAGCTCTTACAAGAGCTTAGTGCTTATTTCAGGGAGTATGAAGAGCATAGCAATCCCTTGTAACAGATTCCCCCAATAAAAGACAGGACTCTAGATTGAGGGTGAAGTAGAACTCTTTATTGAACAGTCAAACCAATCAGAATATTATACCAACCCACCATAACATGACCACCCACCATAACATTATCACCACCCACCAGAACATTATACCCACCCAACAGAACATTATACCCACCCACCAAATTATTATTCCACCCACCAGATTATACCCAACCACCAGAACATTATATCACTCATCAGAACATTATACCCACACACCATAACATTATACCACCCACCAGAACATTATACCACCAGCCAGAATATTATACCAACCCACCAAAACCTTATACTCACCCACTAGAATCTTATACCCACCCACCAGAACCTTTTACCCACTTACCAGAACATTATACCACCCACCAGAACATTATACCACCTGCCAGAACATTATATCACCCACCAGAACATTATACCCACCCACCAAATTATTATTCCACCCACCAGATTATACCCAACCACCAGAACATTATATCACTCATCAGAACATTATACCCACACACCATAACATTATACCACCCACCAGAACATTATACCACCAGCCAGAATATTATACCAACCCACCAAAACCTTATACTCACCCACTAGAATCTTATACCCACCCACCAGAACCTTGTACCCACTTACCAGAACATTATACCACCCACCAGAACATTATACCACCTGCCAGAACATTATATCACCCACCAGAACATTATACCCACCCTCCTGAACATTATACCACCTGCCAGAACATTATATCACCCACCAGAACATTATACCCACCCTCCTGAACATTATACCACCTGCCAGAACATTATACCACCCACCAAAACATTATACCATCTAGCAGAACATTATACCACCCACCAGAAAATTATAACCATGCACAAGAAACTTATACCGACCCACCAGAACCTTATACCGACCCACCAGAACATTAAAACATTAGAATATTTCATGTTTATGCGTTTGCTGCCCATTTTCCATAATATTTTATGTCTATACGTTTGATGCCCATTGTTAGGAATATTTCATGTTTATGCGTTTGATGCCCATCATTTTAAATTCCTGGATGGCGTTATCAATAATTGGCATCGCTGGTCGGCGTTATCAACATTTTAAATCGCTGGACGGCGTTAACATTAATTGAAATCGCTGGACGGCATTATCAGCAATTTACATTGCTGAACGGTGTTATCAGCAATTGGCATTGCTGGACGAAGTTATCAATAATTGGCATTGTTGGACGGCGTTATCCACAATTTACATCGCTGGATGGCGATATAATTGGCATTGCTTGACAGCATTTTTAGCAACTGACATCGCTGGGCGGCGTTATCAGCAATTTAAATCACTGGAGGTTGTTATCAATAATTTACTTCGCTGGACGGCGTTATCAATAATTGGCATTGCTGGACGTCGTTAAAAACAATGAATATCGCTGGACGGCGTTATTAATAATTGGCATTGCTGGACAGCATTATTAGCAATTTACATCGCTGGATGGCGTTATCAACAATTGCCATCAATGGATGGCGTTATGAAAAATTTACATCACTGGACAGCATTATCAATACTTGGCATCGCTGGACAGCGTTATCAACAATTCACATCGCTGGGCGGAGTTTTTAAAAATTTACCTCACTGGACGGCTTATCAGCAATTTACATCACTGGACGGTGTTACTGATAATTGGCATAGCTGGACGGCGTTATAAGCAACTTTCATTGCTGTACAGCGTTATTAACAATTTATATTGCTGGATGGCATTATCAATAGTTGGCATCGCTGGATGGCATTATCAATAATTTACTTTGCTGGGCGGCGTTATCAACAATTTACATCGCTGGGGAGCTTTATCAACAATTTTTATTGCTGGATGGCATTATCAATAATTGGCATCGCTGGTCAGCATTATCAACATTTTACATCGCTGGACAGCGTTATCAACATTTTACATCGCTGGATGGCATTATCAACAATTTACATCGCTGAACGGCCTTATCTACATTTTACATCGCTGGACGGCGTTATCAACATTTTACATTGCTGGATGGCATTATCAACAATTTACATCGCTGGATGGCATTAGCAGCAATTTACATCGCTGAATGGCGTTATAAGCAATTGGCATTGCTAGACGGCGTTATCAATACTTGGCATCGCTGGACGGCATTATCAACAATTTACATCGCTGGACGGAATGAAAAATTTACCTCACTGGAAGGCTTATCAGCAATTTACATCACTGGACGGCATTACCGGTAATTGGCAAAGCTGGACGGCGTTCTAAACAATTTTCATCGCTGGGCAGCATTATTAACAATTTATATCGCTGGATGGCGTTATCAATAATTTTCTTTGCTGGACGGTGTTATCAACAATTTACATCGCTGAACGGCGTTATCAGCAATTTTCATCGATGGACTGCTTTCAGCAATTTACATCACTATAGGGGTGATCAGGGTGTCACCAGTACAGTGCCATCATATGACTGGTGTGAGGTGATCAGGGTGTCACCGGTGGAGTACAGCGCCATCATATGACTGGTGTGGGGTGATCAGGGTGTCACCAGTACAGTACAGTGCCATCATATGACTGGTGTGGGGTGATCAGGGTGTCACCAGTACAGCGCCATCATATGACTGGTGTGGGGTGATCAGGGTGTCACCAGTACAGTACAGAGCCATCATGTGACTGGTGTGGGGTGATCAGGGTGTCACCAGTACAGCGCCATCATATAACTGGTGTGGGATGATCAGGGTGTCACCAGTACAGTACAGTGCCATCATATGACTGGTGTGGGGTGATCACGGTGTCACCAGTACAGTACAGTGCCATCATATGACTGGTGTGGGGTGATCAGGGTGTCACCAGTACAGTACAGCGCCATCATATGACTGGTGTGGGGTGATCAGGGTGTCACCAGTACAGTATAGAGCCATCATATGACTGGTGTGAGGTGATCAGGGTGTCACCAGTACAGTACAGTGCCATCATATGACTAATGTGGGGTGATCAGGGTGTCACCAGTACAGTACAGAGCCATCATATGACTGGTGT